>NW_021703783.1:73089868-73280019 GCF_005190385.1 Monodon monoceros | reverse complement strand
AAAAAAAAAAAAAAAAAAAAGAGAGAGAGAGAGAATAAGTAAAAAAGAGAATACTATGAACAAATATATGCCAACAAATTGCACAACCTAGAAGAAATGGACAAGTTTTTAGAAACATACAGCCCACCAAAACAGAATCAAGAAGAAATAAATAAATTGAACAGACTGATCACTAGAAGTGCAATAGAATCTGTAATAAAAAAAACTCCTTGCAAACAAAAGTCTAGGATGAAATGGGTTCACTGGGGAATTCTACCAAACCTACAAAGAAGAAATTATACCAATCCTTTTCAAACTCTTCTAAAAGACTGAAGAGGAGGGAACACTCCCAAATTCATTCTATGAAGCCACCCTCACTCTGATACCAAAACCAGAAAAAGACACTATCAAAAAAGAAAATTACAGGCCAATATCTTGATGAATACAGATACAAAAATTCTCAACAAAATATTAGCAAACCAAATCCAACAACACATAAAAAATATCATACACCATGATCAAGCTGGATTCATCTCAGGGTTACAAGGACGGTTCAACATATGTAAATCAATCAATGTGATATACCACATCAACAAAAGACAAAAACCACATGATCATCTCAATAGATGCAGAAAAAGCATCTGATAAAATCAACATGTATTCATGATAAAAACGCTTACCAAAGTAAGTACATAATTCAACATAATAAAAGCTATTTATGACAAACCCACAGCCAACATAGTACTCAACAGTGAAAAGCTGAAAACCTTCCCATTAAAATTTGGAACAAGAAAAGGATGTCCACTCTTACCACTTATATTTAACATAGTACTGGAAGTCCTAGTCACAGCAACCAGACAAGAAAAAGAAATAAAAGGTATCTGAATTGGAAGGGAAGAGGTAAAACTGTCCTTATAGGCAGATGATATGATACTATATATAGAAAACCTTAAAGACTCCACACAAAAACTACTAGAACTGATAAACAAATTCAGCAAGGTAGCAGGATACAAGACTAACACACAGAAATCTGTTGCATTTCTTTACACTAACATGAAATATCAGAAAGGGAAAGTTAAAAAATCCTTTTTAATATCACATCAAAAAAAAAATACTTAGGAATAAACCTGACCAAGGAGTAGAGGGAAACAAGATGGCAGAGCAGAAGGACACTGAGCTCACCTGCTCTTACGAGCACACTAAAATCACAACTAACTGCTGAACACCATTGATAAAAAGGACTGGAACCTACCAAAACAAGATTCTACATCCAAAGACATAAAAAAGAAAACGTGAGACAGTAGGAGGGGTGCACTCATGATATAATCAAATCCCATACTGCCCGGGTGGGCAACCCACAAATTGGAGAATAATTATATCAGAGAAGTTCTCCCATAGAAGTGAGAGCTCTGAGCCCTACGTCAGCAGAACATATGGCTTTGAAGGCTAGTAGGGCTTGATTGCAGAAGCTCCACAGGACTGGGGGAAACAGAGATTCCACTCTTGGAGGGTGCAGACAAGGTCCCATGTGCACCAGGTCCCAGGGCAAAGCAGTGACTACATAGGAGCCTGGCCAGACCTACCTGCTGGTATTGAAGGGTCTCCTAGGGAGGCAGGGGTGTCCATGGATCTCTCTGGAGTCATAAAAGCTGGTGGTGGACATAGCAGGGACCTATGTGAACTCTGGCTGGAGGCAGACATTTTGGGTCCTTGGCACTGAGACCTGGCCCCATCCAACAGGCTATTAGCTCCAGTGCTGGGATGCCTCAGGCCAAACAACCAACAAGGTGGGAACACAGCCCCAGCCATCAGTAGACAGGCTGCCTAAAGTCATCCTGAGCCCACAGTCACCTCTAGCCACACCCCCTCACACAGTCCTGCCCACCAGAGGGCAAAGACCCAGCTCCAACCACCAGCCCCTCCCACCAGGAAGCCTGCATAACAGCTAGAGCAGTGTCAGGGGTCAGACACCAGAAGCAAGGAAACTATGATCCTGCAGCCTGCAGAACTAAGTCCACAAACATAGGTCAGAACCTAACCTGGAACCAATTGGTCCCTGGCCCTTGACTGATGAGAGGGAGTGTACTGTTGGCATGTATAGGACTTCCCCTTCAGGGGATCACTTATCCAAGACTGAGAAATGTAACTAAGCTACTACATACATAAAAATACAAACAGAAATTTAAACACAATGAGTTGGCATAGGAATATGTTCCAGACGAAGGAAGAAGATTAAACTCCAGAAGAACAACTAAGCAAAGTGGAGATAGCCAATCTACCCGAGAAAAGAGTTCAGTGTAATGACCATAAAGATGATACAAGAACTCGGGAAAAGAATGGATATATAAAGTGAGAAGTTACAAGTTTTTAGCAAAGAGTTAGAAGATATAAAAAATAACCAAACAGAGTTGAAGAATACAATAACTGAAATGAAAAAATACACTAGAAGGAATCAATAGGAGAATAAGTGATGCAGAAGAATGAATCAATGAGCTGGAAGACAGAGTGGTGGGAATCACTGCCGCAGAACGGAATAAAAAAGAATGAAAAGAAATGAGGACAATTTAAGAGACTTCTGGGACAATGTCGAACACACCAATGTCTGCATTATAGGGGTCCCAGAGGAGGAGAGAGAGAGAAAGGACCTGAGAAAATATTTGAAGAGATAATAGCTGAAAACCTCCCTAACACTGGAAAGGAAACAGTCACCCAAGTCCAGTAAGTGCAGAGTCCCTTACGGGATAAACCCAAGGAGGAACACGCCAAGAAACATAGTAATCAAATTGACAAAAATTAAAGACAAAGAGAAAATATTAAATAAATACAAGGGAATCCCCATAAGACTATCAGCTGATTTTTCAGCAGAAGTTCTGAAGGCCAGAAGGGAGTGGCATGATATATTCGAAGTGATGAAAGGGAAAAACCTACAACCAAGAATACTCTACCCAGCAAGGCTCTCGTTCAGATCTGACAGAGAAATCAAAACCTTCACACAGAAGCAAAAGCAGAAAGAATTCACTGTCACGAAACCAGTTTTACAACAAATGCTAAAGGAACTTCTCTAAGTGGAAAAAAGGGCACAACCAGAAACTAGAAAATTAAAAATGGTATGGCTCACCAGACATTTAGAGAAGAGTTAACACCTATCCTTCTGAAACTATTCCAAAAAACTGCAGAGGAAGGAACACCCCCAAACTCATTCTATGAAGGCACCATCACTCTGACACCAAAACCAAAGATATCACAAAAAAAGAAAATTATAGGCCAATATCACTAATGAACATAGACATGAAAATCCTCAACAAAATACTAGGAAATCAAGTCTAACAATACATTAAAAGAATCATACATCATGGTCAAGCGGGATTTATCTCAGGGCTGCAAGGATTTTTTAACATCTGCAGATCAATCAGTGTGACACACCACATTAACAAATTGTTAAATAAAAACTTTATGATCATCTCAATAGTTGCAGAAAAAGCTTTTGATAAAATTCGACATCCATTTATGATAAAAACTCTCCAGAAAGTGGGCATAGAGGGAACCGACCTCAACATAATAAAGGCCATATACGACAAACCCACAGCAAACATCATTCTCAATGGTGAAAAACTGAAAGCATTTCTTCTAAGATCAGGAACAAGACAAGGATGTACACTTTACCTCTATTATTCAACATAGTTTTGGAAATCCTAGCCACGGCAATCAGCGAAGAAAAAGAAATAAAAGGAATACAAATTGGAAAAGAAGCAAAACTGTCACTGTTTGCAGATGACAGGATACTATACATAGAAAATCCTAAAGACGCTACCAGAAAAATACCAGAGCTCATCAATGAATTTGGTAAAGTTGCAGGATACAAAATTAATGCACAGATATCTCTTGCATTCCTATATACTAATGATGAAAAATCTGAAAGAGAAATTAAGGAAACACTCTCATTTACCACTGCAACAAAACGAACAAAATATCTAGGAATAAACCTACCTAAGGAGGCAAAAGACCTGTACTCCAAAAACTACAAGATGCTGATGAAAGAAATCAAAGATGACATAAACAGATGGAAAGATATACTGTGTTCTTGGACTGGAAGAATCAATATTGTCAAAATGACTGTACTACCCAAGGCAATCTACAGATTCAATGCAATCCCTATCAAATTACCAATGGTATTTTTCACAGAACTAGAAAAAAAATTAATTTGTATGGAAACACAAAAGACCCCAAATAGCGAAAGCAATCTTGAGAAAGGAAAATGGAGCTGGAGGAACCAGACTCCCTGACTTCAGACTATACTACAAAGCTACAGTCATTAAACAGTACGGTATTGGGACTTCCCTGGAGAGTGGTGGTTAAGAATCTGCCTGCCAATGCAGGGGACATGGGTTTAAGCCCTGGTCCAGGAAGATTCCACATGCCACGGAGCAACTAAGCCCGTGTGCCACAACTACTGAGCCCTCGTGCCACAACTACTGAAGCCCGTGCACCTAGAGCTGTGCTCTGCAATAAGAGAAGCCACCACAATGAGAAGCATGCACACTGCAATGAAGAGTAGCCCCTGCTCGCTGCAACTAGAGAAAACCCGCACGCAGCAATGCAAACCTAACACAGCCAAAAATAAATAAATAAAATTTATTAAAAAAAAGAGTTGTTTGAGAAAGTACTTGGCAAAACATTATGCATTATAAAAGTATCATATGTCATCATTACAACAGTGCATCCTTTATTCCTTTCCCTAAATATCTTTGGATGCTGTATATATTTTATATATAAATATAAACTTCTGTGTCACAGTTGTTACACGATTTTCCAGTTACTTGAAAACAATGTCTGAGCCTTGTTAAATTATTCTCTGCCCTAGCATGGAAGGGAGAGGAATGAGCCTGGATTCTCCCTAGTTTGGGGGCTTGGCGAGGGTCTCATCCATAAGCTTCCAGGGAAAACTTCTGCAACAAGATTATTCATACCCTGGAAATCTAATGAGCTTTCAGGTTTTGGTTTGAGTAGCAAAGAAAACATTGAAATGATGAAGCTATAAAAATAGAGCCAAGTCTCTTTCCAAGATCATTCATGCCACGCCCAGGTTTCCTGGCACATCCTGGCCATGGCAAAGATGCACCAATTCACAGCAAAGTTGTTGGAAACTGTGTGTGGTGGCCATTCCTCCCACAGCTCTGAGGTGATGCTCTGGCAGGTGCTTCCTGCAGCTGCAGGGAAGAGCTGGTTTTCTGGAAAGGCTTGGACCATTTTCTTGGGTCATGAAAAGGGCTCTGGCATAATACTGAAAGGCTGAAAGGTACGGTTCAGACTAAAGACATGTCAAAAAGGGGTTAAAGGAAGTAGGGAAGTCAAGGAAAATTCTTTTCGGTTTTGCTTATTAGCAAACGCTGAAGGTCCCTAGCAGAGCTTCCTTGTTCTAATAACACTTTGGGACCCATAGCCACCATGCTAGACAACTTCAGGGGCAGTGTTTACACTGTGTGCTCTGACGTCCTCCAGGAAGCACCATTCACACAGAATACAAGGTAAATGGTGCGCCCAGCTTTTGTGCAACAGGACCTTGCTGGGGCCAAATCCTGCAAGAGCCAAACCTCTAGTAACAAAGCCTCAGTTCCTACTCTAGTTTTCTCACCAATTCCTTCCAAAAACAAACCAACGAACGAATAAAGCACTGTAAAGCTCCAGCCAAAATCTCAGGAGGGACATTAGATGATCAGTGTTTCCAGAAGTGCACCATTTAAAATCCTAAGTATGCAGAGGATGATGTCTTTATAAGGAAAGTAGGTTTGTAGTTAAAATGTATGGTTGATCCTTTATTTTCCTTCTTTCCCATTTAATTTGGGTCTAATAATCCCTAGTACCTGTTATATCCAAAGAGTCTCAGGAAAAATATAAAAGAAAAGAACCTGGTACTTTACTTTTAAATAAATTCTGAAGTCCCCTCTCTGCCTCAGACTCTCAAGATAAAAGACAGCAGCTGAGTAATTCAGGCAGTAGGTCTGGTGGCTCTGACACAGGCTTCCTTGGAAATACTGCAAGAGGAGAAGGACAGAGGGAGAATGATTGGAAGCAAAGAGAGCACAGACAGACTTTCTCTTTCTCTTCACTTTTATCAGCAACTAGAACAGGGAAAGTGGAGGAGGCACCATTATCAAGTAGGAGCTATGACTGCATGGATAGTAACAGGTAATCTTCAAAATAAACATTGTTTTAAAAAACCCCGATATCCCCATAATAAACAGTTAACTCCTCAATAAGTTGCCTTTTTTTTTTGCCCATAAAGAAAATTCTATTTAGGACATATTGATTTAATTCATCCTTGCACTTATGCTTTGTTGAGGCCTACACACACTGCATGGAACCTGATAACAAACACCTCCTTTGGTTTCACTGCTCATGTTGTTGATGTCAAGCTTGTGTTCGTAGTAAGTGATTAAAGTAACAACATCTGACCTTTCACTAAATCTTCCTCAAAAATATCCGCACACTGAATTTTCCTTCCAGCTTCTAAAAATAGAGAGTCAAATTTGGGGCACCTCTAGTAAATGTAGTTTCGTAGCGTGCATTCTATGTGCTAGTCTTACCCAATCTAACACTTGTGTTCCTTCTTCATTATGCTTATGTAATGCCTTAAACTTGCTATAATGACTACATTCGTTAAGCCATATCAAATTTATTTTAAAATGAGGCAAGTGGCCAATTCGTATGTATACATTCATATGTATAATGGTCAAACTGGGCACATCTCAGTTAAGTGTCTGTCTCGGGAATGACAGTTATTCTTTTCTCTTCACCAATGCTTCTGGCTCCTTACTGGTAGACACTCTCTTTAGGACTCCATAGTGCCTACCACGTTGCTAAGCCTACGTGCTCCTTGATAGGTTTATTAATTAGTATAATGAGTAATGGGTTCCATTAGGGAATTTCCAATAGCGTCATAATGTGGTGAATGGGAGAAGGAAGACACACTTGCTGGTAACATTATAACTGCAGTGAGTAGAGACAGCAGACCAAGCCTAACAGGCGAGTAAAGGAAGTGACAGTAGTAAAGGCAGAGATAACAAAAACCTAGAAAAATATTTTGCTATAGGACCTCAGAGGACAAAACGCTATGGGGGGGAAATGTCAAGTTTTGCCTTCAAGAAGAAGTAATTTGAAAGCTGATAATGTGAATTAATTTTTTCCTGGGGGGTTGGTGATAGCTGGGGGCTTGGAAATAAACAGAAGGTCTTCTCACAGGTCACCTTGAGATGCTTGAGAAAGGCCATTACGAGGAGCCTGCTGTGAAGACCATAAACAGTCAGGCTTAGAAATGCAGCTCTACAACCCACTGGCTATGTGAACTTGGCCAAGTGATTTAACTTCTCCAAGCCTCAGCTTCCTTCTCAGCGACTTCTCAGATGGCTTTTGTGTGGATAACAAACGTCCCAATCTTCCACTGGTGAGCTTCTTCTGAGACACCGTGGTAGACTGTTATCACTGCTCATCTAGTTCCCTTTCCTAGGGAGGAATATATATGCCCACTCCACTGAGGGTAAGCTTGGCCATGTGACTTTTTTAGGCCGATGAAATGTGAACAGGCATGCCAGAAACTTGAAGAGTCAGTAAGAGCTCTGCCTCAGTCTCTTACGTCTTTGCCCTTGAGACTGGTAACATTCCAGGTGGTGGGTGCTCCCTCAGCAGCGGTGCCAGAGCAAGGACAAAGTAGGAGCAGAGCATAAGTGAGATATGAAACCAAGCCACTGAGATTTGGAGTTTGTTCCTGTGGTATAACTGAAATTAACCTGACTCATGTAGGCCTTTTTAAATTTAGGAAAAACTTTTATAGCCCATCTTTACACATCTGTAATGTAACACGAAGCATTCCTATGTGGGTATTATTGACTTTCAGCAAAGAGTCTATGCTGTAGTAGGCTGTAAGTGCACTTACGCTATAGTCTGAATATGTGTGTTCCCCTCAAATTCACATGTTGAATCCTAACCCCCAATGTGACAGTATTAGGAGGTGGGCCCTTTAGGAGATGATTAGGTCATAAAGGTGGAGCCCCCATAAATGAGATTAATGCCCTTATAAAATAGGCTCGAGACAGCTGTCTAGCCCCTTCCACTATGCAAAGGATACAGTAAGAGGTCTTTGACTGGAAGAGGGCCCTCACATGACCTGGGCACCACCCTGATCTCAGACTTCCACCCTCCAGAACTGTGAGAAATTGATTTCTGTTGCTTATAAGCTACCCAGTCTGTGGCACTTCATTATAGCAGACTGAGCAGACTAAGACAACTTACGTGTTTTGATGAGAAGTTGATATTTCTCCAGACTATTTACTAAAAAGTACATTAAAAATAAATTCTAGGATGCCAGGTCTTGGTGCTAATGTCCCAAGCAAGGTGTCAGCCTTTAGATGAGTATTCCCAGATATGTTTGCCACCAGCTTCTATGTCCCAAGCAAGAGCCACAAAATGAAACACCCAATATAATGGGTGTTTATGCTCTTTTGTGCTTCCACCCATTACCGTGAGAAGAGGATGACCAGGCTAGTGCACTGATCCAAGGAGATGGATAGAGCCAAGTGGAGCAAAGCCCGCCAGTTGTCCTAGCCTTTGATGGAGTAAAGAAATTATCAAGAAAACCAAGGGGACTTCAGACCTTGAACCAATACACATCCAAATATTCATGTCCATTATGTAACTTACTAAGGGCTCCGCCCCTTTGTCTAACAAAAACAAAAAATGTGTAGCATGTGATGGTCCTAAAAAAAAAGATAATTTCTGACTCTAAAGGAATTGAGAGAGTGTGAGATTTTAGGTAATTCCTAACACTTTACATTCTTTCTCTTGTTTCTCAAAGCTTTTCTTATTCTAATCTGCTTTCGAAGATCACTGAAAGATCTCCCCACTTTATACCTAATTTTTGCTTGTTTTGCCTTGTTAAACTGTTTTTCTTCATATCTCACCTCAAGCATCATCGCCCCAGGAAGAATTTCCTGTCTGTAACTACTTCACCATATGCCCCAACCTAGAAGTTTTCCTTCATAATATCTATGTTCCTTTTTTCCCCAGCATTGATCTCAATTTGATTATATAATCATTAGTGTCATCATTGGATTAATTTCTTCCCCACTAGACTGAAGACTCCCCCAAGCAGGGGGCGTGTCTAATTCTGCACATTACTGTGCACAGGGTATCAGTCCCACACATAAGTACTTAGTAAGTGCTCAATAAACCTCAATCTATGTTTTTTTAAGTAGACTGTAACAATTTAAATCTTGCTAAATGAGGATAGGGACTGAATTAAAAAGCTCAAAGTAGGGGAAGAGGTTCAAATACCTACTTAAGAAAAAAAATAGCATTTATCAGACCACAGGTACAGTTTTTCCTCTTTTCTCCTCCTTTCATACACAGAAGTCTTATTAAGGGTGTTAATGGATTTGAAGGTTTATTTTGTTCCTTTCAGAGAGCCTGGCACTTTTGTTAGAAGAACAACTGAACCATGTAATTAGCCTACACAAACTACTGCCATGAATACAGCTTTAAATTGAAGTCATTTGAAAACCAGACTTGAAAATGGCTTTTCCATGCATGCAGATTTTTGTCTTAATAAAACCCACACAGGAGAGATGACAATGGAGAAACAGATTCTGCAAGTTATTTCTGAAAATGTTGATTGGTGGGGAAAGGGATAGTTCCCTTGTGGGAGGGTGCAGGTGGAACCTTCCCAGGAACAACAATAACAACGATTAAGGAGATATAAACAACTATCCTGAGAGGTAGGTGAATTTTTCACATAGAAGTACGGATTTTACCTTTGTGAGCACAGAAATGAAATCCAACGATGGTAAAGTCTCAGAAGTGTCGACATAGTCCTTGAAGATGTGGAAAAGACTGTTCACAAAACCAAAGCTTGTCTAGGGCCAGAGAGAAGGAAAACAAGAGTAGGTATACTTCCAGGGGTAAGAAATAAAAATCTGATGAACTTCAAATGTCATTTTCACAGATGTTTTCCATTTCAAATTTATCTCCTGGCAAAATTCAAAGATTTATTTTCCTCTACTTTCCAATATATATTTTCTTATAAGTTTTTCTCATAAATGAATTCTTGTTGGTACCTCACTTCCTTTTTTTAGAGGAAAGATATTATTTATTTATAATATATGTGAGAAAGAACATTCATTTGAGAATAGACATTTATGGTGATGACGGAGATCTTAGGAATTTTTTTTTTGTATTTAACATCATTTATTGAGGAAATTCATGTATTCAACATTACTTATTGAGACCTCCCACGTACTCGGCACTGTTCAAGGTCTTCTGGATACAGCAGTGAACAAGATGGGTTCCTGAGCATATTCTAGAAGGTGTTCAGAGCTTGTATTCTAGAGAAAATATGGAACATTGCCCAAATTTTTGTGTCATCCTTGCACAGGAACCATGCTAATCCTTTTATCGCTCCAATTTTAGTACATGTCCTGCTGAAGTGAGCCCTATGTTTACTTTCTTAAATAGCCATGGAAGAATTTTTTAAAATGTTACTGAAGGCTAACTAATAACTGCCATCTATTGGAAAGATACCAATGGATGTGTAGGTTTCCTTATTAACCTGAACTCCCGACCATAAGATTAAATGGGGATGAAATATGGAAGAAACCATATTCCATGTTCCAATATGGAATACAAGCCAGAAGAATAGACTAAGCATGAATTTTCATTGTCCTCTGGTGAATTTTAACACATGGCTACTGGAATCTTCCTACTTTGGCTCACCTGACTTAACTCCTCCAGGTTTGCAAAAAGTCTCCATAAATCCACATCCAGGAGATATTCATGAGTCTGTAGGTATTTTAATGTATTCATGAAGATCTTAAAAAAAAAAAAAGCACATTACTTTGTTTTTCAATTTTGATATTTGCCCTTTGCAAGAACATTAAACATAAACCTCCCGAGTATAATTTTACAAAACAACTTGGAGATCAGTATTTTCAATCGTTAAGAGGTGTGCTAAACACGAATGATGACATTTAAGCCCCCACAGAACATACGGGAGAGGTGCTCTTCTGTATGAAGCTGCTGCTGCTTTGTGAGCCCTAACAACACTCCTGTTGAACATAATCTGTTCAGATGGGCTTTCTCTGCTCCCAGTGCCAAAGAAATCGCCAAGGTTCTCTTCTTGCCAACAGCACTTACTTGAGACCAAAACAACATTCATACTGAGTTCTTATTTATTCCTTTCTCTGTGAAAGACCCAAATGTCCTTTACTTTCAGGAAATTAAAAATAGAGAACTAATGAGTTAATACCTGATAACTGGTAAGATGTTTAGGTGTGGATAAAGCCATTAAATATTAATGAAAACACTAAAAGAGGCTTTATGTCATTACTTGATTTGATGTTTTCCTACAAGAGAAAAACTACAGCAAGTCAATCCTCGCAGAATACCTGCCTCTCATTCTATAAACTAAAGAGAGATCAATTTATTGAAACAGGAATACTTTGTATAAATATGATGAAGCATTCAAAGGGACCAAATATTTCAAGAACTGTAGGTGTGAAAAGACTGGACTTTAGACCACCAGCGTTCTCCAATTCCCATTTCCATATTTCTTAATTAATGCAGTAAATGGTTCTTGAACTTGCATCAGAATCATCTAGAGGCCTTGTTAAACTGGAGGTTAGCGGGACCTACCCCAAGTCTTTCTGATTCAGTAGGTCTCTGATGGGGTCTGAGAATATGGGTTTCTAACAAGTTCCCAAGTGATTCTGATGCTACTGGTCCAGGGATCACACTTTGAGAACCACTGGCTCAGAGTTTCCCCCAGTCCAGGAAGCATCAGTTGTCTGGAAATCTGTCAATATCCAAGCATTTAAAACATGTAATTGTAAGAAACAGAAATCATTAGTTCAGATAAATTGGGAAAATTTAGAAAAAATCATCTTTGTGTTATAAGATTATTTTCTTTATAGAAATTTTTGCCATTTAAGAAAAACATTGAGTCTTTCAGTGAATTTATTTTATTATTTGTTACAAAGTTCCAATTTACAAGCAACTTTGGGAAATTCATATTGATTGTGTAAAGAGAGGTACTTATATACTTTAAATACACCGGGGCATTTGAAAATAAACTCAAATTGGCTTTCTTTTAAGCAGAAAAATGCTAGTTTAAAAAGCTTATGTAGCTTATAGTGGGATGGAAAGTTCTGTACTGTCTATTAGGGCAAGGGAGGTAGCAGAGCTCACAGGGTGAGTGCTCTGCAGTGAACATCTATTGGGTACCACTCAGCTTCAGTGCCCCCCCTTCCCTAATATCATCCCAGTTTTCACCTCAGCATCTACTCTTCCTCATACCTTGAATGTGATCATCTTAAGCCAATGAGCACTTTCCTTCCTTATCTGGGTAGTTGGCTCAGAAGTGGGCATGTGACTTAAGGCAGTCCAATCAGAATGACAATCAAGACTTTGGCTATGAGTGTGCTGAGATTCTCTCTCTCTCCCTTCTATTTCTCACTCTCTCCGTGGCCTCAAGGACAGCAGTCATTCTGTGACTACAACAGAAGCCAGACACAGGATGACACTGATATTGTGGAAGGCAGGGATGAGGGATGAAAAGAAATTTTGTCCTTGCTTTTGATCCCCTTGATCAAACCAACCTTGAATTCTGTCTCAACTCTGGACTTTACTGTCACATGGGTCAATAAGATCCTTACTTAAGCTAGTTTTCTGTATCCTGATACAGTCTCTAAGTTTTAACTTTCTGAGTGTCTTTGTGGTTTAAATTTTGCTAAAGTTCTTAGCAATATGACTGTCACAATAAATATTACTTACAGAAAAGAACATCTGTATAGCACTTGATAGATTTCAAAGGAAACTAATCTGATCATCTCAATGATCAGATGTTATTAGACAGTCAGAGATAGTACTGTTATCTCTCTTTTATAGCTTAGAACAGGAATTGTCAAACGACAGCCTGTGGGATAAATCAGGTCTGCTACCCATTTGTGTGAATAAGGTGTAACTGTAATACAGCCACACACATTTCTTTACAAATTATCTGTGGCTTCTTTTGCACTGCAATGGAGGAGTTGAGTAGCTGCAATAAAGACCACATGGCTGGCAAAGCCTAAAATATTTACTATCTGGACATTTACAGAAAGCATGCGCCAACTTCTGTTTTATGGAATGGAGGACTAGACTTTCCTAAGTTCACATGGCAAGTCAGAGGCAGATCCAGGACTTGAACTCGTGTCTCCCAACACAGTGCCTTTTCCTGCGTAAGGGAGCAGCCAGGATTCAAAAATGCTTATGGGCAGAGGCAACCTTTGGAGCAATGTGGCCCATCCTCCTCTGTGGTCTTAGAAGGCATTTGCTCCCTTCCTATCCTTTGCCCTGTGGTTCTTCTATAAGGAATTCTCTGCTCAGAGCCTCCCCAGATCAGGGCTACTGCACTGCACAACCTCAGGAGCACCGTTTACATGACAGACATCGTGAACACACCGTATAATCCACCCCTCCCCACCCACCCCCGCGTTACACGTGGATGGTTGCCCTGAAAATCTGTGGCTCCGTAGCTGATAAAAAGCATTTGCCTGGCACTGTTCATAAGGGAGTATAAGAGCCAAAAGAGGAAGCTGAACGAAGGTGGGATGGTTGCCTTGAGGGTGGCTGTGAGCTCCCTGACTTGAGGAGTATGTAAGCACAGGGTGAGAATCAGGCAGAAGAGATTCAGACATCACATGGGGAGCTGGAAGGTCTCACCCAATCCTAAGAGGCTATGTTTAAGAAAAGAATGAAGAGAAACCAAGTTGCAGATAACCAAAAATAAACAAAATTTCCTTAAGATCCTCTGAAAGAGGGGAGCCCACCCCATACTTCCTTCCTTCCTTCCTTCAGCATGGAAGAGAGAAACAAGTCCCTAAAGAAGCAGTGTTTTCCACATACTACAAAAATTAAAGCCAGCATTACCATCTTAAGAACTAATAAATGGTCCAAGAAATAAGTGCATTCACTCGTGAAGAGTTCCCACACAGCCTCTTGCTGCTTTCTCAGGTCTAATTGATTAGTAGGAAGTTTTTGATGTGTTTCCACGACTTCATTCCAGGTCTTATCCTGTATGTGGGAGAAAAGAGAGAACAAAACATTTCGATGGGTTGACCTGTTCACCCTTCCTCTGACTTGCAGTACAGCAGGAACAAGTAATCCCCCAAATCATGATTTCTCACTGCAAGCCCCAGACATCCCTCTGGGTAGAGTTATCTAAACCACAGTTCTCTCTGCATGGCTTTGGGGTATCAATTCCTCCCACGCATGGGATGGACATGCTATTTTTAGTTTAAAATGAAAACGAATTCAAATTGATGTTTTGAACTATGCTTGCGAATTTCATAAGTCCTTTTCAGTTTTTTGCAAAAAAAAAAAAACAACCCACCAAAAGAACCCCAAACCCGGAACTGGGAAGTCTGATCCAGGTTCCACTGGTAAAACTTGTTGAAATTAATTACTGAAGAATCATGAAATAAGAGACTTAAAGTTTTTAAGAGACCTTCAGAAATTGTCTTATAAAAACCAACTTGTTTTGTAAATGAGGAAACTAAGGCCCAGAGAGGGGAATGGTTGTAACCACTATTAACATTTGTACAGGGCTTCATGGTCTACAAAGTGGTCTCATGTCCATTACCTTACTTAAGGTGAAATGACTTTCCTGAGATTTCAGTGTGCTTTAGAGCAGTGGTCCCCAACCTTTCCGGCACCAGGGACCGATTTCGTGGTAGACAATTTTTCCACAGAGGGCAGGGCGGGGGGATGGTTCAGGAGGTAATGCGAGCGATGGGGAGTGGCAGATGAAGCTTCGCTCGCTCGCCCGCTGCTCACCGCCTGCTGCGTGGCCCAGTTCCTAACGGGCCTCGGACTGGTAGGGTTGGTGACGCCTGCTTTAGAGAGAGCAGACCTCGGTCTGCCCAGGTCTGGGCTTCTCTCCTGCACTTTGCTGTTATTATGAACAAGCCAATAATCTGACAACTTAAAATGATGGCTGAAACAACAAAAAAAGCTATGCCACACAGAAAACAATGCATGAGATACCTTCAGTCTGTGGAACTCATAGTCCCTGAAGTCTGTAATCTTCAAAGAGGAGAGGCAGATATGTGCTTGTGTTTGTCTTTGCCCTCCTTAAAGATTGTTAGAAACAGGATTTTCAATCTTTTAACAACACACCTTTGGTAGCCTCGGCATCTTTGGTTCATTGTCCAACATGCATGAGAACAGACTGCACATTTTGTCTATGAGTCACTAACAGCTGAGACACCATTTCTGAGCCATAGTCTGACCCACAGGACCTCAGAATGTCAGACATGGAGGAGAGAGGCTGGTGAGGATGTCTGATGCAAATCTCTTTTACTAATAGGAAAAAAAAAAAAAAAGAGCTCAGAACACTCCTATAGCAAATAGATGGATTTCAGTCTAGCACATACCTTGTGGTCTTGGAGTCCTCATATTCTAACTTTTCCAAATGTTGGATCATAGAAGCTTACCATGAGAAGGGGCCTTGGATGTCTTAGTTCAACCCCTCACTTAGTAGATGACTAAATAAAGCCCAGAGTGTTAAAGCAACTTCTTAACACGATAATTCACAGCTGGAGAATACCAGGATATGCTAGAAACTCTAGTTTCCTTAGGATGGAACCTCTGACTCATTTTTGTTATAATTTTTATTTTAAATAATATTAGTTAAAAAATTGGATTACAGGGCTTCCCTGGTGGCACAGTGGTTGAGAGTCCGCCTGCCGATGCAGGGGACGCGGGTTCGTGCCCCTGTCCGGGAGGATCCTGCATGCCGTGGAGCGGCTGGGCCCGTGAGCCATGGCTGCTGAGCCTGCGCTCCGCAACGGGAGAGGCCACAACAGTGAGAGGCCCGCCTACCACAAAAAAAAAAAAAAAAAAATTGGATTACAAAGGTAATATATGGTTATTATAGAAAATCTGAGAAACAAAACCACAAAGAAAAAAAGTTACACAAAGTTACCTGTAATCTCCACCGCCCCTTCCTCCCCTCGGGGTAACTACTGAAAACCTTTTTCTGATTGTATTTATAATTTTTAATGGTGTCATATTTATACATCCTTTTGTAACTTGCTTCTAAACTTTATCATGACCTTTCAATTTTTTCTGACTCATTCAATATCCTGGTGCAATGTCATGAATTACTTGCTTAAAGAGCTCATTTTACCAACTAAACCAGGAAGAAGCTATCAAATAACGAAGTGTGAGGCTTTCTAAAGTCAACTTGGCTGCATTTCAAATGAATATTTAGCACAAATCATTTTTCAACTTGTTCTACTGCCTCAGGGCACATGACGCTGGTGTGGATCTAAGCAGTTTGGTGGGCGTTTTCCGACTTTAGGTTAAGGAGCCAGAGAAGGCACAGCTTATCCGTTGTGGGGAGGCAGCTCCCTGTGTGTCTGAAAGGAGACCCCGCAATCGGTTCAGAAAGTGCTAAAGGGCTGTGGCTGACTTCTCTGCTAGGGCTACGGCACTGAAAGAAGAAACTTACTAGAGACTTATAGGCTTCACAGTAGCAAAGGAATCCTGGAGCTGGTTGGGGACCTACACAGCAGCTGGGACGTATGCCTTTTGTTGATGTCTGAAACCACAGTGACTGCATGTTGTGGAAATTAAAAATCAGCAGCCAGTTGGAAAATAAAGAAGCTGAGGCAATGGAGGAGGCATTGGAGCTGTGGGAAAGGGGGCGCCAGCCCTCTGTCTTGAAGGACAATCACCGTGGCTTTCCAAGGGTCTGAATGACCTCCTGGCCAAAGTGCTTGGTGGATATGCTAGTGAGAAGGGAGGGGACAGTCCTCTTGGAGGAAACATTAACTCATTAGAGTTACAGACCCTTTGTTGGAACCTGTGCTGCTTCCACTATGGTGGCATTGGCTAGGAGACGCAATGAGAAGATGTGAAGGGTATCTGAGAGGATATGGAGGATAAAGAAAAGAAGCCAAGGTTAATTCTGGGGCCTCAAATTTAATAACTAAGAGGCGTGTGGAATGGAAATTTGTAGTAGGCACTGGTGACACGGAACTGGAGTAAAATGGATATACAGTCGTCCCTCAGTATCCTAGTGGGATTGGTTCCAGGACCTCTTTGGATACCAAAATCCTCAGATGCTAAAGTCCAATTTATAAAATGGATTTACATATAATCCACACACATCCTCCCATACAGTTTAAATCATCTCTAGATTACTTGTAATACATAACGCAATGTAAATTCTGTGTAAATTGTTGCTGGTGGATGGCAAATTCAAGTTTTGCTTTTTGGAAATTTCTGGAATTTTTTTTCAAATATTTTTCATTTGTAGTTGGTTGAATTCAAGGATGCAGAATGTACAGACACAGAGGGCTGACTGTATGAGAATATATGGATTCTGTAGTGGTTGAACTTGAATTGGCAAGCTGGTGGGATATGCCGCTTCTCCTGAGACCCTAGACCCGATTGACAACTGACCCTGCTTTCATTTAAATGAGGAAGGAAAAATATACAAGCAGCTCATGCAGCTCAATATCAAAAAAACCAAACAACCCAATACAAAAATGGGCAGAACACCTAAACAGACATTTCTCCAAAGAAGATATACAGATCACCAACAAACACATGAAAAAATGCTCAACATCATTAATCATTAGAGAAATGCAAATCAAAACTACAATGAGATATCATCTCACACCGGTTAGAATGGCCATCATCAAAAATCTACAAACAATAAATGCTGGAGAGGGTGTGGAGAAAAGGGAACCCTCCTGCACTGTTGGTGGGAATGTACATTGATACAGCCACTACGGAGAACGGTATGGAGGTTCCTTAAAAAACTAAAAATAGAACTACCATACGACCCAGCAATCCCACTACTGGGCATATACTCTGAGAAAACCATAATTCAAAAACAGTCATGTACCAAAATGTTCATTGCAGCTCTATTTACAATAGCCAGGACATGGAAGCAACCTAAGTGTCCATCAACAGATGAATGTGGCACATATATACAACGGAATATTACTCAGCCATAAAAAGGAATGAAACTGAGTTATTTGTAATGAGGTGGATGGACCTAGAGTCTGTCATATGGAGTGAAGTAAGGCAGAAAGAGAAAAACAAATACCAGATGCTAACGCACATATATGGAAGCTAAAAAAACGGTACTGATGAACCTAGGAATAAAGACGCAGATGTGGAGAACAGACTTGAGGACGCTGCAGGGAGGGGGAAGCTGGGATGAAGTGAGAGAGTAGCACTGACATATATACACTACCAAATGTATAATAGATAGCTAGTGGCAAGCAGCTGCATAGCACAGGGAGATCAGCTCAGTGCTTTGTGACCACCTAGAGGGGTGGGATAGGGAGGGTGGGAGGGAGACACAAGAGGAAGGGGATATGGGGATATATGTATAGCTGATTTACTTTGTTGTACAGCAGAAAGTAACACAACATTGTAAAGCAATTATACTCCAATAAAGATATTAAATAAGGAAGGAAGGGAGGGTGGAAGGAAGGAAGGATCCCAGGAGAGGTTGCACCACAGGCCCTGTCTCAGGCCTGCCAGGAAAACAGTCAAATCATGTCCCTAAAGAGGGGCAAAATGAGAAAGATTGGTGAGCAACAGCCTTGGTGACAATGGTATCATAGTTTTACTAACAGTTTATGATTTGAAACTTGTAATGTTTAGACTGTGTCCCTATGGACTGAATGTTTCTTTCCCCCCCCAAAAAATCCATATGTTAAAGCCCTAACCCCACAATGGTATTTGGAGGTGAAACCACTGGAAAGTAATTACACGTAGATGAGGTCATGAGGGTGGGGCCCTCACAATGAGATTAGTACCCTTATAAGATGAGGAAGAGACACCAGAGCTCTCTCTACACCACGTGAGGACGCAGAGAGAAGATGGCCATCGGTAAGCCAGGAAAAGAGCTCTCACCAAAACCCGACCATGCTGGCACCCTGATCCTGGACTTCCCAGTCTCCAGATATGTGAGAAATAATACTGGTTGTTTTCAGCCACCCAGTCTGTGGTATTTTACAGCAGCCCAAGGGGAGTAAGACATTCACACAACTTTTTAACCCTTGAAAAAATAATGTGAAAGTCACTCCTATACTTGATTATGGGAACACAGTTTTCCAAGCCCTGGTTATGAACAACACTAACAATAATATGGCCAGTAACGACTGTCTCAGGTGCCCAGCTCCAGGGTGAGCTTCACTCGCATTATTTGACTCACTTGTCACAACCATCCTAAGAGGCTGCCACTATTACCACCTACTTTTTACAGGAAGGACTTGAAGCTGAGAGAGACATGGATTCATTTGACCAAGGTCACAGGGCAGTACATGGAGCAGCTGGGATTGAAACCTCAGAGGACTTTTAATTTAGCTACAGTAGTTAAGTATCAATGTGTGTGCATCCACAGAACCTCCAAGGTAGATATCGATAATTGGTGGCCAACTGCAGAGGCCATGTGGGCAGATTTTTAACAGAAAGAAGTGCAGTAACTACTCATAAGGCCCTCCTGGTGCTGCTGGCTGTGGTGTGTAGGTACTGTGGGGAGAACACAGTCAGTCCTTCTCCTTCCTCCTCACTCCAGAAGCGAGGAACACTCCTTCCCTCTGCCCCCAGCATGCTTGTGAGAAAGGCTTCACTGTGGCTAACTCCTGACCTAGGCAGGAAAGAATCAGGCACTACTGATTTCAATTTATAACTCTTCAATAATTGAGGGTGCAAGAATGAATTTAAAGAAAACCCGCTAGGTCTAATCCAACTGGCTTTCCCAGAAATAGAAGTGTATTTGTGGAATCTGTTTCTGTAATATCTCATTAATTTTTCAATGTTCCCAGTATACTGGGCACAGACTGCAAACTGGGGCATACGCTTGTGCAAGTTTTCTTCATCGAGTGAGCTGTTTCCCACACTGTGTCAAGTTATAAATTTGGAGCTGTAAGGCACTGCAATATTAGGATTGCTTTGTTTTCTTGCAGAGCTCATTAACCACTGGCAATTAGCACTGTATCACTGCACAAAGTGGCATCATTTGGCAAGTTCTGTATCCACTACTATGAATGTGATGATACAATTTAAACTTCACGTACCATCTGCTGTCATGAAAAGATAAAGTAGGATGAAGAGGCTCTTTAGCCATTTCTTACTTTCCTAGCTACTAGAGGCTTAATTAAAACAAAAATGACAATGCACAACACTCACCACTCCTCTCTTGGAGAAAGGCCATCTTGGCTTTTTGGATTCTGGTGGGTGAAATTAAAGAAGATATATTAGTACTTTGAGTAACTACTGACAGATCAATGGAGTGCTTTACAAAACCTGCTTTTCAAATGAGCCGAACAGAATTTGTCCTGCTTTAATTCTCCTTCTCTTGAGAATGCACAGGATGAATATTTATATTTATGCAGATGAGTAAATGACGCGATGTTCCAACTGAAAGGCTGGTGTACTATTGCTACCTTATGGTGATATTGTCCTGTTTCAGCCTCCTTTCCCCCCCATCATTCAAGGAGAAATCTATAAAATGCAATAAAATGTTGAGTATTCTTTTAAGACAGAGTCACAGGACTTTAGGGCTGAAAGGACTTTATTTTTATACTGGAAACCACCCCACCATATGCAATTTCAATAGCCTGACCAAACTTGAGACTCAGAGACTGCATCGGCCTGATAACCCCCAGGTGTGGTTGAGTGTAGATTCCTGAAATAGGGGCACATCAACCCATGTCACCAATCTTTAGGTTGGGGGCTTATTATCTCTATTGGCCACCATCCACATATTCCTTAGGAGTTGCTTTAAATTGAAAAGGAAGTCATTTTTCAGTAATACATTCTTTTGATGATCAGGAAGTAAAGAGATTAGATTGTGGATTCTTGATTTTTATGTCATTTGCATCAATCTCTAATGCTACCCAGAAAAACGTGGGAATCATCTCTTAGGTTTTGGTGAGATGTTCTGATAACTCAGTACACAAAATGGATGTTTTAAAGGTTCATCTCTGTTTCTACTAGTTTTATCAGGAGACTGCATAATACTTCCATCAGATGAAAACAATTACCTGAGCAGCATTTACTAAAAATCAGTGTGCTTGAGGGACTTTTCTCATTGGAACCCTGGAATCCAACCGATTATCCTGCTCATTCTGACCACCTTTTTGACCTTTGTAAAAGGGAGATTAGGTGGAACCTCCCTCAGAGACAAATCTGCTTCACCTCTCTTAGGCTTCAAATGCCTGGTGGTAAATTATTATGTATGATTTGAACTGCAATAATTGGGATCTCTTGTCTTAGCAAATTTCTCTCCTCTGCTTTTCTAACTTCAGGGGTAATTTTAGGACCTTGGGAAATCTTCACAAGTATTCAGAAGAAAATTTAAATTGTGTCTCTATTGAATCCCTAATCTTTTATTATCTTTATTAAATATTAAGTTTTGCTGAATCAGAATCTATATTTCAACAATATCTCTACGTGACTCATATGCACATCAGAGCTTGAGAAGCACTGCATTAGACCATGATGGGGACATGAGAACTCTATTCTAACCTCCTAGAGAAGAGGGCTTGGAGGGATATGGTGAAGAATGCTGCATATCTTTTATTACGTGGTATCTACTGTGATGCCAGGCACACATGCCTAGCAGAGAACTTAACAAAGAACAGCATGCAGCAATTATGACCTTGTTCCTTAGCATGCTGGTTCTCAAACTTTAGCTGGTATCAGAATCACCCGGGGGGGCTTATTAAAAAACATATTGCTGGGCCCCATCCCCAGAGTTTCTAATTCAGACGGTGTGGCATGGGACCCCAGAATTTCCCAGGCAATGCTGAAGCTGTTAGCCTGGGACCAGTATTTGAGAAGTACTGCTTTAGTTTTTAACCAGTTTAGAGCATTTGCAAAGCATCACAGAACATGTACTAACCTCTTAAGGTTAGCTGTGCTTAGAACTAGCTCTAATTTCTAGGAGCCTGTCCTTGAGTAGATCACTTAATTCCCTCTTGGTTCATTCATTTGGGCATTTGGATTGTTGTGTCATATAGGACAGTAGATGTGAAAGGGCTCTATAAAGAGTGAAGAGCTATACATATGTTAGTTATGCTTTATTCACAGCTGCCTGTGTAATGGGTGGTTGATGCAGGCTGGTGGAGCGTATACAGGGTTAGGAGTCAGGAGTCTCGATCCCATTCCTCTGACACAAACCAGCTGGCACCATGGCTAGGCCACTTCTCCTTTCTGGGTCTCACTTGGCACATATGTGAATGAGGAAACAGCTTGGTGGTTTTCCATGTGTGTTGTCACAGGCTATCCTGGGCTTCTAGGGATGCCTTGGAGGTGAGTCTTTGGGACCTGCCCCATTTTCAAGCACTACAACTCCACCTGGATCTGTTTTATAGGCTGGATTTCCAAGTAAGGATTCTTTTGTAAAAAGAGCTCTGCTAAGAACAAAACCAGTTTAAAAACCACCAGGATGGATGATGATCTTGAAGTCTCCTTTTAGCTCTCAAAGGCTACCATCAGAATCATGGGAATGTGTCCTGAACACCACAATTGTTCTTTTCTTTCACAACTGAGTTCAAAATGCAGATTTATCCCTAAGGCTGCCTCTCTCTAATCTGCTCTAACAGTAATCTGCTGTCACTGGGCCCGCTGCCTCCACACGGTACCACCGTGGTTAGAAGATACCAGTGTGAGGTTGAAGGCCAGAACAGGGTGGGGGGTGGCATTACAGCAATGACAGCGATGCTGCCCACCAGCCCAGAGAGGGCATGCTGCTCCAGGATGGTGACCGTCACTGGTGTACCTGTTCCAGGTCCTAGATGTGGGGTATATTATTTGACAAGAGGACCTTTTGAAGAAAGGTCTATACCTTATCCATCCCTTATCTATCTCTGTAAGTGGAATGCCCAATACCAAGAGCAGTATTCAGCTGGTTCCAGTAACTCATGGCTGATGCTTGTCCTAATTGGTGAGACATCTGTTCTAATGTGTCAGTGCCCATGTTCTATTAGTCATTAAATATTCTGAAAATACCCTTTGCTTATTATAACACCCATCCCATAGCAGGTATGTAATATAAGTATGGTGAATGGACAGGACCTGAATTCAGCAGCAGAAGCGGGTGGCACAGGTAACTGGCAGCTCCATCTGACACCAGAAAGTCCCCAGGGAACACCTCAAGTCCAGATAAGTTGAGCACTACAGAACTCCTCCTGTGCTCGTAGAATCTGTGTTTAAGAGATGGAAGGAGAGAGCTTACAGCTTACATGCCCATGCATGGGCACTCAGAAGTGACTGCTGGCAGCCTGATTAATGCCTGCTTTTTCAGGAGGCCACTCCAGGCTCCAGGCATGGAGGGCTGTGATGACCCATACACCACCCCATGTTTGACACCTTTTTGAGCCTTACTGACTGCTTATGATTTTGACTAATCCAAAGCAGAAGAGCTCACCTGGAAGTGTCAACATAAACATACTGGATATGTTCTGACTGAGAAGGACACTAGAAGAAAGCCCTTAAACACAAGAGTCTTTGCAAATTATGAACATGGCCTCAGAGGGAACAGGATGCATGGGCATGGCCATGGCCACGACACCCCTAGATATTGGAGGCCGGTTGTTTAAAGGCAGCCCCTTTGTTTTTCCTAGAGAAAAATGAGGACTGTTGTCGGAAAAGCTTAGCAAACAGGCCTATCTACCTTCTCCTTTCTTCCACACTATTTCATGAAACTTCCTGTCTGTTGGATGTTTAGAAAATAAATGCTTGACATCAGACACAGTGGGGAGTAGCTACAAAGCCACTGGGCATTTGCTCTGTGATCACTAAGGAACAAAATGGGTAAGGAATGATTGCATCGAATTGTAAGGATTTTCAGAGCTTCCCCATAATAGCTGTTCAGATATTCCTTTAGTCTATTCTGAGAATGAGAGATGCAATTCCTTCTATTTACTGACCAATGTAACCTCTAAATTCT
The DNA here is from genome assembly GCF_005190385.1 of Monodon monoceros. Lineage (NCBI taxonomy): Eukaryota > Metazoa > Chordata > Mammalia > Artiodactyla > Monodontidae > Monodon > Monodon monoceros. The sequence goes on along the minus strand of NW_021703783.1, from coordinate 73,256,033 downwards.
CTTTTCATCAACAAATAGCTTAGCATATAGGTTACTTTACATACAAAGGAATTTTGTAAGTCTGACTTAGCCCCTCCTGGCTTCCGATAAACACATTTTTAAAGCATCCACAGAAGCCTTCTATAATCTGGCCCAGTTACCTTCCTAATATTCTTTACTTTGCAATTTATTCTCTGGAAACAGGGAATGGATTGTAATTTCCCATGCAAAATGTTTCACACATCAGTGACTTAGCTGGGAATGCTCTGCCCTCTCTGAACCTAACTCCTATTCATCCCATGAGATTTAGGGCCATGGATTACCTAAGTAGCTTTACAGGAATTACTTAGATACAATCAGGCTCAGATTTATTCAATTAGCTGCATTTCCTGGCATTTTAAAATCTGTTTTGACTTGCCTTTCTATTTTTTTTTTAATTGGAGAATTTTAGAGTAATGTTGCAGGCACTGCTAGCTGCCCAGCCAGCATGCATGCTCTCCACTTTTATTATTATCAAAACCCTGCTTTGCTGGGGGTGGCATGTGCCGAGTTAATGCACTGACAAGCCCCGACTCCTCTGCAGCAATCTGGCCAACAAGATTTAAATGGAAGTTGCAGGGTGTGGCTTCTGGGAAAAAATTTTCAAAGGGGACAGAGGTCGCTAGCTTCTTCCTTTTACCTTTTGCCCTTTGCCCTTCTTGTTGTCATGAATACGGCTTGATACCTGAAAGTATACCTGTGATCTTGCAAAGATAACAGCAGAACAGGAAAACAGAAGGAGACTGGCAGGATGCCGACATCTGTCCTGGCCTGGGCTCTGGTTATGTTATAAGAGAAACATTCTTTATTTGCTTAGGTTGTTCTAGTTTGGTTGTTACATGCAGACAAATGCTGTCTTAACTGACACAGATCTCCTCATCCTGGACTTCCTTCTCCAAGAATGTCATCTTTCAGCATTCTGCACTCTTATTTGACTTTTTCACCATCTATTTATGATGAGGTTTGTAACAAAATCATTAAAGTTACAACTTCTCACAACTCTCCCTTTCTTGTTATTTGCCAACCTGATGTCCATGGTGGTTATGAGGTTAGAGGGGGCTGAATTAGGTGGGAGTTGGAAAAGTTACAGTAATTTGAATGAGAAATACAATTCTAGTTTCTTCATTTTGCAAACAGGACATTGGAACTGATACAAAATGAATTAACAGTATACAAATCCAGCCAGGAATTTTCACAGTGCTATGCAAAAGGTATTAGATAACATAAACTTCTTGGGAGCCCCAAGAAGTCCCCTGAAAAGAAATATTAGAATCTTCCCTGTAAACTTTATACTTCTCTTGATAAAGACCCTGGAAGCATACAATGAGATTTGGTGTTTATGGGGATAGAGGGGATTGGGAAAAGTACAGTAATTTGAATGAGAAATGTAAGCTAGGTAAACTTTGGGGAAAAAGTTTACTCTTTTGAGCTTCAACTCTAGGTGGTACACAATCATAACTATTATGAATTTGGCATGAGTCTATAAGCTATCTTTATATTCCCTGGGGACCTCAGAGAGGACATAACTAATGGTGGAGTGGAAGAATTAGTCTTCCCCGGCCTCCTCTAGGCTGGTTTATATGTTTCTCTTCCATGCTTCTACGGTTCTCTGGAGCAGTGGTTAAGATAATGTGGACTCAAATTGCCTAGATTTTAATCTTAGCTGTGTGACCTTGATTGAGCAAGTAACCTCTCTGGCTCTGACTGCCATCTGTGAAATGCAGACAATAATCATACCTACTTCCTGTGTGAGGATCAACTGATCAACATAAAGCGCTTAGATCCATGTCTGGAATTTAGTAAGCTGTCAATAAATGTGATTATGTTGGTTGTTGAATATAGTATAATATGTTCTATTTGTCTGTTTATTCCACTAGACTGCTACCTCCTTCCTTGCAAGAAGCATATCTTATAATTTGTGTTGGTGGGTGCCCATTTAGTGCTCAATCCATTGTTACTGATGAACACGAATGAATAAAAGCCTCTTCTGATGTTGTCCTCCCTCGAGGAAAGTACCTTACTTTATAAGGTAGTTTTGCAGATTCATGTCTTATCTCCTCTCCTTTTATCCTAAGTTCCTACCTCCGGGTCTAAATCCCTGTGTTTAGTAAGGACTCAATAAATATTTGTTCAGTAAATGAATAATAACCAAACCTGTACACACTGAGTCATCCATTGCTCTACTTTCCTGACGTGATCTCCTGCACAATGTGTACTCCACTAATAGCTAGCTACTCACTGTTCTTTAAACTCACCCTGCACTTCATGCCTCCATGCCTTGGCTCAGGTAGTTTCCATCTGCCTGCCTATCTCCACTGAGCCTGACACACTCATATTCATCTCTAAATCCCCACTTAGATGCTCTCCCTCCAGAAGTCTTTTCTGATCTGCTCAGAGAGAGCCAATTCTCTCCCTCCCTACTTCCACCCTGCCTCTTTATAATGATTTCATTGAAGGCTCATGCTGTGTCTTATATATCATAGAGTCTAAGCACCAAGTATAGAACCCGACATAGAATAGGTAATCAAATAAGCTTGTTGAATGAATAACTATGTTGACCTACAGGATGATATCCAGATAGTCCTCAAATGAATTTGCTTTTCCATTCTGGATCATAATTGTATAATTATATGCATATACAATACACAAAGTGCAATCTGAGTCTCCCCAACAGCCTCTAAAGGTGATTAAGTTACCCTTATCCATTTCTTCCTTGTCTGGGCTACCTTCTGACATAAGGCATCCATTTGGGAGCACATAGGGCAGGTTTTGGAGTTCCATGTGCACATATGGAGCATAGGGAAGACAACTAGCTTGCATAGTGCTTGAGCCATGACCTTGGCTTTGTTGCCTTGCTGTTCAAAACCCAGTGATGCTCATTCTGGAAAGGGGGGCATGCCCCTGGGAGGGCGTAACAGAAGCTCTGATGACATTCTTATGTCAAGAATTATCAAGAATTACATATCAAGAATTACAGTTATAACCAGAGACTTAGGAAAACAACAACAAAGAACATCTGCACATACTAACATGAAGAGACATGAATTGGTACAGAAAACATGCCCGTGCATCACCCATGCCTGGCAGCCGACTAGATTTCTGGGCACTCTGCACAGGATCCCATGCCTATGTCAGCCAGGGTTGCTCATCATTGGATTAGTAATATTAATGCAAACAGTTGCAATGAATTCAGAATGACTTTGCATTTAGGTCTCTTGAGGGGAGAGGTGTTGGTGGTTCCAAACTGGTATTTTATTTTTGCTATTCTAAAAGGACTGCTTCTCATAAGCCATGGCATGCACACAGGGTCACTGTATCCAGTTCTGGATTGATTATCCACTGGAAGCAATCACTGTAATAAATTCAGACTTATCTCCCTCCCCCAAACAAAATGGTATGTGCATGGGGTCATGGCATCCTGTGTGAAGAGGGTGGGGAAGAGAATTTTTTGGTACCTAATTTCCTCAGAGGGAGATTACACTAAGGAATGAGCTGATAATAACTGCAAAATGTTTGGGGTGTGGCTGGCAGGCCACTGTCACTGTGTAACTACAGTATAGCTTCTTGCTACCCTTTATTTGCTTGAAAAAGTACACTAAACAAATATCCATGGGAAACACTTTTTTTGTTGTTGTTTTTGGTTCAATGCTTGGCTGTTCTGGTTCTTTGTTTCAGGACAAAAATTCTGGACCCAGGAGGTTGTATAACTAACTGGGTGCCTGACCCAGACTTCGCAGCCCTCTCCGGCTTGCCAGCCACCCCACTCCCCACAAACCCAAACGCAACCACACTTTCACTAACTCTGAGCTGCGCTGCCCCAGGCCAGTCCGATCTGAAGGGACTAGTCCCATGGTTGCTGGAATAATCTTGTCTCCTTTCTGGTACCAGAATTTCTCCTTTTTCTGTCTTCTGCTGAAGATCCGAAGGTCCACGGTGTGGGCTGGGACGGCAACAATTTAGAGAATCCAGAGAATGCTCCCCCCCTCAGCTGAGCAGGCCATACACTCACGCGTCACACTCAGGAATGAGCTTGTGCTCACGTGTTGGTGCCAGAAAAGTTTCTGGTGGGGGAAATGTGTCCCCCAGTAGTTCTCAAATACATACACTTTGTAAAGAACAGATTGGTCACAGTGAACATTATTCTAACTTAAAATCAGCTGGCACTTCCTGAGCATGGGCTTTTACTAGACATTCTGTTAAGAGCTTTACATGCTATCATATTGATTTTCACAAGTACTCTATGAAGTGGAAATTACTGTTCTCATTATAGAGCTGAGGAAACTGAAGCTCAGAAGGACAGGAACTCACTTAAGGTCTCATTGTTAGTGAACAGCAGAGCAAGAATTCAATTCAAATACCCAAGTCCGACTCCAAAAAGACTTGTAAATGGAAGGAGAGAAAAAGATATGACAAACCATTTCAAAGCACTAAGCGTTTTTTAAAATTGATATAATGGTAGTTATTACTTTAGATAAAAGAGGGTGTGCTGTGGGTTGAATGGAAACCCCTGCCCACCCCCTCCCCAATATATGTCCATCTCTTCACTCCTGGAGCCTGTGAATGTGATCTTATTTGTAAAAGGAGTCTTTGCAGATGTAATTAAATAAAAGATCTTGAGATGAGGTTATTTTGGATTATCTGAGTGGGCTCTAAATCCCATGACCGGTGTACTTATGAGAGATACTTAGAGAAGAGACACAAGTAGGAGAGAAGGCCACGTGAAGACAGAGGCAGAGATTAAAGTAATGCAGCCATAGCCCAGGAACGCCTGCATGAAGAAGCAAGGAAAGGTCCTCCCCTACAGCTTTGAGAGGGAGGGTGGCTCTGCCAACACCTTGATTTTGGACTTGTGGCTCCCAGAATTCTCAGAGCATAAATTTCTGTTGTTTTTAAGCCACCAGTTAGTGGCAATTTATTACGACAGCCACAGGAGACGAGTGAAGGGGGCAATGCAATTGAATGGCAAGGGCACCTGACTCAGGATTGTGATTCCCAACTCTGACCTTCATTACGTGTGACCTTGGCATGTCGCTTCCCAGGGCCTCAGTTTCCTTATGTGGAAAACAACTTTGAGTGAGACCCTTTCCATCCCTCATGATCTATGAATCGAGGGTTTAGGTTTGCTCTTATCTTCCCTGCCAGTGGGTGGGGCAGTAATTATGTGATGACCTTTATCTTGGCAGAAATGTTTGAAGATGAATAATTAAAGCTCCTCCTTCAGAAATATGACAAATATATCATTTGCATTTTTTAAAAAACAGATTCCTTGGGTTTAACATACACCCACCACACTATGTATAAGATAAATAACCTATTGTATAGTACAGGGAACTCTACTCTATATTCTGTGATAACCTATATGAGAAGAGAATCTGAAAAAGGATGCATATATGTATAACTGAATCACTTTGCGGTACACCTGAAACTAACAAAAAATTGTAAATCAACTATACTCCAATAAAATTAAAAAATAAAAAAATTGCAAGTAAAAAAAAAAGATTCCTTCTGCACAGGGGGCTTAAGCCAAGGACTACTGGGTTCTAATTCTCAGGTGCAAATTTTAAAGGAAAATAACAAAGATACTAGAGAATATGGGGAGGGAGGTTTGCAACTGCCCTATAGTGATGTGTGTCTTAATGGAGTAAAAATCTTATTGAAGGTACTAGTGTTTGGATAAGGCACAGCCTAATCCTTCCCCTCTGCTGTGAATGTTGCCCAATGGTTTTTTTTAACCTTAATAAAAAGTACAATTGAGTTTTTTATTCTAATATTTTTTCAATTTCACTGTTGTAGACTGACAATAGTAAGATAACCCAAAGGTTTTTTGTTTTTTTTTTTTTTGTTTTTTTTTATCAGGCAAGCTTATCAGGCCTCATTCCTTGTCTGATAGTGAAATTCATGGTAAATATACCTTTTCCAGCAGGCGGTTTTCCAGTAACTGTGTGACTAGAAAAAGTAGGTGTTCTATTTTAGGAACCATAGTGTTCTACCCTATGGTAGAGATATAGTGCAAATGGGAATGCTTGCTTATAACTGAGTTGATTATACAGGAAGAGCCAATTAAGAATCAGTAACAATCTTTAAAGAAAAAATTCCTTTTAAGAAATAATCAACAGAGAAATGACAACTCAACTGCCACTTTAAGGAACTGTAACTTTCTTGGTTAAATCTGGGAAATATTTTTTCATTATGAGTCTCACAAGATTGTTAGGAACTTTCCTTTGATTATAATTTCCCACTTTCTACCAAAATGTTCCATTTGCTGAAAATCCAACGGAGAAGGGAGAATGAATGGGGAGCCTCTAGCTTACTGTCCAAGGTCTGGCACAGAGCGGACACTTCATGAATGTGGAGTGAACAAATGGAACCCATCCCGACACAGTTTGAATACAGAAACAGAGACAGTCTTTGGAGTTCCAACTGCATGGAAAACACACCATGCTGTGACATTTTGGGCTCAATCAGTAATGGTTATTAAACACATACGTGTTCAGAGCACCAGGGTAGCTGCTGATACTGGTAACTTTCTAGAACTCTCGCCGTCTTTTGAGGCTACTGCCTTTTCTGGACAAGAGTCAAAATACTACCCGGTGGGATCAAACCATACTTGTACAAATCCCCAGCAACCCAATGTACACTCAAGAGATGAACACAAGACAGATTAGGAAGATGGGGGAGGTTGAAAAGAGCTAGAGAGAGATAAGATAAACAAATGGCTGGAGGAGAAAACTTCCAGAAAGGGATCATACAATTTCCCCTACAAGGCTTGACCTGACCTAACTAACCAACAAATGCACTTCTTTTTCTTCCTTAAACTTTCATTGAACATCTACTATGTAGTGTTCTAGACACTAGGGATACAGCAATGAACAAAACGGGCACAACTCCTGCTATCATGGAGTTTACATTCTGGGGGAGCTGATGCCAGTGCAAGAATAACACATGGTTCCTGATGTGAAAGGAAGCTGCCAGTTCCCACTCTAGCCTCCAGCCATGCCTGGATCAAGAAGGCTTCCCTGATGCCCTGAGGCTGCAGGCTTCTCTTCTGACTAATTAACAGTATTCATGTATCTCATCACAAGGGAAAAAACTAACTATGTGTGGTGATGGATGTTAACTAAACTTATTGTGGTGATCATTTTGCAATATATACATATTTCAGATCATTATGCTGTACCCCTTAAATTTATATAATGTTCTATGCCAATTATATCTCAATACAATTGGAGGAAAAAAAGAAAGCAACACAATAAAATATGATGCTGTGGAGGGCTGAGATTTAAATAAAGCAAGCAAACAATAACCAATATGCCATCTATTAATCATTAGTTAGTAACTTTCTAATAAGCTTTTAAGCTCAATAGTTGAGACAGGGCCTTCTCCCCCTATGGCGTTACTTAGAGTTTAAAGACAGTGCTAGCTACACAACAGGTTTTAGGTAAAAGTCTGGGGAGGATTTAACATTGTATTGAATCTAACATTTAGACACATTAGATGAGCGTCCTGTGATCGATCATTTCACTCTGGGGTCAGAATATTTTAGAAAGAGTAAGTCAGTGACTTGCATACAGGAAGTGCTAAATGAATGAATGAATGAATGATGGTTTCTTAAAAAAGGTAACATTTAAGTTACACTATTTATCATATCAAAAGCCTATTGGATGGGTACTACTGTTGACCCTTGAACAACACAGGTTTGAACTGAGGAGGTCCACTTATATGCAGATTTTTTTTTCATGAAATACTACAGTACTACACCATCTGTGGTTGGTTGAATACACTGGTTACTGAACCTTAGATAAGGAAGGCAGACCGTAAAGTTATATGCAAATTTTTGACTGCACAGAGGGTCAGCATCCCTAACCCCTGTGCTGTTGAAGGGTCAACTGTATTTGCAACTCCACTTCACAGATGAAAACTTTGAGGTTTTGAGTTGTTCACAGCCTTGCCCAAGGTCACGCTGCCAGAGAAGTAGAGATAGAATTCAAACCCAGGGAGTTTGATTCCAGTAATTCTTAACACCATGCCGTGCTGCAACCCCCCACCCCAACCCCCCAGGGTAACTCCAGATAAATCTGGCTTTGGGAAGCGCTTTACTGGCATTCAATGTTTTTGTCTGGTCTCTTCCTTGTCATTTTGTTTTCATGTTTTGGATATATTTAGGTTTTCTTTCCTATTTCTTTTGAGCACTGGAAGGTTAGTCTGTTCTCATAGATGTAATAGTATGTACATTTCCTTTCTCAGTTTCAGGGCTGACTAAAAAGTTAGGTGAGGCAGTTTTCTGTGATTATCGATTTTAAGGGGTGCCAGGAAGGGGTGCCAGGAAGGTGTCCCTACCCACAAAATCCCCCCACTCACTTCCTGATGTTTAAAATTCCACTAACATGGCTTCACTGCTTGGATTCAAGTCATGTCCTCTGTTAAAATTCAAATACATCGGGGACAGATAAGTAAACTGTAAGCCAAGCAGCCTGCCTGTCATCCTTCCACCCATCCTTTCCTTCAGTAAGTATTCTGGAGACAGACTCTAGCTGAGTAATAGCTGCTGAGATGAAGGGTAAATAAGTGGTCTCTGCCCTCAGGAAGATCTTGTTTCTGAAAGGGGACAGATGTGAAAGAAATACAATATAGTGTTTTAGGTACTATGATGGAGGCATTTATGAGGTGTAGGGAAACCCAAAAGGGATAAATACACTGCTGTACTTGGAAAGATGAGTGTAGATATGCCTTAAGCCTGAAGTCCTTCACACTTTAGTAAGAATGAATTGTAAAGACCCTTTTCCAGGAGGCATAGTTTGGTGATAGGAGAAAAAAGTTTAGAATGAGTGTTAATTCACTGGAATGTTATATATAGGCAGAGGGAACAACAAAAAGAAAAAAAGTCCACAAGGAAAAACCTGGAATCAAAGTCAACACTGAGCTGATTTCAGAAATGAGAGGAGATTGGGCCCTTCTCATTTATATAAGCCTGCCCAATTGTCAGGCCATGTGTTAAAACACTATATTAAAAGAAAAATTTTTGCAAAAGGGCTACAAGGAAAAAAAAAAAGTTGCTGTGATTGACTGACAGCCACAGAGGCAAGCATTTCTTAACTGAACATATCAGGGTCAACAAACCTTCTCTATGAAGTGCCACAGAGTAAATATTTTAGGCTTTGTGAGCCATATGGTCTCTGTAGTGGCTACTCAATACTGTGGTTGCAGTGCGAAAGCAGCCACGGACAGTATTTAAATGAATAGATGTGGCTGTGTTCCAACACAACTTTATTTACAAAATCAGGTAGTGGGCCGAATTTGGGCCATAGGCTATATAGTCTGCTAGCCCCTGGTTTATACCATCTCATAGGCATATTAAAGGCCTAAGTTAAATAAGTTTAAGTATGTTTTAAATAAAGTTTAAATAAGTTTTTGAGGTGAGTCCCCCAGCTCCTCAATGGACATCAGGGCCTCGTGCAGAGCCCTTTACCTTACACTATCTGACTACAAGGCCTGGGAAATAGCCACCTGCAGGAAGAAGCCCTTTGAACAAATGACTGCTGAAAAGACTGCAGTGACAGGAAGGAGAGAGACAGAGGGAGCAAAAGACAGGCAGACAGAGGATCTTTGTGCCAAAGACGGTTAGCTGTTTACCAAAAATTCATGCTTCTGGTGAACTTTTGATTAAAAAATTATAGATTGAGTGGTCTGCAGCTGATGCAAAATTACTTCTTTTTAGCAGTAATGCATGAATGTTTATTAAACATATTGTTTATAGTTACTTAGCCTTTCATTTATTCATTCAATAAACATTGCCTACTACATGCCAAGTATTGTACTAAGTCCTGAAAAAAACAATACTGAATAATTCAGGGTCATTACCAGATACCAAGATGTCTAAATTTCTTCCCCTCTGATTCCCTGTTGTGATTTTCTGTAACCTTCCACTATTTTGTAGTATGTGATTGTGACATGCTGAACCTCACAGAACTTTTTAAGGCCTCAAGCCCTCTGACCAAGTTTTCCCTTTGCATCTTTTAAGACTATTTCTGTTATTGCCTCACAAAGATTCTGCAGGTCAATAAAAATTACCTGCATGTCATCTTTTGCAAATGGCTTGGTGTATCCCATCAGTTACAGCCTTTATATCTGCTAACGCCATCTTACACACAAAGCTGGACAGACTTTACCTGCTCTAGGAAGCATTCCTTGATCAAAGACTCTCAGATATATATATCTCCATCCACGATGCTTTCTCTAGTCAACTATCCACTCAAAATACCCACTCAGATGTCCCATAGGTCTTCAAATTCAACATGTTCAAACTTACACCCCACCTACCCATATCCCCTTCTCCCTTCCAAGGTTACCTAGATCAGAGAATGGAACCATTTGCCACCTAACAGTGGAAGCCATAAGCTCGGAAGTCCTTCTTGACAACTTCCTTCCCCTCTCCCCTGATGGTCTACTATTCACAAAGTCTAGGTGATGCTATCTCCTGAACCGAGATACTTCCTTCTAACTCCACTGCCTTCATCAGAGCCTAACCTACCAACCTCTCATACCTGAACATTCTAATTGTTCTGCTGGAATCCACTCTCATCTAACTCTCATGTCTACCCTGTATCCATATGATCATATCAATCCATTCAGTGGTTTCACACTGTTCTTAGGGTAAAGAACAAAATTCCTAAACACCCTATTAGACTTTGCATGATTGACTCTAAACAACATCATCTTTTTCTGACACTACTCTCTTTTTCATTTTCTCTGACACAGCTGAATTAGGTGTCATTTTAGAGCTTTATTCTGGTTCACACCTGTGGAAGATTTCCATTAAAGGACCCTTTCTTCACCAACCCTTGCATCCAAACACTTTGCCATATAATACTTAAATGTTCTCCCACTGCTGGTGACACATAATTTTTTGCCCTTGAGTTCAGCCACGTGACTTGCTTTGGCCTGTAGAATTAGACAAGGTACAGAGCCCAGGGTCCAAGAGGCCTTGCATGTTTCCATTTATCCTCTTGAACCTCTCCCCTCACCACAAGAACATGCCCCGTGTAGAAATTTGGTTCCATGAAAAGGATGAGGGACATGTGGAGTGAACTACCTAGCTGAGCGCAGCCTAGGTCAACTGATCCTCAATGGACACACAGATTTATAAGAAACAATACCTGGTTGTTGTTTTAAGCCACTGAGGTTTGGGGTGGTTTGTTATGTAGCAATAGCTAGCTGATATACTAACACAATACTTTGTATTTGCCTATGGCTTTGTAAATATCCTCTACCTTAGCTGAGATTTAGGTCAACTAGGGTTAAAAATAAACAAAGACTGCATAGATGGATCTCATGCTTCCTACTATGAACAGCAAACTTGAGGATTGAGGTCCAGTAATAAAACAATAGCTAATTTCCTGAGGATTCCTCCATGACTTTCCAAATGAACTGAGGGCTTTCCCACCAGTCCTACAAATTGGGTGGATGTTGGGCTTGAATCTTTCCCTTACTGCCACAGAAGCTCTTCATCCCTGAAAGAAATGGAAAATCCACTGCCACAGCTGGGGGACCAAGCTGAAAGTTCAGAGCTGGTTTCTGAAGTGACACAATCTACCTGCATTCTAGATAAAAGCACAGTCTGTCATAACAGGCATTTTAAAGGTCATCCTAGATTTAAACAGCACATCTTGTTCCTTTTATCCTTGTCCTCTGAATTTCTCTTTGAAAAGTTGTTGAATGTTTCTGGCCTTTACATTTTCTCTTCCTGACAAAACCTATTACTGGTGGATGTTAATTAAGCCACAGGACCAAGTCATTGACAATTCAAAATGAAAACCATGCTCACCTGTGGCTGTTATACCCTGCCCCAAAAGCCACAGCAAAAGGCTGGGCGCTTAAAGGAGACTCTTGAAATTAAGACTCTTTCACCCATAATATGAAGAGTGACTTGAGGGATGTAAAACAAACTGCCCTGATTAATACATCATCAGGTTTGCTATGTCAGAACAGAAGTAAAAGACGTAAAAGTAAACAGTCAAAAAACTTCATAGCACTAGAGAAAATAAAGACACACATACCTGGACTGATGCAATTCTTCTCTCTGAAATAAATTTTAAAAATACATGTTTTAGTCGTGCTCAAACCCACCCAAAATTCCAAAGCAGACATCTTGAAGGGAGAGGTCATTAACTTTCCTAGCTAAAGTGTTTTCGAGTTTTTCTTTTCAGGGGGAGAACGTTAGAAATTTAAGTAGTTTGCTCTTTTTGCCCTTTTAAGCCAGCCACGCCAGGTGGTCTTCACATAGCGTGGATTTGCAAGAGGGCCACCTTTACTATCTAACGACTGACAGACAATCTCTAGCCTGGGTTCTTTCTTAAAGTGCCTTCAAGTATATTGAAGAAGAAAGTGAGCTCGACCTCCACGCTCCTTCCTCAAACTACTGCACCCCTTTTACTTGACAGCCAACTGTCCTAAAAACTGTGCGTCCCCCCAGCCGTCTCCCAACACAGCACCCCACTCCGCGACCGGGCAATATGGCAACCTGGAGACCTACTATGCTTTGCATCCACCAAATGAGAGGCAGGAGGCTTAGAACTGTGTTACCTGAGGCCTGGGGAGCTGTGGGGCGCGGCTGGGGGCTGGCTGGCCTCCACTCCGTGGAAGGGAGGCCTGAGGAAGCGACCCCTCGTTGAGGGGCTGAGGCACGGGAAGGGCAAGCTCATCACTGGGCGCCATTTGGAGCTCAAACGAGTCGGCTGCGTTGAGTGTCCTTTCGGGGTCCGGAGGCAATCTTGAGTGGAGTCTCAGGGACCACAGGGAGTGCGAAGAACTCCTCTGGGTTTCCAAATAGCCCGCTGGAAAAGCAATGCGAGGTGCCGGAAGCCTCCTTTCAGCTGCCCCCCCAGGCGGGCCCTTTAAAGGCCGCCGGCTGAGGTGGCGCATGCGCAGTGCCGTGCGCAGGCCCGTGCACAGTCTCGCAGCTGCGGCCCCTTAACCTCCTCAGTGTGGGCGAGGTGGAGACGCGGCCCGGGGCTTGCCGGTCAAAGTGGAGAAGTTTCCCCTGGTTCTGACAGTGCTTCTTGGACAGGCTTTCCGGCGGGGGGTCGAGAAGAGGGCCCGCAGTCTGGGCGCTGCACCTCTGGGAAGGATGGTTCCGTCTTCTCCACGCCACTAAGAGGCCCGGTTGCTGGAAGCTTCCAGGGGACGCCGTCAGAGTTGCTGTTCTCCCGACCGCACTGAGGTTGTTCCAGTTCCACCTTCAGGTGCCTCTCTTCCTCGGGTGTGTCTTCGTCCTTTTCCAGAGGATAACTGCAAGCAGGTGGCTGCATCTTTAATGAGGAAGAGCAGAGTGCGGAATCTGTTGCAAACAAGGAGACGGAGGTGAGAAAAAAGGTGTCTGAAATTTCACATAAAAACTTATAATTCACCAGAGCAGATTGGGAATGCCCAGTTAACATTAGTATCTGTTATGTTTTGTAGATAATTAACATAAGTGAGTCCAGTTTTCCCGACTAAATTGTTTACGTATTGAAATTTGTTTATGCTACCGAATTAAGTTGTTTGGACCTTGCTTTGTGCCTCGATGGGGGAGAGTTCTTTTTTCCATTGGGGTTCGAGTAGGTGAATACGAACCCCAAGCAGAGATGGACACAGTACAAGCTTTACTTAGTGGCCGAAGAATGGAGAAGCGGGAACCGCGTTTGCAGACCAACCTCTCGCCCACGTGGCGAGAGTGATTTAAAGAGTAAAGACAAGGGAGGAGGATTGAGGCTAATTTATGGGGAGGCTTATGCGTTAGTCTACCAGGAAGGGGCAGGGCTTTTTCCGAGGGAGTGGGGTGCCACCCCCTTTTTATCCTTTTTTTGTCCTTAATGTCTGGTCCTGGCCGCCGGTAGGTGTGTCACATAATATGTTAATATAGTAAAATCAATGTATAATGAGACTTAGGATCTGCTGGGCGTCAGATTCATGCCATCTTAGTCCCAGCTGGTTTCATCTGTTTTCTTTGTTCGTAGCTTTCTTATCTCTGGACCCTTTAACTTAAAGATTTGTGTTCACTCCTGCTAAAGGTGGGGTGGGGGGCATTTGGCAGGTTTTGAGCAAGGACACTCCTGCTAACTGTGGAGGTTGATGGGTTCTGATTAAAGACCTGGAACAGCTCTGGCAACATTTACCGGTTACTTAATATCCTTTCCAGTTCAAACAAAAAAGCTTTTAAAAACCTTGGTGATCTAAGAGATTTCTTGGAAGCCATAAAGCTCATCACCTTTTGATTATTCCATTTTAAGAGAATCAAATATACATTCAATTTCCCTTACGTTCTGCATTTATATATGTATGAATATGTGTATATGTGCTTTGGAGTATTCCAGGGATATAAGGATGAGAGAACAAGAAAAATGAGAACCCCTTCCCTCAAGGTTTAAATTACAGAATGAGACATAATTTCAAAGATAGTGATGCAAAGTATTTGGCAAGAGGCATTTTAGATTTTCTCCATCCCCGTGTTCTGGAAAAATAACTCACTAGTTTGAAAAGAAAAACTGCGATGTCACACAGATGCCCTGCTTCTTGTGATTAGAGGTGCTTTCTGTGATTCACTAATGCAGAATTACCTCCCAATTAAGCTCTTCTCTTGTTCAAGCAAATCTGATTCTACCATGGTGTAAATATGTTCATGGTGACATGGAAATGACTTACTGCTATTCTGTTATTTTGTAGTTTTCCATTTGAAGAAAGTAGTTGCCTGTGAGAAAGCATCAGTCCTTACCCATCCTATCAACTATTGCATAAGAGGCAACTCCTGATTATTTACAGGTCTGGTGTGGGACTGTGGAGCAAATAATAACCGTTTTGCCTTGCCATGGGCAACGTAGGAGGTGGTTTCAGGCTGCACATGGCTTGTTGGTGGATGGAACATCAGTAGTTGACCACATATTCTGAGATCTCCAATAATAACTGCAGCAAGTCTATAATTCTTCCTTTTTTTTTTTTTTGGCCGTGCTGTGCAGCTTGCGGGATCTCAGTTCCCTGACCAGGGTTTGAACCCAGGTCACAACAGTGAAAGCCCAGAGTCTTAACCACTAGACCACCAGGGAACTCCCAGCAAGTCTATAATTCTAAAGCAATCTGTAACCCTTCAGGAATGGACACATTTGGATTGCCCAATTTTAAGGATAGCTAATAATTTACTCTTTTAGTGCTGTATAATTTTAATTTCACTGACAACACTTTTTAGAACTTTTTCTACTGTGTATCATTTACATCCTCAATTTGATAATAGAGAATACTGACCACCGGAAAATTCTTGATGACCTGTCCTATGTTGTGACTCATGAGACTAGATGACATACAGTATTATGACTGTTTATTGTAGTTCCATGCAGACTAATTGTTATAGGTTTTTAATAGCATATGATTATTTACCCCATACGAAATAGCCTCACACTGATGTACTCCCTAGTTTTTAGTCATTACTTCTCCTTATAGTTTTGTACTTGCCTATGGCAGATACTTTATTTCCTTTAATTTGTTTCTTCTAATCTGTTTCAGGGGTAGAAGTCCAATAACCCTGTGTCAAGAGAATTAATAGACTCTTAGATTTATTCTTATCAGTAAAGGGGAAGAGCCCAACATCATGATATTGTCATGACAATTCTGTGAGATTGATTTGAGGGACTCTGTGTTCTCTTATGTTTACACCCTGGCTCTCATCTGGTTTAAAGCCAAGTGAAACTACAAGGTACGGGATTTTAGATTGGAGAGTTGTTTAAGGAACTACTTAGATACCAACTAAAGTCAGTTCGACTCTTACTACGAAAGAAATCTGAAATTGTTAATGCTGGGTTTGCTTTAATATTTTGAGCCGAGGACTCAAATGTTACAGGACTTCACATATAGAACAAAAATGTATGAGGTACCCTTATTTTGGGGTGAGGAGAGACAGTAATACCTGCTAGGAAACTTACATTTTAGTTAAGGTGAGGTTGAACTGGTTTTGATTTTAGATTGGTAATTTCTGGCTGACACCAGCTTCACAGGAGAAGAATGAAAAGACCCATTTTGACCACTGATGAAAACAGGTGTATTAGGTCTCTTTTCAGGTCCTTTACTGGAGGGCCAGTTCCTCATTCTCCCAACAAACAAATGCCTGAGCTGAGGACTGGAGTTACAGGTACTTCCAACACACATACACACCCAGGGGACTTTATTCCGTTCCCCTTCATAGCATTGTCCAAGTTCTAGGCAGCAGCATGGTTAAAGGAGTTCAGTATGTTTACACAGGCACTTGTATAATAGTTCTATCAGAATTCTTAGTCCTTGGGTTTCCCCTCTGTTTTTGTGCCTTCTTTCTCCTCCTTAGAGGGGTTAGGACACTGCTTCAGATTTCCTTTCTAGTTGTCCTGACATAGGGTGTGGCAGTCTGTAGGTGGTTATTATACCCAATGGGACTTAAGGGTCATTAAGTATTGTTTACTGGCCAGTGTCTCATATATTGGAACCAAGGCAGTAGTAACTGCTGACATGACCCACGGCAGAACTGGAGAAACTTGAACTACAGCGGAGCTCTGGGAGGTCGTTTGCTGAGATGGGGAGCCCAAGCTCTAGAGTTAACCATCTGCTTGCTCTCTTTGCCTCACCAGCTAGCCCTGTGACCTGGGATAATCCACTCCCCCTCTGTCAGCCTCCAGGCCACACTTATGAAAGGATATTAAAGTCCCTCCCTCACAAGCTCCTTGCAGGGATAATGGCTGAGGCTCCTGGGAGGCCCTCCCTAAATGATTATCCCTGTGGATCTGGTAGGAAGCCAAAAGTTAACAGAAGAGTTCAGGCTAACTCTTCTCCTTTATGTTCTCTAAAAGACTAAATCAATAAATGCTCATTATAAAGTAAATCCATCAGGCTTTGACCTCCCAAGCTTTAAGAAACCAGCAGCCACCACCCACGCTGTTAGGGGAAGCAATCTCAGTGTACTCGAAATTAAACCACACACATTAATGATTCACCCATTCTACTTAGACCTGACCGAGACCAGCAAGACAGGACCAAGAGAAGCTGGTAGCAACAGGGTCTGACCAAATGAAAAGTGCAAGAGGGAAACACAGATAGCAGCTGAACGGCCTCTAATACCTGCAAAATGGTCTGCTTCTGAAGGTGACATTGTCCAGGTGGGTCCTGACAAGGGAATCAGCAGAACCACACAGCGAGCTGCCAGGCAAGCGTTCGGAAGAACAAGTTCCACACCTGTAACAATAAACCCTCCTGGCCGAGCACAGGCACACTTGATGGGAGCTGAAATGAGGAACTGGCCTCTCCCCTCCTTAGAGACTTTTCTGATTATTTGTTTATGAAAAAGCCTAAGGGGAAGCGAGTTCAGAATCTAAGACCGCCTAAGAAAAAGTCAGGTGATTTTTTGCTACTGAACAGTGACTGATCCAATACAGAAATGAGGCAGATGTGGCTTTTTACTTCCCCTTCAGGTGCTCAGTGATTATCACTGATAGCTCAGTGAGACAGTTCTAGGTTTCTTATCCGTTTATTTTCTCCGAAGTTCGGAGAAGTCATTCCTTTCAGCCTTACTTTGCTTACATCCTAAAACATTTCATTTGGATCTATTTACTTAGTGGAATGTTTTGATAAGCATTGATTTACAAAAACAAATTCAAATGAATTATAATTCAGTCTAATTTACTGAAGTTGTCATTGTTTAGAATCATTATAGATACTTACTGTGAAGGGTTTTTTAGGTCAGCGGTTCTCAAAGTGGGGTCCCTGGGTCAAAAGCATCAGCACCACTTGCGAACTTGTTTGAAAAGTGAATTCTTGCCCCTTCCCACCTCCTGCATCAGAATCTCTGGGGGTGGGGCCCACAGTTTACGTTTTAACAAGCCTCCCTGATTCTTACAGGTGTTAAAAATTTGAGAGCTGCTGCCTTAGGGGGAAAAAAGTTCTAATTTGTAGATGTTGGCTTTGTGATAACCCTTGCATTTTCTTTAATCCTCTCATGTTGGTCTTATTAGAACATCATTTACTTAGAACTTTGAAAAATGACTCGACCTTCTCCCTTTACCGCCATTGTCACTCACTGCCAAACCCAAAACGCAGTATCAGGGCATTTCTCTATTTTGCCAGCATGGAGCCAGCATAAAATAGTCTGAGCTCCTGCCAAAGCTGTCTAGAAATGAATTGTTTCACTTTAGGAAGAAAGAAAAATGAATAAAGTATTTTAGCTTTTGGTTTGTGGAAACGAAGGTCGTACTTCATCTGCAAGTCCCCTCATGCACATGAGATTGTAAAACTGTCTCTCCTGGGGGATAATGATAATGGGATATTTGACACCCATCCCAAAATTTCCAACCTCTAGTTGTATCTTAAGAAAATTAAGAGTGTACAGAAAGGTCACAAAGGATTATCAGGAAAAAAAATAGTGCAACCTCTAAAGAGTAAAAGGGACAGGGAAGCATTGGATGGGGAAGGGATACCATGATGGAAAGGCGATGCTGGGGGTCAGCTTCTCCTTCAGGACCTAGGGCAACTCCTTGAAACAAAGGTGGCCCTTTATCTCTAAGTGTGACACACAGATGTTCTCTCCAGTACTTCGGAGGGGGCAGCTTTTCTTATGTTTTTGCCTCCTCCTTACTTTATCGTGTTAAGTCTTCATTGGGGAGAAAACCACTTGGGATGTGCCCCTTACAAAGTCTAAAGCCTGACAGGCTCTTTTTGTGTCATGAATACCTAGATCTGAGGCTGTAAGCTGTGGAATTCTGACTGGTCTTCCAGCTTTTTTTTTTAATTAATTTTTTAAAATTGGAGTAGAGTTGATTTACAATATTGTGTTAGTTTCTGCTGCACAGCAAAGTAAGTCAGTTATACATATACATATATTCACTCTTTTTTAGATTCTATTCCCATATAGGTCATTACAGAGTATTGAATAGAGTTCCCTGTGGTATACAGTAGGTTCTTATTAGTTATCTGTTTTATAAATAGTAGTGTGTATATGTCAATCCCAATCTGACAGTTTATCCCTCCCCCACCTTTCCCCCTTGGTAACCATAAGTTTGTTTTCTATGTCTGTGTGGCCTTCCAGCTTAAAAAAAATCTGACATTAAAAATTAGGAGATTTTAGAGAAAATTTTGGATTGCAAGGATTTTAGAAAAATTAACCATTCTGGCAACACTACATTCATATTCCCACAATTCCATATCTATATAAAAGGACTAGATTTGAGGACAGGCTCCCTGTTTCAGGTAGGACAAACAGTGACCAGTTCACCATACTCTCTGCTTCTCCCAGTCTTCCTTGACACAGGCTGATGCTGTCTCTCATTTGTCTTTGTGCTTGTAAAGTTTTATTTCTTGTAACAGAACCACAAAGAATGGCCCCAAAGCAGAAACAACCCCAGTGTCCATTTCAGTAGAATGTCCATCATCAACAAATACATTGATATATTAAACTCTGAAAGTGAAAGAACAATTTCTTTAGTCCCAAATGTGATGTTCAGTGAAAGAAGCCAGACTGGGTATGTTTCTATTTATAAGAACGACAAGAATGGGCCAAGTTAATCTGTAGTATTAAAAGTTAGAATTGGACGTTTTATCTTTGGGCAATGGCAGTGACTGTGAGTCAGGAGTGTGACTTCTGGGATGGCTTATATGTTCAATCTCCTGACCTGTGTGCTGGCACTTGGGTGTGTTGTCTTTGTGCCATTCACTGTGTGCAGTTTTCTGTTTACATATGCTTTGCTTGAATAAAAATAAGAGTGTGCCTGTGCAAACAGATTATATCCTGGTTTGCTTACTTGTTTACATGACTTGCTGGCCAATACATGTCTTCGAATTGAAAAATTTCTAAAAAAAAAATTGTTTTCCTAGTGTTTGAAAAGAGGTGTGATTTTTACTTGAACTATTTTTTAGGTTTTAGGGTTCAGTGCAACCATGTTAAAATGATTAATTTCAATGCCTCCAGATACATCTCAGTATCTTTGAGTTGTTTATTCAAGAAAGTTTTCTGGGCAGTACATATTCTGAGCCATTTCATATCTGCTGTAGCATATGAATGCTGGATATAGAATTCTTGCGCCACAATATTTTCTTCTAAAAGTCTGTAGACATTTTTATAAGATTTTCAGTCAGCGGTATTTGAGATAGGAAGCCAATAGAATATTTGCTCTTTAGTGGGTACTTTAAACTTTAAAGATTTTTCCTTGTGATGTTGTACATATTGTTTATTAAATTTGTTTCTATATTTTTTCTTTTAAAAATTGATTTTTTAATACTTGAAGTTAGAAATGTTCAATCAGCATAGGTCAGAGTGGGTTCAGTTTTGCCTAGGATCTGGTGTGTACTCTCAGTTACTTAAAATACTTTTCCCAAATAAGCATTTTTTTCTGTTATTTGACAATTCTCTCTCTTTCAGTAGTTCTCTTTCTTTAGGGGACATCTGCTATTATCTCATCTTCTCTCTACATTATTTTCATTGCTTTTACCTTCTCCCTTGTAGTTGGGGATAATTTCTTGACATCATCTACTATTTTGCTTGTTCCATTTTCTGTGGAGTGCAAACTGCATTTAACTGCTTCTATAATGACTTTAACGTCCATTTTACTTTTAAGATAAAGAAGACTATTCCACTGCAATTCTTTTTTATTGTAAATGTTTCCTTTTTCATGATGACAGACTCTAGGTTCTTGAATCATGTTGAAATATGAATTATTTAGTGTGTCATAAACTGAGGTATATGAGACACTCAACTATACACTTGTCTAAAAATTAAAGTAAAAAAAAATCCTGAATCAGATAATTTGTAATTTTTCTATTTTTTGAAATAACTCTATTTCGAAGAAAGGTAGCTCTACTTAGTCATCTTAGAATCTTTTACATTATTCTTATGATGTATAGACTGTTTTACTGAGTTCTGTAGTTATTGTCTTTGCTATTCTTGTAGAGGGATATATTTACTTGCTTGGTGTCCAAGAAAGCATTGGACTGGGTTCTGATAATGTGTGGGTTTATGACAAGGTATCTCAAGTAGAATTTGTTTGAAAGAAGAAATGAGAAAAATGCAATTAAATCATCAGATTGCTTGCTCAGTGATTTTTAAGACGAAAAGGCATGGAGAAGTATCTAGAGCCACAGCTGCAGTCACAACCACCTCTTTGTGCCATTGCACAAATGCGGGGCAGAGCAGCTCCCCATCGTGCTCAGTCTTCTGCTTGCTGAGACTTTTGTTTATTTTTTGTTGTTGTTGTTGTTGTTTTGCGGTACGCAGGCCTCTCACTGTTGTGGCCTCTCCTGTTGCGGAGCACAGGCTCCGGACGCGCAGGCTCAGTGGCCATGGCTCACGGGCCCAGCCGCTCCATGGCATGTGGGATCCTCCCGGACCAGGGCACGAACCCGTGTCTCCTGCATCGGCAGGCAGACCCTCAACCACTGCACCACCAGGGAAGCCCTGCTGAGACTTTTTGCAAGAACGAAGTCTGAGGCCTTCCAACACAGAAGCTGTTATCTGTTGGCTGAGGTGAGAGGATCCTAAGGGCTGGGCTTACCAGTGAGTTCTCGACGCCCTCTTTTCTGAGTCTTAGGATAGCACCAAACTCACCTCTTTAGGTTGGGGTTTCAGTAAACATTTGTTAGTAGCCTCCCTGGATCCATGACCTCTTCCCCTTTCCAAAGAGTTGTGACTTCCATTTAGGTTTTATGTGTTTCCATCATGATCTTCCATGCCCAGCTTGAAGGGTGGAACACATGGCTTCCAACCCCCTGGCTGCAAGGATTGTTTAGAAGATGGCATGTAAGCTAAGCCAGTCCAATCAATGTGCCTCTCAGGAATTTTGCTGAGAATACAGGGACAAAGACTCTCTTTCCTGATGGATGTGGACGTGGCACTGGAAACGTTGGCAGCTGTCTTAAGACCATAGGGGTGAAGGAGCCAGTCTTAGGATATATCTGACACCAAGGCTGCGAGAGTGGAATTAGAAAAAAAAACAAAACAAAACTGGGCTTTAGTGACATCATTGAGTAGCTGAGATAGTTCTCATTGGACTCCAGAAAGACATTCTTCTGCATTTATCTTTTCCCAAGTCATTAAGTTTCCTTTATTGTTAAGCCACTTTGAGTCATGCTTTCTTTACTTGCATACAAATGGATCCTCAGTAGTATAGTGGTGTCATTGGGGGTCTATTAGTTCTTCTCCCTACCATCTAGAAACATTGTTCTCAGGAAGAGGGCAGCCTTCATCATCTTTCTTTGATCCAGGACCTCTTAGACTATATCTGGAGAATAAATTCCTGTAGATTTCTGATATGTAGGTGGCACCAGTCCTTGATTTCCAGTGGTTATGCAGATGTTTTCCAATATGATTATTTTGTTGGTCACTGTATTAGTTTTTTATTACTGCATAATGAATTACCATAAATTTAGCGGCTCAAAACAATGGACACTGATTATCTCAAGTAACTGGATTAGGAGACTGGGCACAGCTTATCTGAATCTTCTGCTCACTGTCTCACAAAGCTACAGTCAAGGTGTTGGCTGAGCTGCATTCCTTTCCGGAGTTCAGGGTCTTCTTCAAATTTCATGTGGTTGGAAGAATTCATTTCCCTGTGGTTGAAGGACTGAGGCTCTAGGTCCTAGGGCCCACCTACTTTTCCCTGACACATGCTTCTTACCATAGGCAGTTTGCTTTCAAGGCTAGCAGGACAGCCTTTCCATCTAGTCTGGTAAGATGGAGTCTTGTAGATGTATTGTAGCATAATCACAGGAGTAACATTCCATCACCTTTGCCATATTCTACAGGTTAGAAGCAAATCACAAGTCCCATCTACACTATCAGGGAGGGGGTTACTCATTGTGACTTGGGGGTCACATTAGGCTGTGTCCACCACAGTCATTTCAATAGTAATTTAGTTTTTTTGGATTGGGTTGTGGCTAAGATATGTACCCAACCTTTCGCACTGTATCTTTTAGTCTTTGACATCAGTTTGGCCTGAAGAATGGTTTTAGTGTTTCTGAGAGAGAGAGGCCAGTGTGGAAAAGTGGAAATAAACCAAGCAACTGATCATCATAGAAACCCAGGAGGAAGGCACAGCTAAGTTTTCACAATTCCTTAGGCTGCCCTGGCTCTGTGGCAGCCCATCTGTGTTTGCCAAGACCCAACAGAGGCACTGTGGAATGTATTTCTTCAGTTTAATTTTAGCATGGGCTGCTTTGAATTTTACTCTGATATTCGACAGGGGCTCACAGTAATGCTCAGACTTACCTGAATGAATTTGTTCTCATGTTGACTAAACCAGCAAGTCGCCTACCTTGGAAAGTATGGAGATGAGATTTAGGTGTGAAATTCATTTCTGAATAGTGCTGAAGTTCTAAGCTGCTGCTGATTTTCCCAGCATGTTTCATCCAGTTAAACTCAACCAGTTTTTAGTGATGATATTTTTCAAGTGACTGAGTTTGCCTCCCTTGTCAGAATTCTAGCTGTGAAGAAGTTAATGACTACAATAACAAGCTTGGAAATGAGTTTTAAAAGCCCAGTGGGGTGGCGGGGAAGGAGGGGAAGCAAGCCTGTGGATTTTATTTTTAACTGTAGTAAAGCTAGGACAGATAATTTGGATGAAAGTTTTTCTGCTTCTCGTTCTTCTCTGTGAGTTATGACCCATTGTAAGACTTCATCCACTTCCCTGTGATCTCTGTTCTCAAGTCATAATTCTAGCATGATTATGTCAAAATTATCTCCACAGTAGCCAATTGTGGTGTTACAGAGAGTTAAGACTTCAGGTGGTGAATAAGCAGAAGCAGCAGGAGCCCTAGAAACAGAGAAGCATAAACCTTCTGCTCTTCTGAAAAATGTTCCTGAGGACAGTAGAGTGAGGAAAGAGAGAAAACATGGTTTGTTACATAAGCCAGAATTTTTTCTAAATGGAAGGGAGATGGATCTAATTTTCTCAAATGACATTTGTGAAATTGTTCTCAAGCAAAGGAACTCTGTGAGATGGGTCATATTACTGTCACATTATATATGGATGTAAAGCTTTTTCAAAATGAAATATATGCTACTTCCTGTACCACCTATTATATAAAGAGGTTCTTTTTTTTTAAAGGTTAGACTTTATTTTATTGCCCAGATTCTATTTTTATCTCCCAGGAATTTTTAATGGGCTTTGCCGGTGACAAACCCCTCCTCTGCCTTTTGTCCCGTTCCTCAGAGTCATCTTTAAACTTTTATGACCAAAAAAGCACTTTACCTGATTTTATTGTCTTTGCATGCAGAAATACTTCTCAGGTATATTGTCCACGGGACTATGTAACCTGGAACTCATGTGTGTGTGGAATAGCCTAGTGAGTGCATTTATTGGGGAATAATCAGTGCACAAGGCTGATTATATCATATTAGAAAGTTAAATAGTCACTCCCAATTAATCGGTTTTATTTCTTTGTCAGAGGTTGCTGTATTCGGCGGCTATGCATTTTGTTTAACCCTAGGAGTGCCCTTTGTGGGTGGTTAAAGACTCAGCATCTCACAGGGTCAAACAAATTAACTCAGGAAAGGTTTCAGGGGTCCATAGGGCCTGACTGAAAACAAATCAATGCTTTCTATTCTTATTTTCTGCTTTTCATAGATAAGGAGAATTTTAAAAATATGTAGAGTATACTTTAATGCTGTTTGTGACAGAGATTCTCCTGCTTTCTTTCCGGGCAAGATGGGGAAGTGTGGGCTAAATTGGAGTTCAGGTAGGTTAATGGGGATCAGTTGTACCCCAAAAGGGCTCATGTGGATGACAGGCTATAGAGGGGGGCCACAAGTTCCTGCTTTTGGTCTGTGTTGATCAACGTTTTTATCAATGTTTGTATGATGGAATAGAAGTCCTGTTTATCACATTTGCGGATGCCACAGTGATAGATAGTGTGGCCAGTAGAATAGACAAATGAATCAAAATTACACAAGACAACCCATTCGCTGATGAGAGTGATGAAAGAAATCCAAGAAGATGGTATATGACTGGGATATACACTGAAAGTGATTTAAGTTTTTCTTTATTTTAATTTTAGATATTAAAAATGTTTAAAAATCATACAAAAAAGAAAAAATTTCTCATGTGCTCACTTTCTAAATGCTAATATTTTGGCTGTTTTCTTATAGACATTTTAAAGTGTGTGTATACATGCTCATACATATATTTAGATTTATATATTTTGGATGCACATAATTAATATAGAAATATGTTGCCCTGTGGGAAGATATTACAGGTAAAGTTAAGTCTTGCTGTGGTCTGATGTGCCCCCCGCCCCCCTTTCCTATGTTGAATCCTAACTTCCAGTGGTGATGGTGTTAGGAGGTGAGGCCTTTGGGAAGGTGACTAGGTCATGACCAAGAGTCACCTCATTAGAAGAAATGACACTCTTGTCACTCAGGAAATTCCAAGAGATTTAGGAGTTCTGTGTCAGGAACTGGGGTCAAAGACCAAATATTAGAACAAAAGATGCTCTGAGCACCCCTGGTGCTTAGGAAATTATGAGTTTTAGGAGTTCTGTGTCAGGAACTGGGGGCAGATATGTCTCTGTCTCTATTTCTGTATCTAGATACTGTTATTTCACAAGTTTACCTGCCACTTTGCATATTTTAATGTAATCATGCCTCTATTGATATCACTGTCTCCCAATTTGTAGCAGGACATTACCAGACGAGAGTGATTTTCTTCTCTTCCTCCTCCTGGTGGTTGGATCTTTTTTCCTTTGGCTGGAGTGGGGCTGATTTTCCTTCTGCCTTCCCCTCTACACAGAACAAAACTTGGTCGGTCCAAAAACTTTTATCACCCTGGCTGCGTGTGATTGGTTAGGAGTTGACAGCTGTTACAGTCCAGGTCAATCAAGACTTTTGCTGTAGTTCAAAGAAGCAGGTGCTCCCTGCTCTTCAGTCACATGCCTTGAAGATGATGTCAGCTGGGATTTCCTCATGACCATATTTGCTTTCATGTGAGAGACCTTCCCCAAGTCAAGTCACTCAAGGAAAATAAAACTTATGGATCCCTGAAGCCAGTTTTAATCCCTTACATTTAATCCCTTACATTTCCCAGCTAGGTAATATATTCTCCCTTTTAAAGCCAGTGTTAGCTGGGTTTCTATCACAGGTAACCAAAAGAGTCCCAATTGATACAGAAGTAAGATATAGTCAAGAGAAACAGAGAGATTTAACTTGTATAAATTTAGCTGAGGGCATATGAGAACTATCTTCCTGTGCTTAAAGAATTGTTGTGAGGAATTTGTAGTAGTAGACTTATTATAAATGACTTCATCCCAAAATTAGATTGTGATTTAGATACAAATTTTAGCCCTAAATAAATAAAATCTTATAACACTTAGGGCTCTCTAAAAAAAAAATGACGGGCTGCTTTGTAGGTATTCAAAAGGCCAGGTCCTAGAGCAGTAACAATAACAAGAAACTTCTATACAAAGGATACCTGTGGGTGTGGCTCATCTCCTGGTCCGCAGGTTCTTAAGACGAGTGGTAATAGCACAGAGGAAGTCCCCATTGGAAGATCAGGGCCTCCAGATTGGGGCACAGCCAAAAGATGGCGACCCCAGTGTGTTGATGTCACTAAGAAGGGAAAGAGTAGTCAGGAGAAGGAGCTGAGCTAAGGTGACTGGGGAGCTGCTGATGCACTGCAATGGGGCTTATTTACTCTAAGAATACAAGGTTTTTTTAACATTAATAATTAATATATTTCATGTAATTAACAACATTAACAAAGGAGAAGAATCAGGAAATTCTGTGATCATCTGTTGCCATATTGCTTTATTCCATTTTCTCTCTCTCTCTCACCCATCCTTCTCAGACTCCAATTATGTATGTTTTGATTATGTCCCACATGTCTGTTATATTCTGTTATTTCCATCTCCGCCCCCCCCCTCTTTTTTTAACTTTAGGGCTTCATTTTAGAATTTTTTTTTTTTTTGCCACAGAGCATGTAACATGAAAGATCTCAGTTCTCCAATCAGGGATCAAACCCGCGCCCCCTGCAGTGGAAGTGCAGACTCTTAACCACTGGATCGCCAGGGAAGTCCTATGATAGAAAAAAAAAATTTTTTTTAACATCTTTATTGGAGTATAATTGCTTTACAATGGTGTGTTAGTTTCTGCTTTATAACAAAGTGAATCAGCTATACATATACATATATCCCCATATCTCTCTCCCTCTTGTGTCTCCCTCCCACCTTCCCTATCCCACCCCTCTAGGTGGACACAAAGCACCAAGCTGATCTCCCTGTGCTATGCGGCTGCTTCCCACCAGCTATCCATTTTACATTTGTTAGTATATGTAAGTCCATGCCACTGTCTCACTTCGTCCCACCTTACCCTTACCCCTCCCCGTGTCCTCAAGACCATTCTCTACGTCTGAGTCTTTATTCCTGTCCTGGCCCTAGGTTCTTCAGAACCATTTTTTAAAAAAATTTTTTTTTAGATTCAGTATATATGTGTTAGCATACGGTATTTGTTTTTCTCTTTCTGACTTACTTCACTCTGTATGACAGACTCTAGGTCCATCCACCTCACTACAAATAACTCAATTTCGTTTCTTTTTATGGCTGAGTAATATTCCACTGTATATATGTGCCACATCTTCTCCATCCATTCATATGTTGATGGACACTTAGGTTACTTCCATGTCCTGGCTATTGTAAATAGTGCTGCAATGAACATTGTGGTACATGACTCTTTTTGAATTATGGTTTTCTCAGGTCATACACCCAGTAGTGGGATTGCTGGGTCGTATGGTAGTTCTATTGTTAGATTTTTAAGGAACCTCCATACTGTTTTCCATAGTGGCTGTATCAACTTACATTCCCACCAACAGTGCAAGAGGGTTCCCTTTTCTCCACACCCTCTCCAGCATTTATTGTTTGTAGAGTTTTTGATGATGGCCATTCTGACTGGTGTGAGGTGATACCTCATTGTAGTTTTGATTTGCATTTCTCTATAATTAGTGATGTTGAGCATTCTTTCATGTGTTTGTTGGCAATCTGTATATCTTCTATGGAGAAATGCCTATTTAGGTCTTCTGCTCATTTTTGGATTGGGTTGTTTGTTTTTTTGATATTGAGCTGCATGAGCTGCTTGTAAATTTTGGAGATTAATCCTTTGTCAGTTGCTTCATTTGCAAATATTTTCTCCCATTCTGAGGGTTGTCTTTTTGTGTTGTTTTGGTTTCCTTTGCTGTGCAAAAGCTTTTAAGTTTCATTAGGTCCCACTTGTTTGTTTTTGTTTTTATTTCCATTTCTCTAGGAGGTGGGTCAAAAAGGATCTTGCTGTGATTTATGTCATAGAGTGTTCTGCCTATGTTTTCCTCTAAGAGTTTTATAGTGTCTGGCCTTACGTTTAGGTCTTTAATCTATTTTGAGTTTAGTTTTGTATATGGTATTAGGGAGTGTTCTAATTTCATTCTTTTACATGTAGCCCTCTAGTTTTCCAGCACCACTTATTCAAGAGGCTGTCTCTTCTCCATTGTATATTCTTGCCTCCTTTATCAAAAATAAGGTGACCGTATGTGCGTGGGTTTATCTCTGGGCTTTCTATCCTGTTCCATTGATCAATTTTTTTCTTTTTGTGCCAGTACCATACTGTCTTGATTACTGTAGCTTTGTAGTATAGTCTGAAGTCAGGGAGTCTGATTCCTTCAGCTCCATTTTTCTTTCTTAAGATTGCTTTGGCTATTCGGGGTCTTTTGTGTTTCCATACAAGTTGTGAAATTTTTTGCTCTAGTTCTGTGAAAAATTCCATTGGTAGTTTGATAGGGATGGCATTGAATCTGTAGATTGCTTTGGGTAGTATAGTCATTTTCACAGTGTTGATTCTTCATTCCAAGAACATGGTATATCTCTCCATCTGTTTGTATCATCTTTAATTTCTTTCATCAGTGTCTTATAGTTTTCTGCATACAGGTCTTTTGTCTCCTTAGGTAGGTTTATTCCTAGGTATTTTGTTCTTTTTGTTGCAGTGGTAAATGGGAGTGTTTCCTTAATTTTTCTTTCAGATTTCTCATCATTAGTGTATAGGAATGGAAGTGATTTCTGTGCATTAATTTGGTATCCTGCTACTTTAGCAAATTCATTGATTAGCTCTAGTAGTTTTCTGGTAGGGTCTTTAGGATTCTCTATGTGTAGTATCATGTCATCTGCAAACAGTGACAGCTTTACTTCTTCTTTTCCAATTTGGATTCCTTTTATTTCTTTTTCTTCTCTGATTGCTGTGGTTAAAACTTCCAAAACTATGTTGAATAATAGTGGTGAGAGTGGGCAACCTTGTCTTTTTCCTGATCTTAGTGGAAACGGTTTCAGTTTTTCACCATGGAGAACGATGTTGGCTCTGGGTTTGTCATATATGGCCTTTTTCATGTTGAGGTAGGTTCCCTCTATGCCTACTTTCTGGAGGGTTTTTATCATAAATTGTTGTTGAATTTTGTTGAAAGCTTTTTCTGCATGTATTGAGATGATCATATGGTTTTTATCCTTCAATTTGTGAATATGGTGTATCACATTGATGGATTTGCGTATATTGAAGAATCCTTGCATTCCTGGGATAAATCCCACTTTAGCATGGTGTATGATCCTTTTAATGTGCTGCTGGATTCTGTTTGCTAGTATTTTGTTGAGGATTTGTACATCTATATTCATCAATGTTATTGGCCTGTAGTTTTCTTTCTTTGTCACATTTTTGTCTGGTTTTGGTATCACGGTGATGGTGGTCTTGTAGAATGAGTTTGGGAGTGTTCCTCCCTCTGCTGTATTTTGGAAGAGTTTGAGAAGGATAGGTGTTAGCTCTTCTCTAAATGTTTGATAGAATTCACCTGTGATGCCATCTGGTCCTGGGCTTTTGTTGGTTGGAAGATTTGTAATCACAGTCTCCATTTCAGTGCTTGTGATTGGTCCATTCCTATTTTCTTTTTCTTCCTGGTTCAATCTAGGAAGGTTGTGCTTTTCTAAAAATTTGTCCATTTCTTCCAGGTTGTCCATTTTATTGGCATATAGTTGCTTGTAGTAGTCTCTCATGATCCTTTGTATTTCTCCAGTGTCAGTTGTTACTTCTACTTTTTCATTTCTAATTCTATAGATTTGAGTCTTCTCCCTTTTTTTCTTGATGAGTCTGGCTAATGGTTGATCAATTTTGTTTATCTTCTCAAAGAACCAGCTTTTAGTTTTATTGATCTTTGCTATAGTTTCCTTCATTTCTTTTTCATTTGTTTCTGATCTAATCTTTATGATTTTTTCCTTCTGCTACCTTTGGGATTTTTTTGTCCTTCATTCTCTAATTGCTTTAGGTGTAAGATTAGGTTGTTTATTTGAGATGTTTCTTGTTTCTTGAGGTAGGCTTGTATTCCTATAAACTTCCCTCTTAGAACTGCTTTTGCTGCATCCCATAAGTTTTGGGTTGTCGTGTTTTCATTGTCATTTGTTTCTAGGTATTTTTTGATTTCTTTTTTGATTTCTTCAGTGATATCTTTGTTATTTAGTAGTGTATTGTTTAGCCTCCATGTGTTTGTATTTTTTATAGATGTTTTCTTGTAATTGATATCTAGTGTCATAACATTGTGGTTGGAAAAGATACCTGATTCACTTTCAATTTTCTTAAATTTACCAAGGCTTGATTTGTAACCCAAGATATGATCTAACCTGGAGAATGTTCCATGAGCACTTGAGAAGAAAGTGTATTCTGTTGTTTTTGGATGGAATGTCATATAAATATCAATTAAGCCCATCTTGTTTAATGTATCATTTAAAGCTTGTGTTTCCTTATTTATTTTCATTTTGGATGATCTGTCCGTTGGTGAAAGTGGGGTGTTAAAGTCTGCTACTATGATTTTGTTGCTGTTGATTTCCCCTTTTATGGCTGTTAGTATTTGCCTTATGTATTGAGGTGCTCCTATGTTGGGTGCATAAATATTTACAATTGTTGTATCTTCTTCTTGGATTGATCCCTTGATCATTATGTAGTGTCCTTCTTTGTCTCTTGTATCATTCTTTATTTTAAAGTCTGTTTTGTCTGATATGAGAATCGCTACTCCAGCTTTCTTTTGATTTCCATTTTCATGGAATATCTTTTTCCATCCCTGCACTTTCAGTCTGTATGTGTCCCTAGGTCTGAAGTGGGTCTCTTGTAGACAGCATATATATGGGTCTTGTTTTTATATCCTTTCAGCCAGTCTGTGTCTTTTGGTTGGAGCATTTAATCCATTTACATTTAAGGTAACCATTGATATGTATGTTCCTATCACCATTTTCTTAATTGTTTTGGGTTTGTTATTGTAGGTCTTTTCCTTCTCTTGTGTTTCCTTCCTAGGGAAGTTCCTTTAGCATTTGTTTTAAATGTGGTTTGGTGGTGCTGAATTCTTTTAGTTTTTGCTTGTCTGTAAAGATTTTAATTTCTCCGTCGAATCTGAATGAGATCCTTGCTGGGTAGAGTAATCTTGGTTGTAGGTTTTTCCTGTCATCACTTTAAATATGTCCTGCCACTCTCTTCTGGCTTGCAGAGTTTCTGCTGAAAGATCAGCTGTTCACATTATAGGGATTCCCTTGTATGTTAATTTTTTGCTTTTCCCTTGCTGCTTTTAATATTTTTTGTTTGTATTTAATTTTGATAGTTTGATTAATATGTGTCTTGGCATGTTTCTCCTTGGGTTTATCCTGTATGGGACTCTCTGCACTTCCTGGACCTGATTGACTATTTCCTTTCTCATATGAGGGAAGTTGTCATCTACATAATCTCTTCAAATTTTTTCAGTCCCTTTCTTTTTCTCTTCTTCTTATGGGGCCCCTATAATTCGAATGTTGGTACATTTAATGTTGTCCCAGAGGTCTCTGAGACTGTCCTCAATTCTTTTCATTCTTTTTTCTTTATTCTGCTCTGCAGTAGTTATTTCCCATATTTTATCTTCCAGGTCACTTATCCGTTCTTCTGCCTCAGTTATTCTGCTATTGATCCCTTCTAGAGAATTTTTAATTTCATTTATTGTGTTGTTTATGATTGTTTGTTTGCTCTTTAGTTCTTCTAGGTCCTTGTTAAATGTATCTTGTATTTTCTCCATTCTATTTTCAAGATTTTGAATCGTCTTTGCTATCATTACTCCGAGTTCTTTTTCAGGTAGGCTGCGTATTTCCTCTTCGTTTGTTTGGTCTGGTGGGTTTTTACTTTGCGCCTTCATTTGTTGCATATCTCTCTGTCTTCTCATTTTGCTTAACTTACTGTGTTTGGGGTCTCCTTTTCTCAGGCTGCAGGTTCATAGTTCCCGTTGTTTTTGGTGTCTGCCCCCAGTGGCTAAGGTTGGTTCAGTGTGTTGTGTAGGCTTCCTGGTGGAGGGGACTGGTGCCTGTGTTCTGGTTGATGAGGCTGGATCTTGTCTTTCTGGTGGGCAGGACCACATCCGGTGGTGTGGTTTGGGGTGTCTGTGACCTTATTATTTTAGGCAGCCTCTCTGCTAATGGGTGGGGTTGTGTTCCTGTCTTGCTAGTTGTTTGGTGTAGGGTGTCCAGCACTGTAGGTTGCTGGTCGTTGAACGGAGCTGGGTCTTAACGTTGAGGTGGAGATCTCTGGGAGAGCTTTTGCTGTTTGATATTATGTTGAGCCGGGAGGTGTCTGGTGGACCAATGTCCTAAACTCAGCGCTCCCACCTCAGAGACACTGGCCTGACACCCGGTTGGAGCACCAAGACCCTGTCAGCCACGTGGCTCAGAAGAAAAGGGAGAAAAAAAGAAAGAAAGAAAAGTAAAATAAAATAAAGTTATTAAAATAAAAAATAATTATTAAAAATTTTTAAAAACAATTTAAAGTATAAAAAAAGAAAAAAAAGAATAGAGCAACCAATCCAAAAAAAAAAAATCCATCAATGATAACAAGTGCTAAAAACTATACTAAAAAAAGGAAAACAAAGCAAACAAAATGGACAGACAGCACCCCAGGACATATGGTAAAAGTGAAGTTATGCAGGCAAAATCACACAAAGAAGCATAACGTACACACTCACAAAAAGAGTAAAAGGAAAAAAATATGTATATCGCTGCTCCCAAAGTCCACCGCCTCAATTTTGGGACGATTCATTGTCTCTTTAGGTATTGCACATATGCAGGGTACATCAAGTTGATTGTGGAGATTTAATTTGCTGCTCCTGAGGCTGCTGGGAGAGATTTCCCTTTCTCTTCTTTGTTCGCACAGCTCCTGAGGTTCAGCTTTATATTTGGCCCCGCCTCTGTGTGTGGGTCGCCTGAGGACGTCTGTTCTTCGCCCAGACAGGACGGGGTTAAAGGAGCAGCTGATTAGGGGGCTCTGGCTCACTCAGGCCGGGGGAGGGAGGGGTACAGAGTGTAGGGCGAGCCTGCGGCTGCAGAGGCCAGCGTGATATTGCAACAGCCTGAGGTGCGCCATGTGTTCTCCCGGGGAAGTTGTCCCTGGATCACAGGACCCTGGCAGTGGCGGGCTGCACAGCCTCCCTGGAGGGGAGGTGTGGATAGTGACCTGCGCATGCACACAGGTTTCTTGGTGGCTTCAGCAGCAGCCTTAGCGTTTCCTGCCTGTCTCTGGTGTCCGCGCCGATAGCTGCGGCTCACGCCCGTCTCTGGAGCTTGATTAGATGGTGCTCTGAATCCCCTCTCGTCGCGCAACCAGAAACGATCGTCTCTTGCCTCTTAGGCAGCTCCAGACTTTTTCCCGGACTCCCTCCCGGCTAGCTATGGCACACTAGCCCCCTTCATGCTGTGTTCACACAGCCAACCCAAGTCCTTTCCCTGGATCTGACCTCTGAAGCCTGAGCCTCAGATCCCAGCCCCACCCGCCCCAGTGGGTGAGCAGACTAGCCTTTTGGGCTGATGAGTGCTGGTCGGCACTGATCCTCTGTGCGGGAATCTCTCCGCTTTGCCCTCTGCACCCCTGTTGCTGCCATCTCTTCCATGGGTCTGAAGCTTCCCCACCGCCCAATCCCCTGTCTCCAGCAGTGAAGGGGCTTCCTAGTGTGTGGAAACTTTTGCTCCTTCACAGCTCCCTTCCAGAGGTGCAGGTCCCATCCCTATTCTTTTGTCTCTGTTATTTCTCTTTTCTTTTGCCCTACCCAGGTACGTGGGGAGTTTCTTGCCTTTTGGGAGGTCTGAGGTCTTCTGCCAGTGTTCAGTAGGTGTTCTGTAGCAGTTTTTCCACGTGTAGATGTATTTCTGATGTATTTGTGGGGAGGAGGGTGATGTCCACATCTTACCCCTCCACCATCTTGAAGGTCTCTCTCCATTTTAGAAAATTTTAATTGACCTATCTTTGATTTCATTAACACTGTCTTCAACTTCTGGTCTGTCGTCAGACCCACTCATGAGTACTTAATTTCAGGTATTTGTTCAGTTGTAGAATTTCCATTTTTTATTTTTTTAATAGATGTAATTCTTTGTTATCTTTTCCTCATCTTTCTTCCATTTTCATGAACACATTTATTAGATTTATTATGTTATTTTAAAGTTTTTGTCTCCTAACTCTAATATCTGGGCCATATGCAAGACTGATTCTATTGTCTCTTTTTTCTCTTGGTTACTAGCCACTTTTTTCATGCCTGTTCACATGCCTTGTAATGTTTGATTGGGTGTCACACATGCATTGTATATAAAAGAAGCAATATTATTTTTGACAGGGAGTATTTGTCTTTTCCTCTGGCAGCTAGATTGATGTGTTAATCACCTCAATCTAATCAGATTTTATCTAGGGTTGGGTAGCAGCTTTGGTTAAATTCTGTCTTCTGTTTTCAGATGTCTCAAGGATGAGATCTGTGGTATGCTTGTTACAGAGCACTCACTCTAGTGGAATTTTGTTGCCTAAGAATTGTGGTATGGGGATTTCATTCAGTATTTCTACCCCACCTCTGCCTCCTGCTGCCTCTGCACTTGGCAAATGCCTTATGGGAAAAATGATCATGTATTTGGGGCTGTTTTGGATTTCATCTGTTATGCCAACTCATGTGACTATCAAAAGCTGGGCTGACTTTTCTAGCCACTAACAGTGTCCCTTTGCCTATGTTAAGCTAGTCCTCGGCTCATACCAGATTGAGCTAATGTCCTCAGGGAAGAAAATAGCTAACAGTCTCAGTTCACACAGGAAGGTCTTTTCATTTTTTCCTAGTGTTGCAGCTGGAATGATGGCTTGCTGCTATTACTGTCTCCTACCTGGATGAAAGGGATGTCTTGGCCCCAGTAGTTCATAGCAGCTTCCCCTAACCACCTCTACTCTGAATTCATACAGAGCCAACATGTTTAAACACCTCTAAGTCATTTGGAACTCACAAACAAATGGACATGCAAACAACCTTTTGGCACTTATTTTTTAATCTCCCAGGACCATGTACATGCAAGTTACAAATCTACAAGATAAAAACAATTGAGCATGTCCTATATTTTAGGGTCTAAGCCCTTTCTCAAAAACTCTATGAGGAGGGCATCATTACATCCTTGTTTTACAGATGTAGACCAAGAGGTAAAGTATGTTGTCCAAAGTCACTCAGTTCTCAGCTAATAAGTGGCAGAGCTGTAATTCAAACCAGCTTTATCTGACTTCTTTTCTTCTTAATCATTATATGATAAATATTTATCAAAAAAAGGACATGGGATGTTATAAATCAGAAGGCATAATAATGGTGCCTTGTTATACAAAACAAATTTATCTGCACTGAAAAGCAGATGTACGTATGTCCATAAACTACCATATTAAACTCTCATTTAAAGCCATACTGTGAAGAACATGTGAATAATGTCTTGACATTTATCAGGAAAAATCCTTCATATAATTTATTTCTGGTATTATTTCAAATGAACTC
Source organism: Monodon monoceros (assembly GCF_005190385.1). Lineage (NCBI taxonomy): Eukaryota > Metazoa > Chordata > Mammalia > Artiodactyla > Monodontidae > Monodon > Monodon monoceros. The sequence continues at coordinate 73,220,214 of NW_021703783.1, read as the reverse complement.
TTGCTATTCAATATGTGGTTAAATTTTAAAGTGTTTAAGTCCCAATATTTAAGCACTAATTTGACCTCTTCATAGTTTCTCATCAGCAGAACCATGTATTTTTTAGTTTGTAGGAAAGATTTAAAAGCAGTTTTAATTCAGGGTTTTCATAGAGTAAGGCTAGATTTGCTAAGTTTTGTTAAGTTTTAGTTGTAGCTATATCTTTCCTGATATTAGTATCACCCAGAGATGCGGGACATGGAAGCATCCTTCATGCATTGTTCCTGCATGTTTTCCTTGGTTCTAAGTGTGTTTTTACTTAAATGTTTTTCAGACACAATTGCCTCATTAGAAGGTCCATGGCTGTGTTATCCTGGGCTCATTATATATATTTTCTCACATTTTAGTTTTTTTAGCTTCTAGGTGCCCTTGGTCAAAACTCCTGTGAGTGCTTCCTTCCTTTCCCATGGTTTTGCCTGAAGCAAAATCAGTCTCAGAAATTTCCAGCTAGCAGAGAACAAAGGGAAAGTCACAGAAAATACAAATGGTGACAATATCTGTTCCTCCTGGAGCAAGCTTCTCAGGGGAATGAACTTCTTAGGCTCTACAGGCAGCAGAGAATCAAAAACTGGGAGGAAGGTACAGAGTCACCAGGGTGAACCCCTTCATTTTTCAGGCACAGAAACAAAGCCCAGAGAGTAAATGATTTGCCCAAGATAATTTAGCTTCTAGTGTGATGCTGATATTCAAATCTGGGTTCAGCGTTCTTTCCAAAGATCATTACTGACCAAGCCCTTGTTATGAAGCCACTCAAAGTAATGCTGGGAGGATGACACCACCATTTATCTTTTGTGACTTGTTCCTTCATAGATTAACATTTCAGGAATCCTCATTTTTACCTTGACATTTCAGGTCAAGACAAGACATCCAAGGACCTTATAACCATTATCTGTGACATCAAAGAACTTAATGGTAACATTTTTTCTGGTGGCTTTGTCTTTGACCCTTTTTAAAAGAATTTTATATCATGTGAAGGTCTGAGCAACACAGAGAGATCATTCTAATCAGAACTGGAGAATTGTCTCAGGATCCAGCCTTGTGTAAGTCCACAGCACCTGTACTGAGCTAAAGAAATAGTGAGAAACAGTGCCTTTTGGTGTGTGAGAAGCAAAATGAAGGTGCAGTCATAAAATATCTCTATTTTATGGATTTATTTAATTAATACTTTTTATTTTATGGATTTATTTGACCGTTTTAAAAATTTGATCTGGTTCCCCCACTTCTTACATTATCTCTGATATTTGGCTCCAATAAGCTTACTGTACTGATTCTAATATTTGGCTCATTAGCTACAGTACTTCCTAATCAAATAGTGCCTCTAAAATATACCAGTAAAAGTCTGTTTAAAGGCATGTTTAATTTATACTTTGCTTATCTGCTTTACCCTTTTTATTATGCTCCAGTGTTATAAAAGTTCCATATTGGAGGTAAAGTTGTACTGAAGTTAACATACTAATTTACTAGTTACATTTAACAAGCATTTAAATAATAACAAAAACAATGACAAAAACAGCCAGCAACAATAATAACAATCATAGGGTTCTTACTTTGTGTCAGGATTTAGAGGCAAAAAGATGAATAAGACACTGTCATTGCCAATTTGCAGGCCCCTTGAGGATAGGCCTGGGTCCCATTTATTTAACTCTTCCTTCCAGTACCTGGCCCTGTTCATGTTTGCAGCAGAATTGGGTTTGGCTAAGCAGAGAGGAGGCAGAGGCCTTTTCAGTAAAATTTGCAGTTGAGTATGAATAGGGTGTGTAGAGGAAGGAGGTGGGCATGAAGTGGTGGCCGGACAGAAGGGTCACGCTGCCAGGGAAAGTTCAGCAGAGGTGGGGTCAGCCATATCTCTTCATTGACAAGGCCAGGATGAGGCAGCACGCTAAGGTGGTTTATGTAAGGACCCTGGTGCCCAGGAGAGCACAGTCGGAGAGAGCCAGACACTGCATTTTAGCACAACTCCCCAGCATCCTGGAGTAAGAAGAATAAAATGATGATGGTGATGATGATAGCTTTTATTTATTGATCATTTAATATGCACCAGCTACTTTCCATACATAATCTCTTTGAATCTGTTTGCCAGAGGCTCACACACTTAATCTGGGCTGCAAGTTTATTTTGTTTGGTCCTCCCAGAGAGTTTAATTGACTTGCTCAAGGTCACATGGCTAGTAAATAGCAGAACCAGGTTTAATCCCAAATATGTCCCATCTGGTCTGTGTACAAATAGCCAGACTGCCCTCCCTCCCTAAATATTCTTCCTAAGAAACCTTCACAACTGGCTGTTCTTGGTCAAAGTCTATTCACAGTTGGGAGTGTCACAGGGGTGAGATCCCCTATTCTATTTTAAAACAGAGGAAAACTATCAACTGCAAAATCTTAATTAGTAGATAATCAAAATGATTGACAGACAACACAGCAGACACAAGAGAGCCATCCTCTTCCCCCCTGCTTTGCACCTCCTGGTCACATCACAGTTAAGGAGCTTCCTAAAGGGTCAAAGAAATGGTCTGGAGAAATGTTGAACCTGAACTCTGCGGTCTTCTTTTGTTCTGAATACACATTTGTTGCTAGTGTGGAAAGTTATTTATGTGCTGATAAATGATCTTCTATATTTCTTGTCTCTACACTGAGGTTGTAAAATAATTTCCTGTTCAAAGATAACTTCTCGTTTCCTATAGAATGGATCCAAGATCTCTTCCAGCCTCCACATTCTGGCTCCAGTGTGCTTTCCCAATCTTTTTTCTCATTTCTATCCCATTAGTTCTGGGTCCTGAAACAAGCATTTTCTGCTGACATATACCTGTACCTCTTCTTTGCCCATGCTGTTCCCTTTGCCTGGAATGCCCTTTTAAAATCCAACCTCCTCACTTAAGATTTCATCAGTATCTGTAACTGGAAGTAATCCTGTTCTTTCTATCTAAAATCTCTATTTTATCTTCTTGGGCTTATCACAACAACCTTGTAATAATACAGCTGTAGCAAGGTATTTAGTGGATTACTTTAACAGCTGGCACTGAAATAACCCTTAGGGAGGTAAACACACTGATATATAGATAAGGTACATGTAGGAAGAAAATGGTGCTGGTTTCAGCGGGAGCCAGGAGAACAAAGGTGATGGGTATACTCTTTTGAAGGAGACAATGAGATGAACGTCTTTGAGCTTTTGAGAAGAAAAATGGAAGGAGAGAGAGGACAGAGAAGTGAGAGGGGTTTTGTGTGCAGTTAGAAGCCAAGCAGACATGTACTGTGGCTGGGTTTACTCGGGGGTGAAGTGGCTAGTTGAAGTTCCTAGATGCTTGGTTAGCTAAAGGTATATTAACAGAGAAATCTAATGTCTAACCTGAACCTACAATTTGGTTTGAAGTGGAATGCACCACGAGGTGTTAACCTCTCCTTTGTAAACCCACGGTAAATTAAACTATAACCAGAAATCTTTTTGGTGTGTGGTCATGTACGTTTGTGTGAAAATATCAGAGAGGGCTGAGTTTCATGTCTCTGTTGCAGTGGTACCAAACTGAGCCAGCTTAGGAGGCAAAGCAAGAGCCTGGAGCCAGGCATGACCACATCAATGACCCACTGAAAGTGACAGAAATCTTGGGTGCAGAGTTAAACCTTGGAAGGTGGCTCAAGCCAACCTCATTTAGGTTCCAGGAGAGAGTTATTTATTTGTGTACTTACCTTATTTACTAAATGACATGCTCCTGGAAGACAGAGCTCATACATATTTCGTTCATCTAAAAGATCTTATGATGTAATATTAGTGATAATAGTAAAAATAAGACGATACCATTGCATCATTGTAGACACATTGTAGGTATATTAGATTCCATCTACTGAGCACTTGCAAATGACAGAAAGAGGCATGTACTCAAAAGATCTAGATTTGATTTCCAGGTTTTCTGTTTTCTAGTGATGTAACTTTAGGCATTTTTCCCCCGTGAATCCCTGATTTCACGTCTGCAAAATGGAAAAATACCAGCTCTAACTCATAGCTTGTTGTGAACATCAAATTTAGCTGTTCACTCAAGTATTATTGTGACCTTCTACTTGCAGAGGTTTCCCTCCTCAGTCTGTCCCATCTCCTCCACTGCAGTCTCCCTGCTGTTTTTTCCCTAATTGTGGGGGCATGCTGTCATCCCTCTTGACATCACCCTGGATGACTTGGTTGTCTTAGCTTGGTCCTGACTGCTTTCTATCCAGTGGTTGTCCCATGATGGCAGAGATAAGGGCTTTCATTTAAAAAGTATTGAAATGTTTTTTCTTAAGCTTCCAAACCTGGTCAGCACACTCTTAATTTCATCCTGTGCTTTTAAAGTTATGCTCTTTGCATTTTACCCACAGTTAATGCTTGATACAAAGTCAGGCTAAGCTGGGAAGAGAGAGAAGTTCAGTGACACTGTGGTATCAAACTCAAAGCTCCAATCACCATCCTGTGTCCCTGGTACTGCTCTGGTTCTCCTTTCTCCAAGGATGTATGCCTTCCCTGCCTGGTCTAGTGCCCAGAGTCTACAGGTTGGGGTCTTTGTTCTTTTCTTGTTTGGGAGTCAGTCTTAGAGGCTGACTGTCAACTATAATCTGCCATTGTTCTTGCATTCAGAACAATCCTTGACATGCCTGATTCCAGAGCAGACACTGAGAACAGGCTTCTTTTTAGGAACCTTGTAACACCTGGGTATTTCTTCTCTCTTCAATCAAAGTAATATCTGTTGTCAGAGAGCAGAGATAATTTCCAGGTGGGTCTCTGTTTTCCTTAGCAAACATGTGTTGAACACTTATTTTGTCCTGGACATGTTACTAAGTGTTGCAGAAGCATTATCTTAATTCTATATAAACCCTGTGAAATAAGTACTCTTGGTGTCCCCATTTTACTGGGGGTAACCAAAGCCTAGAGAAGTTAAGTTACTTGTCCAAGGTCACACAGCAAAGAGTGGATTTGGATTTGAACCCAGGTCCTCTGACTCTAGAGCCCTTTAACCATTTTGCTCTTTTGCATGTGGCTCTGGGCTCTGGGCCTTTATCCACAGCTTTCCAATGGGGCTGGATGTGGAGTGATAGGATTCAAGCGCATCGGCGTGATGATAATATTATCCTAGGCTTGTCCAGACATTCCATTCTGATCCAAGGAGTGTTGCAGAGGATCAGGACAAAATCAGGAACTTCTGTGGAGACTTTGGGACAATCCAAGTAGGCCCTTATAACACGCAACCTCTGACTTCGTGAGCTTCTTGACCCCCAGTTCATGTGCTTTGAATGTAGGGGCTGGGTCCTAGGTTTTAGTAAGCCCTTTGAGCCTGCAGCGAAGTGGACAAGGCCAGCCTAACGGTGAGGGATTCCCGTTCTGTGGGGTTACAAAGTCCTCTTGGAGATGGCCAGGCTTTGCTATTTTGTTGTCCTTGGTGTGCAAAAACAGGAATTGCCGAGGTGACAAGCCCTCATAGGTCACCTGGTCCCAGTCCCCTCATTGAGCAGCTGTGCATAAGCAAGCACAGCATGCCTCTGCACTGCGTTGCCTCCTTGTTAATCGTAACCTGGCTGTTTTTCCATCTCATTTGCATAGATGGCTCTAATTAGACTGAAATTGCACCATGTGGAAGCATTGTGAGGAAAGGGTCAATCTGGCCACAGTTTCATACACACTGCTTGTTTCTGGAATGTGCACATGTGATCCCTAAAGCATGAAAGTCACTGCTTCATTTTCCTTATGAATCTGGGTATTATACCTGCTTTCTCCTCTGGGGAAGTTAATGTGCTACTCTTGGCATTACAGTTTGTCCAGCTTTGGAAAATCATTTGCATTTCAGGAGGTCTTCAGCATCACCATAGTAATCAAACATGCCCTGAGATCCAGATCCTTATCACTGTTCATATATTAATTGAGAAAAATATAGTCCCTTTTGGGGAAGGGATTGAGTGTGTGTGTGTTTGTGTGAACAGGAATATACTATATTCATAGTGGTGGTCATCCCTCTGACCCACCATTGAAGACCAGTTAATTACCTTTTTTTTGTTATTTTTTATTTTTGCGGGACGCGGGCCTCTCACCGTTGTGGCCTCTCCCGTTGCAGAGCGCAGGCTAAGGACGCGCAGGCTCAGCGGCCATGGCTCACGGGCCCAGCCGCTCTGCGGCATGTGGGATCCTCCCGGACCAGGGCACGAACCCGTGTCCTCTGCATCGGCAGGCGGACTCTCGACCACTGCGCCACCAGGGAAGCCCTTAATTGCCTTTTTATAGTGGGGTTAATTTACAGAGGCTTCTTATTCTCTCTTTTCCAGTGCCAAATGTAGTCATGAGCTTTTCAGAATTTGAGAATTGAGTTTGAATAAATGGGAGAGAGGGAGTATTTATCTGCAAACAGTATTTTTTATGTGAAGAAAATAAAATCCATAGAGAGGCGATTATAATGTGGAAGTAACAGATGCTGAAAATAACTCTTAATGATTAACTATTTAATGATAAAATAACTCAGTGATTTCTACTTTCATATTCTGTCAGGAAATAAATTGTTATATGTGCTCCAAATTGGCTCCATTGCTATTTAGTAAAGCAAAGCCAGTTTTCATTCCTCTTCTGCTAGAGCAGTTACCATTTAGCACAATAATTCTGTAGTCTGTGAATAAAGACACATCTTTATTAAGTATACAGTACATTTTAATGCAGTTCTGTTTGTTTATTCATATCATTGAGCTGACAGTTTGTGTCAGTATATAAGGAAAATATATCACATATACGTTTCTGTATAGATTTACAGGTTTAAAGAAGAACAGAAACACACACACACAAAAGATAATAATTTAATAGAGGTCCTCAGATATGCAGATGATGGTATAAGACATTAATTTGCTCTTCTTAAAGAGGCAGGTGCTGGGCATTAAGGGCAGCGAAAGGAGAACTCTTTATATTTAAAAATCTCAAATGGGAACCAAGATGGAGGAGTAGAAGGACGTGCTCTCACTCCCTCTTGTGAGAACACCAGAATCACAACTAGCTGCTGGACAGTCATTGACAGGAAGACACTAGAACTCACCAAAAAAGATACCCCACATCCAAAGACAAAGGAGAAGCCACAATGAGACGGTAGGAGGGGTGCAATCACAGTAAAATCAAATCCCATAACTGCTGGGTGGGTGACTCACAGACTAGAGAACACTTATACCACAGAAGTCCATCCACTGAAGTGAAGGTTCTGAGCCCCATGTCAGGCTTCCCAACCCGGGGGTCTGGCAATGGGAGGAGGAATTCCTAGAGAATCAGACTTTGAAGCCTAGTGGGATTTGATTGCAGGACTTCAAAAGGACTGGGGGAAACAGAGACTCCACGCTTGGAAGGCACACACAAAGTAGTGTGTGCATTGGGACCCAGGGGAAGGAGCAGTGACCCCAGGGGAAACTGATACAGACCTGCCTGCTAGTGTTGGAGGGTTTCCTGCAGAGGCAGGGGGTGGCTGTAGCTCACCGTGGGGACAAGGACACTGGCAGCAGAAGTTCTGGGAAGTACTCCTTGGCGTGAGCCCTCCCAGAGTGTGCCATTAGCCCCACCAAAGAGCCCAGGTAGGCTCCAGTGTTGGGTTGCCTCAGGCCAAACATCCAACAGGGAGGGTACCCAGCCCCACCCATCAGCAGTCAAAGGAATTAAAGTTTTACTGAGCTCTGCCCACCAGAACAACAGTCAGCTCTACCCACCACCGCTCCCTCCCATCAGGAAACTTACAGAAGCCTCTTAGATAGTCTCATCCACCAGAGGGCAGACAGCAGAAGCAAGAAGAACTACAATCCTGCAGCCTGTGGAACAAAAACTACATTCACAGGAAGATAGACAAGATGAAAAGGCAGAAGGCTATGTACCAGATGAAGGAACAAGACAAAACCCCAGAAAAACAACTAAATGAAGTGGAGATAGGCAACCTTCCAGAAAAAGAATTCAGAATAATGATAGTGAAGATTGATCCAGGACCTCTGAAAAAGAATGGAGGCAAAGATTGAGAAGATGCAAGAAATGTTTAACGAAGACTTAGAAGAATTAAAGAACAAAAAAACAGAGATGAACAATACAATAACTGAAATGAAACCTACACTATAAGGAATCAATAGCAGAATAACTGAGGCAGAAGAACGGATAAGTGATCTGGAAGACAGAATGGTGGAATTCACTGCCACATAACAGAATAAAGAAAAAAGAATGAAAAGACATGAAGACAGCCTAAGAGACCTCTGGGACAACATTAAACACAACAACATTCGCATTATAGGGGTCCCAGAAGGAGAAGAGAGAGATAAAGGACCAGAGAAAATATTTGCAGAGATTATAATCGAAAACTTCCTTAACATGGGTAAGGAAATAGCCACCCATGTCCAGGAAGCGCAGAGAGTCCCACACAGGATAAACCCAAGGAGAAACACGCCGAGACACATAGTAATCAAACTACCTAGGGAGACACATAGTAATCAATCAAAGTTAAAGACAAAGAAAAATTATTGAAAGCAGCAAAGGAAGAACGACAAATAACATACAAGGAAACTCCCATAAGGTTAACAGCTGATTTCTCAGCAGAAGCTCTACAAGCCAGAAGGGAGTGGCATGATATACTTTAAGTGATGAAAGGGAAGAACCTACAACCAAGATTACTCTACCTGGCCATGATCTCATTCAGATATGATGGAGAAATCAAAAGCTTTACAGAAAAGCAAAAGCTAAAAGAATTCAGCACCACCAAACGAGATCTACAACAAATGCTAAACAAAACTCTCTAAATGGGAAACACAAGAGAAGAAAAGGACCTACAAAAACAAACCCAAAACAATAAAGAAAATGGTCATAGGAACATACGTATCAATAATTACCTTAAACATGAACGGATTAAATGCTCCAACCAAAAGACACAGGCTCACTGAATGGATAAAGAAACAAGACCCATATTTATGCTGTCTACAAAAGACCCACTTCAGACCTAGGGACACATACAGACTGAAAGTGAGAGGATTGAAAAAAATATTCCATGAAAATGGAAATCAAAAGAAAGCTGGAGTAGCAATACTCATATCAGATAAAACAGACTTTAAAATAAAGAATGTTACAAAAGACAAGGAAGGACACTACATAATGATCAAGGGATCAATCAAAGAAATTATAAATATATATGCACACAATATAGGAACACCTCAATAAATAAGGCAACTGCTAACAGCTATAAAAGAGGAAATTGACAGTTACACAATAATAGTGGGGGACTTGAACACCTCACTTACACCAATGGACAGATCTTCCCAAATGAAAATAAATAAGGAAACAGAAGCTTTAAATGACACAATAGACCAGATTGATTTAACTGATATTTATAGGACATTCCATCCAGAAACAGCAGATTACACTTTCTTCGCAAGTGCGCACGGAAGGTTCTCCAGGTTAGATCACATCTTGGGTCACAAATCAAGCCTCAGTAAATTTAAGAAAATTGAAATCATATCAAGCATCTTTTCTGACCACAGTGCTATGAGATTAGAAATGAATTACAGGGAAAGAAACGTAAAAAACACAAACAAATGGAGGCTAAACAATATGTTACTAAATAACCAAGAGATCACTGAAGAAATCAAAGAGAATATCAAAAAATACCTAGAGACAAATGACAATGAAAACATGACGATCCAAACCCTGTGGGATGCAGCAAAAGCAGTTCTAAGAGGGAAGTTTATAGCCATACAAGCCTACCTCAAGAAATAAGAAAAATCTCAAATAAACAATCTAACCTTACACCTAAAGGAACTATATAAAGAAGAACAAACCCCAAAATTAGCAGAAAGAAAGAAATCATAAAGATCAGAGCAAACATAAATGAAATAGAAACAAAACAATAGCAAAGATCAATAAAACTAAAAGCTGGTTGTTTGAGAAGATAAACAAAATGGATAAACCATTAACCAGACTAATCAAGAAAAAGAGGGAGAGGACTGAAATCAATAAAATTAGAAATGAAAAAGGAGAAGTTACAACAGACACCACAGAAATACAAAGCATCCTAAGAGACTACTACAGGCAACTGTATGCCAATAAAATTGACAACCTGGAAGAAATGGACAAATTCTTAGAAATTTATAACCTTCCAAGACTGAACCAGGAAGAAGTAGAAAATATGAACAGACCAATCACAAGTAATGAAATTGAAACTGTGATTAAAAATCTTCCAACAGGGCTTCCCTGGTGGCGCAGTGGTTGAGAGTCTGCCTGCTGATGCAGGGGACACGGGTTTGTGCCCCGGTCCGGGAAGATCCCACATGCCGTGGAGCGGCTGGGCCATGAGCCATGGCCACTGAGCCTGTGCGTCCAGAGCCTGTTGCTCGCAACAGGAGAGGCCACAACAGTGAGAGGCCCGCGTACCGCAAAAATAAATAAAAAAATAAAATCTTCCAACAAACAAAAGTCCAGGACCAGATGGCTTCACAGGTGAATTCTATCAAACATTTAGAGAAGAGCTAACACCCATCCTTCTCAAACTCTTCCAAAAAATTGTGGAGGAAGGAACACTCCCAAACTCACTCCTTGAGGCCACCATCACTCTGATACCAAAACCAGGCAAAGATACTACAGAAAAAGCAAATTACAGAACAATATCACTGATGAATACAAATGCAAAAATCCTCAACAAAATACTAGCAAACCGAATCCAACAACACATTAAAAGGTTCATACACCATGATTAAGTGGGATTTATCCCAGGGATGCAAGGATTCTTCAATATACACAAATCAATCAATGTGATACACCATATTAGCAAACTGAATAGTAAAAACCATATGATCATCTCAATAGATGCAGAAAAAGCTTTTGACAAAATTCAACTCCTGTTTATGATAAAAACTCTCCAGAAAGTGGGCATAGAGGGAATCTACTTCAACATAATAAAGGCCGTATATGACAAACCCACAGCAAACATCATTCTCAATGGTGAAAAGCTGAAAGCATTTCCTTTACGATCAGGAACAAGACAAGGATGTCCACTCTCACCACTATTATTCGACATAGTTTTGGAAGTCCTAGCCACGGCAATCAGAGAAGAAAAAGAAATAAAAGGAATACCAATTGGAAAAGAGGAAGTAAAACTGTCTCTGTTTGCAATGACATGATACTATACATAGAGAATCTTAAAGATGCCACCAGAAAACTACTAGAGCTAATCAATGAATTTGGTAAAGTTTCAGGATACAAAATTAATGCACAGAAATCACTTCCATTCCTATACACTAATGATGAAAAATCCATAAGTGAAATTAGGGAAACATTCCCATTTACCACTGCAACAAAAAGAATAAAATACCTAGGAATAAACCTACCTAGGGAGACAAAAGACCGGTATGCAGAAAACTATAAGACACTGTTGAAAGAAATTAAAGATGATACAAATAGATGGAGAGATATACCATGTTCTTGGATTGGAAGAATCAATATTGTGAAAATGACTATACTACCCAAAGCAATCTACAGATTGAACGCTATCCCTATCAAATTACCAATGGCATTTTTTACAGAACTAGAGCAAAAAAATCTTAAAATTTGCATGGAGACACAAAAGACCCTGAATAGCCAAAGCAGTCTTGAGGGAAAAAAACGGAGCTGGAGGAATCAGACTCCCTGACTTCAGACTATACTGCAAAGGTACAGTAATGAAGACAATATGGTACTGGCACAAAAATAGAAACATAGATCAATGGAACAAGTTAGTAAGCCCGGAGATAAACCCACGCACCTATGGTCAACTAATCTATGACATAGGAGGCAAGGATATACAATGGAGAAAAGACAGCCTCTTCAGTAAGTGGTACTGGGAAAACTGGACAGCTACATGTAAAAGAATGAAATTAGAACACTCCCTAACACCATACCCAAAAATACACTCAAAATGGATTAGAGACCTGAATGTAAGCCCGGACACTATAAAACTCTTAGAAGAAAACATAGGAAGAACACTCTTTGACATAAATCATAGCAAGATCTTTTTTGATCCACCTCCTAGCGTAATGGAAATAAAACCAAAAATAAACAAATGGGACCTAATGAAACTTAAAAGCTTTTGCACAGCAAAGGAAACCATAAACAAGACGAAAAGACAACCCTCAGAATGGGAGAAAATATTTGCAAACAAATCAATGGACAAAGGATTAATCTCCAAAATATATAAACAGCTTATGCAGCTCAATATTAAGAAAACAAACAACTCAGTCCAGAAATGGGCAGAAGACCTAAATAGACATTTCTCCAAAGAAGACATACAGAGGGCCAAGAAGCACATGAAAAGCTGCTCAACATCATTAATTATTAGAGAAATGCAAATCAAAACTACAATGAGGTATCACCTCACACCAGTTAGAATGGGCATCATCAGAAAATCTACAAACAACAAATGCTGGAGAGGGTGTGGAGAAAAGGGAACCCTCTTGCACTGTTGGTGGGAATGTAAATTGATACAGCCACTATGGAGAACAGTATGGAGGTTCCTTAAAAAACTAAAAATAGAATTACCATATGATCCAGCAATCCCACTACTGGGCATATACCCAGAGACAACCATAATTCAAAAAGACACATGCACCCCAATGTTTATTGCAGCACTGTTTACAATAGTCAGGTCATGGAAGCAACCTAAATGCCCATTGATAGACGAATGGATAAAGAAGTTTTGGTACATATATACAATGGAATATTACTCAGCCATAAGAAGGAATGAAATTGGGTCATTTGTTGAGACTGGATGGATCTAGAGACTGTCATACAGAGTGACATAAGTCCTAAAGAGAAACACAAATATTGTGTATTAACGCATGTATGTGGAGCCTAGAAAAATGGTACAGTTGAACCAGTTTGCAGGGCAGATATTGAGACACAGATGTAGGAAACAAACATATGGACACCAAGGGGGGAAAGCGGTGGGGGGGTGTGGGTGGTGGTGTGTGAATTGGGCGATTCAGATTGACATGTATATACTGATGTGTATTAAATTGATGACTAATAAGAATGTGCTCTATAAAAAGAAAATTCAAAAATTAAAAAAAAAAAAAATCTCAAGTGCTCAGCTCAGAAAGCCTTGCTCACCATCATATCAGGGACCCACAAAATTCCAGTATTCCTCCACAGATAATTACAGGGACAAGAACATTAAAAGGAGAATCTGCCAGAAGAATTTGAGGTCACCATTTGGGGCTCAACCATGGACTTTTCTCTTATTGTATTCAATCTCCGTTGCTGCAGAACAAATCATCCTATAAGTTTGTGAGTTAAAACAACAAATGTTTATTATTTCATGGTTTCTGTGGTTCCAAAACTCGGGTGGCTTAGCTGGGAGCCTCTGACTCAGACCTCTTACAAGGTTGCAATCAAGGGGTTGGCAGGGCTGCATCATCTCAAAGCTCCATTGGAAGAGCATCTGCTTCCATGCTCAGTTACGTGGCTGTTGATGGCCTCAGTTCCTTACTGGGCTACTGGCTGAAGACGTCACTTCCTGTTAAGCAGACCTTTCCATGGAGCAGCTCACAACACGGCAGCTGACTTCATCTAGAGCCAGTGAGCCAGGAGAGGGTGTGTGTCCAAGACAGAAGGCACAGTCTTTTTGTGACCTAATCTTGAGTATGGCATCTCATCACTTTTGCTGTATTCTATTCTTAGAAGTGAGTTACTAGGTCCAGCCCACACTCCAGAGGAGGGAATTACACCAGGCACAAAAACCAGGAGTTGCGGATCCTTGGGGACACCTCAGAGGCTACCTACTGTACCTCTTGCTTAATGTGATGGAATAGGGAATTGGTCCCCCAAAATCACATAGCAAGAGAGCCCAAGGAGGAAACAGAAGCCAGGAACCATCAGTGGCTCCTGCTTTGTGGGCTCCTTATTGTATTGGCCTCTGAGACTTTCCAAATGAAGAGAACACAGGATTTATATCATTACTACTGCAGGTAATGTCTCCAGCCCTTGGTTCTTTTTCCAGCTCTGAAGGTCGCATCGGCGGTGGTTGGGGGCAGCTGGCCTAGCATGGATGGCATCAGGCAGTGGAGCGTTCCACTCCCAGTGGTAGCAGCTGGAAAACCGCCAGACATCTTGGAGACATCTCCTAACACAGGGCCAAGCCACTGAAAGGCTTTCCTGTCCCTGGGAATCAGAAGCACTAACTTGTAGATAACTATCTTAGAGCCTGTAATTGCAGACCAAAAAGTATTTCTTTCAAAACTAATTCTTACAGAGATCAGACCTTTGGGTTTACTTGCACCATTTTAAGGCAGCACAGCAAAGTGGTTGAAATGGTTTTCAGGGTCAGAGTTGAATCTGAATGCTGGCTTATTAAGTGGGTAAATGTGGACAAGTCAGTGAACCTCACAAAGTCCCCCTTTTCTCACCTGTAAAGTGAGGGTGACATTAGTGCTGCCCTACCAGGGTTGGTGGTACTGGGCATCGTCTGTGGGAGGGGTTAGTCCTTATGGCTGTGGTTATAATAATGATCATGACATCTGTGGGAAATGTATTCCTCAACCCTTCATGTTTTGGTAGAAGGGCTGGGATTTTTACTCTAATTCCCAGAAATAGAAAGAGCTGGAAGAAGGCTTCCAGCTTCTCTCTGTCCCTGCACTACCTCCCTCCTGGAAAAGGAGGCATGGCATCCTGGCTGAGACTGGGGAGAAGAAAGGAGCACACTCAGCTCCCGTTTGTTGGCCTTTCTGCAGAGGAAGGACTTTTTCATTTGCTCTTCACTCTACTGAAAGCTTATCTAGGCAGATTCTGCCCTGTCAGAGGGGAGCCATACAGTTTTGGGGGGTAAGTTCTTTTTTATGGAGGGGGGTATTCAGGAAACCTAATGTGGTAACATTCTCCCATCCAGCTGTTATCAGTCGTAAAACTGTGAGTTTGATCTTAACTATCTGTATTTTTAAATTAATTTCACACAGGCAGGAGTGGTGTCACTTCTCAGCTCCCCCAGCCCCCCTCAGTGATCATTATTAGTGTTTAGTCAGCTGTGCAAACTGCCTCAGATATACATGAAGGCAAAAACAAAGGTGAGAACATCCCCCGCTGCATCTTCCTTTGTTTCCCTGGAGACCTCTTGCACCTTTGCGGGGCGATGCGGGCCAGATTTGGGGATTAAATTATCCCCGGTGCTTTTCTCTGGTTCTGTTTGGTGTGTATGCAGCACGTCTGACTCCTGCAGGCACATGGTGTTACTGCAAGCCTGGGGGCCTTCCCGCAGAGTCCCCCACCTCCCAGGGCAGATGTGTGGGAGTGAGCTTGCCTGATGCTGAGGCTAGAAAGCTGGACACGTGGCCAAGGGGGGGGTTTTAGTACTTGATCATTAAATCTTCTAGCTCCTGGTTCTCAAATAAGAGTCCTGTGCATATTGACTTATCTTATCGTCCCCCTCCTCCCCTTCCTTCTGCTCTGTGGTCACTTTCTCAAACCCCTGGTCTCAACCATGTGGGTCTTTCCCAGCACTCATGGTGTGTGTGTCACTGAGGGGTTATTCACCTACTGCCCCCTCCCCCCAAGACTGTAAAGTGGATGAGGGGACCCTTCCTCTGAAATTCTGACTACAATTTGGGAGTGATATGACTTGCCTAGAGGGCCTTCATATCTGGTGGCATGGACCAGTGAAGTACTGTTTCTGTTAGTTTTGTTTACTCTTATTAAGGCTCTTATTATTTTTTCATCCTGGGAAACATTGGAGTACAAAGTCAAATATGATGAGGGTCCTATGGAAGCTTTATAAAAAACCAGGTCTTTCGGGACTTCCCTGGCGGTCCAGTGGTTAAGACTCTGTGCTTCCACTACAAGGGGCACGGGTTCAATCCGTGGTCAGGGGAACTAAGATCCTGTATGCCTCGAGGCTCTGCCTGGGGGCAGGGTTGGGAGGGGTGGGAAGCAGGGCCTTGGATGTATATAGGCAAGAGCAGCTATATTGGAAGGTAATCCTGATAACCCACACTCATCAGTATTCTGCTCTAAGCACTTTTCAGTATTTACTCAGATAATCCTCAGAGCAACTCTAAGAGATATTACAAATGAGGAAACCAAGACAGAGGTAAGATGTCTTCTTACCTGGCATGCTTCTTGTAAATGGAAGAGCTATGGTCTTAACCCAGGCTGCTTGAATCCAGGACCTGCCATGTTGATAGTAGGAATGGCTTCTCAGAAGAGGTGGCCTTTAAGATGAATCTTGAAAATTAGATAAGATTTGGATTTCGGGAGACTGGTGGTAGTTGGGAGGGGAGGATATTACAGGTGAAGACAAAGACAGAAGGGGTGGGGAGAGGTGGGGCATAGGTTCCTGAGCTTGGCTGGAGTGGAGGGTAAGGAAGGAGAGAGAGAGATCATGTTGGGATGGTAGGCCGGAGCCAGAGCCTTGAGTGCTGTGTTCTTCCGTTTTTTTTGTTTTTGTTTTTGTTTTTTGCGGTACACAGTCCTCTCACCGTTGTGGCCTTTCCCATTGCGGAGCACAGGCTCCGGACGCGCAGGCTCAGCGGCCATGGCTTATGGGCCCAGCTGCTCCGCGGCATGTGGGATCTTCCTGGACCAGGGCATGAACCTGTGTCCCCTGCATCGGCAGGCGGACTCTCAACCACTGTGCCACCAGGGAAGCCCTCTCAGTTTCTTTCTTACATTCCCCAGACTCTCTCTGGATGGACCCAGGCTTCCTCCTTAGGACTTGTAAGTTCCTCTCGAGTCTGTGATTCTGACCACAGTGCACAAGGAGGAGCTGTTGAGAGTGGAGATGATAACGATTCCCCCATGGAAAACAGGGTCAGGGCACTTAGGGGAGCAGCAGCCCTTGAATTGCATTGATTTTCATCTTTTAATTCTTATTTTGTGTCTGGCTTGCAGCACTGCTTTCTCTTTTAGTGGCTGGCAATCACATCTAGTACTTCATCAAGAAGCCATGACCCCTGGAACCAATATAATGCTCTCTGTCAATTGTATCTCAGTAAAAAAGAAATAGAGGCCAAGTCACTAAACTACATGATGATTTTCTTACAGAGTTGCCAGTGAGTGACTCTGCTAATCTGAAAGCTTTGTTACTCTTCTCTCCTGCCTCCTCCCTCTTCCCCCCCCTTCCCTTCCCTCTCTCTTCCCCTCCCTCTCTCTTCCCCTCTCTGCCCCCGCTCCTGTGGAGGAAAAGTGTATTGATGAGTCAGACTTTACAAGTTCTGCACACCTTCACAGTTTTCAGAGGGTGTCTCCAAAGAAGAAGAAATGTGTGGTCTACCAACAAGGTCATAATCATCTTCATGATTATGTGGTTGAGGTTTTCTGGCTAAATGTGTTCAGGCTCTCTGGTGTCCTGGCCAGTGCCCTTTGCAAGACTGATCTGCAAATTCTCCTGAAATCTCTCTGGGGTCTTTGTCTTTTATAAAAGAGGTTAGATCCAGCTAAGAACTGACATCACAGATGGGAAGGGAGTGCCAACCCAAGCACTCAGAGACCAGAGTTCCCGATTTCTACCCAAGGACTCAGACTCAGAATCACCCAAGGGTGGTAGTGGTTCCATTTAAAAGAGCCCTCAGAGGAATATGGCACTGAAGCCAAAGGTCAGAGCTAATTTTGATACAGAAAAGTCACTCTTCCAGGAACTACTTTTCTTCTTGTCTTTAAAAAAATCCCTATGTGTTAAAGGACGTGTTTTTCCTGGCCTATATTTTCCCTTTCCAAATTATTATTTTATTAGCTGAACTACTGTGTTTCTAACCTACATTCAGATCATGTTGACAAAACCAGAAAACAGCAGAGCCTTCTGAAGCTCCAACTGGCTATAAAATCTCTTCTACGGTCAAAGGATTGCTTTCCATCTAACAAGGGAATCCACAGATCGGTATCCTCCAGCTTGGTGGTCAATGGAAGGAAAAGGAAAGGCCTCCACTTCCTTCTACCAACAGAATTCAGAGTGATAGCGGGGAAAACACAGATGCTCATCTGAGCCAAGTTAAGTTGATTTGGGAGATTCAGGGGCAGGAACTTGTGATCTCCTTTGCAACCATATCTTTCCTGAATTCACTCTCATCCATCAGCTGGTGTCAACAGCATACTGGCTGGGAGTTAATTTCAGCCTTGCTGTTACTTCCTAAAAGCTGTCAATTCTTCTGACACTTAATAATTGCATGGTGGTGTGGCATCCAAGGTCAAGGCCCATCAGTATCCTAAAATATACCACTAGGGGGTCATTAATAATAATGAAAATAATAATAGAAAAGTACTAAAATATTCACTCAGTTTTAGTCTGGTTTATTTTAGAATCTTTTAATATCTTTCATAATTTAAGACCCATTAACTTACGTTAATTCCGGCATAAGTTGGGAACCAACTTCTTGTATTTGCGAGAGACCTAGAATTGAAGTCCAGGGATGGGATTCTAACGATGGTGTGACCTACGATAAATTTATTCATCACAGTGTACCTCAGTTTCCTCATCAATATAGCAGACATATTATCTCCCATACCTACTGCACAAGGTATTGGCAGTAAAAGAACTCTGGCCAGTATGAAAACTGTGTGTAAGTGCATTGGACTGTTGTTGTCCTTTCTTATTTCCAGAATTTTCCCCCAGTTTTATTGAAATATAATTGACATACCTCACTGTATGAGTTTAAGGTGTAAAGCATAATGGTTTCACTTACATATATTGTGAAACTTACATATATTGTGAAATGATTACCACAATCAGTTTAGTTAGCATCAATTATCTCACATAGATACAATAAAAAGAAAAAGCAAAAACAATTTTTCTCCTTATGATGAGAAGTCTTAGGATCTACTCTCTTAATGACTTTCCTACCCTACAGCAGTGTTAACTGTAGTCATCATGTTGTACATTACATTCTTCCTTATAAGTGGAAGTTTGTACTTTTTGAACACCTTCCTTCAATTCCCTCTCCCTTCACCACTGCCCCCCACTCCCTGAGAATGTTTTTTAGTTAAAAAAAATCATTCCAATATCAAACACAAGCAGAGTTATGTTCTTATGGCTGGGGAGGAAATACACAGAAAATACACGGTCGCTCAGCCTTGAGGGTCGGGCCTGGGAGGGAAGATGGGGGGTGTGTGGGAGGGGCCTCTGCGGATGATCCATGACTGACAGAGAAGCAACACCCAAAGAGCTCCCCTCCCACCCAAACTTTTAGATGGAAGGTTAACTACCAGCTATCTGTGGCACTCTTTTTACATTCCTTCTTGTGAGGATATTTAATACAACTTAGCAATCATTATGTCAACATATTTGGTTAAAATTTTTTGAAAAGGCATCGTTTTGGAGAATGTGCTCAAGTCCAGCAGCTCCAAACCAACCCTCCCTCCAGCTTTGTCATTACAGTTGCATTCTTTTTTTTTTTTTGCGGTACACGGGCCTCTCACTGTTGTAGCCTCTCCCGTGGCGGAGCACAGGCTCCGGATGTGCAGGCTCAGCGGCCATGGCTCACAGGCCCAGCCGCTCCGCGGCATGTGGGATCTTCCCGGACTGGGGCACGAACCCGTATCCCCTGCATCGGCAGGCGGACTCTTAACCACTGCGCCACCAGGGAAGCCCTACAGTTGCATTCTTGCTTCCGCATCAAATGTAAACAGAAGGTTAGCCTGGGAGTGGACAGATGTGACGAGACAGTGACCTTCCTTCAACTAGGAGGGCCTGTGACACAAAATTCCACGTCATTAGGAGAGCAAAACTTACCAGTCTAGGAGTTTCTGGCAAGCAGATGGTTACCGGGTTCAAGTCTGTTCAGGGGAGAGAGAAAATAGAGAGCTAGGGATGGAAGGTAGAGGATTGGAGATACGACTTTCACAAGAAAGAAAGAGGTGGAAATCAGTAAATATCATGCTTAGACCTGCATATGGAGTCACCCTCTGTGAGAAGGGAGGGGCTGGAAAGGGGACAGGAGGAAGACTGATCTGAGAGATTCATAGGCCAGGTGGGATGGACAGTTATGTTGTCTTATTGTTATTGTCCCCTGATTGTCATTTTGGCCAGGTTTGAAGAGTTGTTGTAGAGCAGTGAAGCGTTTCAGGATCACACCTTTGATCACTAAAATCCCAAGCAAATGGCATTACTCAAGACCCACAAATACAGGTGCTCTGCCAGTACCTGCTGCAGTCTGTTAGCACCCCTGCAAGTGCCTGGTCAACAGAAACTAAACAGGTTTTGCAAATGCCTGTATTGTTCCAACGATTTTGTCTCCTAGCTAGGATTGAGACAAAACTTGTTTGGTATAACAAATCTATGTTGAATCCACTTCCCGTATGCACTTTTCACGTTCTCTTAACGAAAAACAAATGAAGCATTTTTTGCAACTGTAAAGGTGACAACTTAAAAAATATTATTAAAATCCCGTTAGTTATGTAGGATATTATGTATGCAAATTTAGATGGAAGGGGAGGGAATTGAATGTCATTTAATATAGATATTATGCTTCAATTAATAAAAGTATAGTCATTTCTCATGTTCTGTGAGTTGTCAAACATTTATCTTCTAGATTATTCTCAATAAAGTTTCATGAGTTCTTTTTTTGATTTTCTACTGCTAACAGAGCTAGATGATCAAAACTTACATAATATGCTAATTTCAAGGGCTGCATAAGATATATTTTGTTTATTCTCAATTCTCATGTGCAATATGAATAAAATGTATACAAAATATAACAATTGGTCAACATAACAAGGAAACTATTAAGAATTTCCCACATTGGAAGAGAAAACTGACATTATTGTCCAAACTAGAAATCTCTGCAGGTTCAGGAGCAATATGTCTGCTATTAGGTGATTGGAGGAGTATTTTTACACCTTGCCTTGAGTACTCATAACAGTTTGGCAAGGTAATACTGTTCCCCTCTGCCCCCCATTTTACAGATGGGGAAACTGAAGCTCAGAGAGATGTCACTGTTGTAAGGGAGCACAGTTAGCAAGTGGGTAATACGAATTTAAACCAGGCCTGAATCCAAATGCCCTGCTCTTTTCACTGCATGCCTTTCCTTCTCAGTAGAGGGGATACTGAAAATACTGATTGTCTTAACTCTTCCCTTAATTCGGTAGGTTACAGCCACAGGCATATATGTTTATATGATGGAGATCTTGAACCAGCATTACTTGAAAGGAACCCATTTGGGGAAGAAAAAAGAGAAATCCTAAAATAATCTTCTGGTGATATTTATCTTGTAAGTGGATAAGCACACCACATTGAGAGGTATAACCTGTGTAATTCTGGAGCTTACAAAAGACTCAGGTGGCAGACATTAAGTTGCTTCAACGTCACACCCTCAACCTGTCTCCAAGCTTTGTAATATTATACATAGTACTCGGACATCAACTGACGAATCCATTCTGCTTCTATGTTGTTCTTTCTATTTTATAAAATGTTTTTCCATTGATTATCTCATTTTGTCCTCACATATGCATATAAAACTAAAGAGCTAATAAAGACAAACTTTAATGATTCTCCATTTAGAGGTGCAGAGGGTTTCAAAGACTTGCTCTGTGTCCCGTAGACAGTAGGTGGCAGAGGTGGGATCATCCATCTTTGTCCTAGGAGGGCAGATCCACTGCTTTCCTGGGGCCCCCTTGCCTCTCATTGCTGCCCTGCAGTTCCCCTGAGCAACTCTGTCCTTGGGTTTTGCCTGTGGTGTACGATAACTTTTCAAAGCTGGCAGGAAAAACATTTGCTTCTCCCCTCATCATCTTCTGTGAAGGATGCAGCGTTGGCCACACAGGGGATGGGGAGCTCCCCAGGATGGGGATTTTGCTGCTATATTTTCAGCATTTAATATTTGGCATTGGTAACTAAGTGAAATCTGTTAATGGTGTAAGTATCCTGTTCTTATTAAAAGCTTATAAATTGTTATCTATTCAGAACAAATGAGGACATAATTACTTTTTCTGGATAATCTTAAAGAAGTATTCTAGTGTCTCTCCAACTCTCTTTTCTTTATTCTATTCTGCTATATTAAGTTGGCTCTGGGGGAACATCAGACATTTTATGTCCTTTTTCCAAAGGTTTTTAAGGATGAAGGTGTCATTGGATACTTTTCTCAATTCTAATTCCTAACATCTGTAGTAGAGATTCAATCTCTGCTCTTATTTTTCTAAAATCTTGCTATGAGTCTCTTAAAACACCACTGGCCAGTTCTTGTGCATTATTCCAGGTAATGTCATTTAGAAATTCTCTATTGAAAGGTTTAGCCTTGTGATTTGTTTCCAGCTAACCATTTACAAACTAAAACTACTGCAGGGAGTAGCATAATTTTCTGGACCAACTCCCCTAATTTTTAATCTGAATTTTAAATGCGAAAAGGAAATGGACATTTTCAAGAGTACAACACTGTGTATGTGGGTGTGTGTTCAGCTCTTCAAACTCAGAAGATTTAGCAAGATCAAAGGTGTTGACTTTGGTTTATGACCCTGGTTTTCACTTGGAAACACCACATGTACTATTTATCAATCAAACTTTATATGGTGTCACTTCTGCTATTTTAATTCAAGCCTTGTGTTCTATAATTGCTTTGAAAATCTCTGATACCAGAGAGCTTCCCTCTGGGAATTTTCTTCCTGTACCTTAAACCTGTGAAAATATGGTTCAAATGAATTATATTTCTTTTTGAAGCAACAAATCAATGTCGTCATCCATCCACATTCTCATCTGGAAACTTCAGATGTCTTCCTGCTCCTCTGTGTCTCTCACTACCTTCATCCAGTCAGTAGCCAAATCTTGCAAATTCTAATTCAAGGGGAAGATTCCCCTTCTTTCTTCACCGCCAAGGGCTCAGCTCAAGCCTCACAGTCTCCTGCCTGCTCTCTTCCCATCAGCTTCCTCTCTGGACTTCTGGTGTCTGGTATCACCTTGCTCCAAATCATCTGCTACACCCCATCAGATGATTTACCCCTATAGGCATAAAACAGTGAGAACACCAATGACACAAACCAAAACAGGCAAACAACCTCACATTTGATTATTTTCTGATTCAAAAGTCTCCATTACCTATATGGAAACTGTCAAAGTGAAACGAAGCTGGATACCAGTTAAATTGGAAAGGGCAGATTTTAATCAGTAATGTACTATTGCCATAAGGAAAAGAGTCCAGCATGGACTGAACTCAATTTTAATTTGTAGAGAGGAGACCGAACATTTTAAAGGAAGAATGAGGGAATAGGGAGGTGGTGAGCAGGGGCTCAGTAGACAGGGAAGTGAAAAGTTATAAGAAGTGAGAGGTGGGAATTGGTCCATGTGAAACCCATCTGGGTTTACTAACTGGCACTTATTAAAGTTAGGCCCCTACCTTCCCACAGAGGCTTGGAGACAGGGGCCTTATCTTCACCTGCTGGTTAGAACAAACAGTAAATTCTTCTGGCAGCCTTGAATTTCCTCAGGCAGACGTTTTAAGGGGAACTAGGGTCATCCTAGGGATGCAGCCTTGAGTTGTTAGAAATTAGTTAGTGTTTGTTCAAGTCTTTTGTAGGCCAGAGTTGAGGCCTAGTCAAGAAGAGGCCTTAGAGGAGCTGGCTAGAATTTGGTCAAGGAGAGAATATCTGTGAAAGCAAATGCAAAATCTTAGGCTTGGCAGTTAAGACCTTGTGTATCTAGACTTCCTTATGTCTTATTAGTGCCCACTCACCCCATGATCTTTATGTTCCGACCATATTGATTTTCTCCTTGAATTGCATGCACTCTCTCAGACCTGTACTTTCAAATGTAGTGATTCCTCTTCCTGAAATCCCTCCTTCAGCAGAGGAAAGTGAAATCGCTTCTCTGCCAAGTTCTTCCAACTCTGGGGCCATATATCCACTTTCCTCTGGATTCCTGAAGCATTTTGCTCATAATTTAAGCATAGCACACTCTACCTTGTCCTGTTGTTTTCTGTTTCTTTGTATGTCCTTCCTGCCCACAAAACTGAGTGGTAAGACAGAGGGACTATGTTATTCCAGCTTTTGCTAAATGTCAGTATTTAGCATACATACCCCCTTTGCAATTTTTGCAACCATGATGTTTCAGTGAATGGTTGAAACTGAATATTGGGATATATAGGAAAAGTCAGTATCTACATCATATACACTAACTGCATTTCCAAACAGTATGGTGCCTGAACATCCTGCAGTAGACAGAAGAGAGCCAGCAGACAGAATAAGGCAGTGCTGAGATGGAATATGGTGGAGACAAGTGAGAGCGTGTGGAAGAGATCTCGCATCAGGGTGGAACCTTGGACCCAGTGGTGCCTGATATGCCACTTCTGCCTTCCCTGGCATAAAGTCTAATTGTGCAGAAATTGCAATGTGTTTATCAATACTCATTTCCTCCTCCTCTGGTGCACACAGCTAGACTACAGTTCCCAGCTTCCCTTGTACTTGGATATGGGCTTGAATTCTCACCAAATGTGCTGACACACACAACCTATTTCCAGGCTTAAACCATTAACACATCCCACAAGGAATCTTTCATTTCCTTTTCTTATCCATGGGGTAGGAGGCTGAAGTCTTGGAGAAGGGTGGATCCTGTGGCCATCTGACTAGGATACCACCATGGAACAGTGGCATGAGCAAAAAATAGATGTTCATTATGTTAAGACACTGAGATTTGGGGGTTTAACTTTTTAAGCAACTAGTGATGAATACCTTAACTAATCCATGTAGAAATTAACCTTTCATTGCTTAAGCTAATTTAGGCTACGTTTCTGTCACCTGCAACCAGAAGGGCCCTGCTAACATTTGGCCACTTGAATGCAATTAAAACAAAGGAGTGGCAGTGTGGCAGTGGAAAAATACTGGACTTAAAATCAGAATCCCCAAGTTCCTTGTCCTTGATCTGTTCACTTTGTAATTTTCATTAAGTGCATTTGGGGTTTACATTTGTAAACTGATTTAATTTCTTGGGTTTGACTTTACCATGATGATTTAGCTAATCTAATCTCCACCTCCATTACTTGATTCCCTCTGCTTCCACAGTGGCATGGTGGAATTTATTGGTTATTTGAGCAGGCAATCAGGCCAGTGATTGTACAGTCTTTCTGTTTTGTGATTGCTTTCTTTTCATGTACTTGGAAAAAAAATCCCAGAAATAATCTTAAGAACTTCTTCCTGTGTGAAATATTTTAAAAAATTATTTTGGAAATTTTCAAACATACACAAAAGTAGAGAGAATAGCATGACAAACTGCCATGTAGCCATTATCAGCCTTCAAATATTATCATCATAATATTTTGCCCATTTTCTATTCCCTGTCTTCCCCTTTTTTTTCCATTGCTGTAGTATGTTAAAGCAAATTCCAAGCATAATATTATATCATGCCTAAATGTTTCTGGCTGCATGTGTACATGTATGTCTGTATATGTATGTGTATTATATATACATTTATATATGTATGAATATATGTTAAAATATATAAATATATATATGTGTCCCAAACCTAAGCACAGTGCCTTTATATCTCACAAAATTGGCAGTGATTCCTCAGTGACATCTAATTTCATTTAAAATTTCTCCAGTTATCTTAGGAATCCTTTTACAATTGGTTTCATTTCAATCAGCATCCAAAAAAAGCAAAGATCCACATATTGCATAAGGTTGGTGCATCTTTTGAGTTTAATCTGTAGGTGACTGTGACAGTTACCTTTAGCTGCTGGACCGCTGCAAAACTTGGTGGCTTAAATAAACAGTCTTTTATTTAGCACAGGGTTCTGTGGTTTGACAATTTGAGCTGGGCTCAGGTGTGATTCTGTGTGAGTCAGAGGAAGTCTGGCTGGGTGGAGGTAGGGGGCTCACTGAATGGTTCATCTTTGCCCTGTGTGGTCTCTCATCCCCCGGAGGCTGACCTAGGTTTATTCACGTGGTGCCAGGTTTCCCTACACAGTACGTGGGAACTCCACAGCTGCTTGGAGCCTCAGCTTGCACTGAACATACTGCGTTGTCACATTCTAATTGGCCAAAGAGGTCAGAAGGGCAGCTCACATTCAAGGTGTAGAGAAGTAAACCTTACCTTTTAATGTGAGAAGTTGCAAAGTCACATTACAAAGGACATGGCTACATAAGAAGAACCCACTTATAGACACCTTCTATTTCTTCCCAGGCAAATATATTTGAACTTCTATAACCCTTAAAAGCTGTCAAAGAATACTTATTTCCTAAAGTTTATATATATATATGTATGTATATATATATTATTGAATAAAAAATATATTTTTATTATTTATTTAACAATGTTGTGTTAGTTTCAGGTGTACCTAAGTTTATATTTTAAGTGCAAACTAACTTCTTGAGCTAGTAGAAATCGATCACTTACTAAGTTTTGAGGAACACTGGATTAGGAGCCATAAGATATTTTTGTTCCTGTATAAAAATTTTATCTCATTTCCTTCACATAGCAAGTTCAATTAATGGATGCATTTATTTCAAACACACCTTTACAATGTCTGAAAAAATTCCTTAAGATACATAACTAGAGCATAATAAAAGGTTTTGAATAATTTTAATTTCAGCATATGTGTAGCAGATTATTTTTTTCCTCTTCCTAGAGGGTTACCAAATGCATGGGAACCATCAGGAAGGGAGTTCTGATTCTCTGGTCCAAGGCAGTAATTCAATAGGAGACAAAGAAAGCTATTTATAGAAACTATCTGTAGACCAAGGGCCTAATTTATGTGGTGGGAACATTTCTGCCAAATAATTTGTAATAAAGAAAAATTATCAACTGTTAAAGACCTTGCCAGGTCAGCTTAATTTGGTAGTAAAGGGAGGTGATGAGAAGGTTGATAAAACAGCTATAAATCTTTACTGAATATACAGCTTTAATTGTCTGGCATTAAACTTACAGACTTCACTTGTGATGTCCCGGAGCCAGTTTGTACTAGCTGGTGAGAGCCAATTGTATTTATCTCTTTCTAATTGCATGTTCAATAAAGTCACATTGTTAGCTTGAAATTGGCCAGGGTGGGAGTATACACCTTGGGGATTGCACAGCCAATTGTTTTTGTTGTTTTTTTAAACATCTTTATTGGGGTATAATTGCTTTACAGTGGTGTGTTGGACAGCCAATTGTTAAACATTTACAGCATACCACTGGCCATTAACCACATAAAAAAAAAAAAAAAGGTGCTACTTCCTAGGAATATTCAAAGGAAGTTTCTTCTGCAGTGGAGGACAGCCATAGTACAGCAGAGGAGGGCTTCCCTTGGCATCTTTTCCATCAACCTGTGTCTCTAGATTGCTGGTAGCCCAGTTTGATGTGGGTAAAGAAAGGGCACCTTTGAGAAATGAAAAGAAGCAGAGATAAGAGAAAGGATCAGGAGTTGTGCTTGGTTCTTTGCTTATCCTATCAACTCAGACTGTCATCAGACTAAAGCTAGATGTGCTTAAACATCCCCTGAGTCTTAAGGAAGAAACAAGAGATTAAAGCAACACTTTCTACATTAGAGGATTCTGCCATTCAACCCTGTGTGACTCTCTTACCTGCCACAGTTTCTCATCTGTGAAACAGAGACAGGACACCTGTTCCTCCCCACTGTGCAAGTAGTTATGGTTAATGCCACATTGCCTCACACTTTAGGGTAAGAAAGGGTAACGATCTCATCCTATTGTTGAGGAGATTGTTGAGATTTTGAGAAGATTGTTGAGAAGAGTCAGGGTTCTCTGGAGAAAGAGTTGGAAGTCATCAGTTAAAAGTTGAGTCATCAGTTGAAAATTCATGTGCCAGCAGTATTGGCATCCCCTGGGAGCTTGTCAGAAATGCAAAGATCCCATCCGGACTTCAGAATCAGAATCTGCATTTTAACAAGCTCTCGGGATTTTTATGCACATTATAGTTTGAGAGTGATCTAAGTGGTGGTTTATTCATGGCACGAGAGAAACACCTATATGTTTTCTTACAGAGTGCATTTTGATCTTATTGTTAGCTCCTTTTTATTTCTTAGTCTTTGTTTTTCCACTTTAGGTTCCCATTTAAGCTTCATGCTTAGCAAACGGCTTGGCCTTTCCAGGGAAAACATTTACATAGTCATCATAGTAGAAAATGTATATTGATTTACCTAAAATAGTGGAAGGATGGGGATGGTGAGTGTTAACTCCTCATCGATAATAGGAGAAATCAATAGATGAGGTATAAAAATGGAAAGATCAAGAAATAGCTTTCTTTTTATTGTATTTATATGTGATGATGGATGTTAACCAAGCCTATTGTGATAATCATTTCACAATATATGTAAGTCAAACCATCATGCTGCACACCTTAAATTTATACAGTGCTCTATGTCAATTATTTCTCAATAAAACTGGAAAAAAAATCAATATCGGCATATTGTTAAGAAATATGAAAAGCAGCAATCAGGATTAAAAAGAAAATGGCTAAATGAGTTAAAGCAGTTGTTGGCTCTGGAAAGTGGGGCTAATCTTAAAAAAAAATTCTGACTGGATTATTTTTTTCTTAAAAAAATTTTTTTTTTAATTTAAGAATTTTATTTTTTCAATACAGCAGACTCTTATTAGTTATCCATTTTATACATATTAGTGTATATATGTCAACCCAATCTCCCAGTTCATCCCACCACCACCAACCCCCGGCCACTTTCCCCACTTGGTGTCCATACGTTTGTTCTCTGCATCTGTGTCTCAATTTCTGCCCTGCAAACTGGTTCATCTGTACCATTTTTCTAGGTTCCACATATAGGCGTTAATATACAATATTTGTTTTTCTCTTTCTGACTTACTTCACTCTGTATGACAGTCTCTAGATCCATCCATGTCACTACAAATGACCCAATTTCGTTCCTTTTTATGGCTGAGTAATATTCTATTGTATATACGTATCACATCATCTTTATCCATTTGTCTGTCGATGGGCATTTAGGTTGCTTCCATGACCTGGCTATTGTAAATACTGCTGCAGTGAACATTGGGGTGCATGTGTCTTTTTGAATTATGGTTGTCTCTGGGTATATGCCCAGTAGTGGGATTGCTGGGTCATATGGTAATTCCATTTTTAGGTTTTTAAAGAACCTCCCTATTGTTCTCCATAGTGGCTGTATCAATTTACATTCCCACCAACAGTGCAAGAGGGTTTCCTTTTCTCCACACCCTCTCCAGCATTTGTTGTTTGTAGGTTTTCTGATGATGCCCATTCTAATTGGTGTGAGGTGATTCCTCATTGTGGTTTTGATTTGCATTTCTCTAATAATTAGTGATGTTGAGCAGCTTTTCATGTGCTTCTTGACCATCTGTATGTCTTCTTTGGAGAAACGTCTATTTAGGTCTTCTGCCCATTTTTTGATTGGGTTGTTTGTTTTTTTAATATTGAGCTGCATGAGCTGTTTATATATTTTGGAGATTAATCCTTTGTTCGTTGATTCATTTGCAGATATTTTCTCCCATTCTGAGGGTTGTCTTTTCCTCTTGTTTGCAGTTTCCTTTGCTTTGCAAAAGCTTTGATGTTTCATTAGGTCCCATTTGTTTATTTTTGTTTTTATTTCCATTATAGGAGGTGGATCAAAAAAGATCTTGCTGTGATTTATGTCAAAGAGTGTTCTTCCTATGTTTTCCTCTAAGAGTTTTATAGTGTCTGGTCTTACATTTATGTCTCTAATCCATTTTGAGTTTATTTTTGTGTATGGTGTTAGGGAGTGTTTTAATTTCATTCTTTTACATGTAGCTCTCCAGTTTTCCCAGCACCACTTATTGAAGAGGCTGTCTTTTCTCCATTGTATATACTTGCCTCCTTTATCAAAAATAAGGTGACCATATGTGTGTTGGTTTACCTGTGGGCTTTGTATCCTGTTCCACTGATATATATTTCTGTTTTTGTGCCTGTACCATATTGTCTTGATTACTGTAGCTTTGTAGTATAGTCTGAAGTCAGGGAGTCTGATTCCTCCTGCTCTGTTTTTTTCCCTCAAAACCACTTTGGCTTTTGGGGTCTTTTGTTTCTCCGTACAAATTTTAAGGGTTTTGGGCTTCCCTGGTGGCACAGTGGTTGAGAGTCCGCCTGCTGATGCAGGGGACACGGGTTCAAGCCCTGGTCTGGGAGGATACTACATGCTGTGGAGCGGCTGGGCCCGTGAGCCATAGCCTCTGAACCTGCGTGTCCGGAGCCTATGCTCCGCAACAGGAGAGGCCACAACAGTGAGAGGCCGGCGTACCGCAAAAAAAAAAAAAAAAATTTTTAAGGGTTTTTGTTCTAGTTCCTTAAAAAATGGCATTGGTAATTTGATAGAGATTGCACTGAATCTGTAGATTGCTTTGGGTAGTATAGTCATTTTCATAATATTGATTCTTCCAATCCAAGAACATGCTATATCTCTCCATCTGTTGGTATCATCTTTAATTTCTTCCATCAGTGTCTTTTAATTTTCTGCATACAAGCCTTTTGTGTTCCTAGGTAGTTTTATTCCTAGTATTTTATTCTTTTTGTTGCAATGGTAAATGGGAGTATTTCCCTAATTTCTCTTTCAGATTTTTCATCGTTAGCATATAAGAATGCAAGAGATATCTGTGCATTAGTTACGTATCCTGCAACTTTACCATATTTCTTGATTAGCTCTAGTAGTTTTCTGGTGACATCTTTAGGAGTCTCTATATATAGTATCATGTGATCTGCAAACAGTGACACTTTTACTTCCTCTTTTCCAATTTGTATTCCTTTTATTTCTTTTTCTTCTCTGATTGCTGTGGCTAGGACTTCCAAAACTATGTTGCATAATAGTGGTGAGAGCGGACATCCTTGTCTTGTTCCTAGTCTTAGAGGAAATGCTTTCAGTTTTCACCACTGAGAATGATGTTTGCTGTGGGTTTGTCGTATATGGCCTTTATTATGTTGAGGAAGGTTCCCTCTAGGCCCACTTTCTGGAGAGTTTTTATCATAAATGGGTGTTGAATTTTGTCAAAAGCTTTTTCTGCTTCTATTGAGACTATCTTATGGTTTTTCTTCTTCAGTTTATTAATATGGTGTATCACATTGATTTGCATATATTGAAGAATCCTTGCATCTCTGGGGTAAATCCCACTTGATCGTGGTGTATGATCCTTTTAATGTGTTGTTGGATTCTGTTTGCTACTATTTTGTTGAGGATTTTTGCATCTATGATCATCAGTGATACTGGTCTGTAATTTTCTTTTTTTGTAGTATCTTTGGTTTTGGTATCAGAGTGATGCTGGCCTCATAGAATGAGTTTGGGAGTGTTCCTTCCTCTGCTATATTTTGGAAGAGTTTGAGAAGGAATGGTGTTAGCTGTTCTCTGTATGTTTAATAGAATTCACCTGTGAAGCCATCTGGTCCTGGACTTTTGTTTGTTGGAAGATTTTTGTTTTTTTTCTTTTGTGGCACGCGGGCCTCTCACTGTTGTGGCCTCTCCTGTTGTGGAGCACAGGCTCCGGATGCTCAGGCTCAGCGGCCATGGCTCACAGGCCTAGCCACTCCACGACATGTGAGATCTTCCCAGACTGTGGCACGAACCTGTGTCCCCTGCATCGGCAGGCGGACTCTCAACCACTGCGCCACCAGGGAAGCCCCTGTTGGAAGATTTTGATCACACGTTCAATTTCATTACTTGTGATTGGTCTGTTCATATTCTCTCTTCTTTCTGCTT
This sequence comes from Monodon monoceros, assembly GCF_005190385.1. Taxonomy (NCBI): domain Eukaryota; kingdom Metazoa; phylum Chordata; class Mammalia; order Artiodactyla; family Monodontidae; genus Monodon; species Monodon monoceros. The sequence continues at coordinate 73,188,619 of NW_021703783.1, read as the reverse complement.
CAGTCTTGGAAGATTATACCTTTCTAAGGATTTGTTCATTTCTTCCAGGTTGTCCATTTTATTGGCATAGAGTTGCCTGTATTAGTCTCTTAGGATGCTTTGTATTTCTGTGGTGTCTGTTGTAACTTCACCTTTTTCATTTCTAATTTTATTGATTTGAGTCCTCTCCCTCTTTTTCCTGATGAGTCTGGCTAATGGTTTATCAATTTTGTTTATCTTCTCAAAGAACCAGCTTTTAGTTTTATTGATCTTCGCTATTGTTTTCTTTGTTTCTATTTCATTTATTTCTGCTCTGATCTTTATGATTTCTTTCCTTCTGCTAACTTTGGGTTTTGTTTGTTCTTCTTTCTCTAGCTCCTTTAGGTGTAAGGTTAGGTTCCTTATTTGAGATTTTTCTTGTTTCTTGAGGTAGGCTTGTATAGCTATAAACTTCCCTCTTAGAACTGCTTTTGCTGCATCCCATAGGTTTTGGATTGTCGTGTTTTTATTGTCATTTGTCTGTAGGTATTTTTTGATTTCCTCTTTGATTTCTTCAGTGATCTCTTGGTTATTTAGTAACGTATTGTTTAGCCTCCATGTGTTTGTGTTTTTTACGTTTTTTCCCTATAATTGATTTCTAATCTCATAGCATTGTGGTTTGAAAAGATGCTTGATATGATTTCAGTTTTCTTAAATTTCCTGAGGCTTGCTTTGTGACCAAAGATGTGATGTATCCTAAGAAAGTTCCATGTGCATTTGAGAAGAAAGTGTAATCTGCTGTTTTTTGGATGGAATGTCCTGTAAATATCAATTGACTCTATCTGGTCTATTGTGTCATTTAAAGCTTGTGTTTCCTTATTAATTTTCTGTTTGCATGATCTGTCCATTGGTGTAAGTGAGGTGTTAATATCCCCCACTTATTGTGTTACTGTTGATTTCCTCTTTTATAGCTCTTAGCAGTTGCCTTATGTATTGAGGAGCTCCTATGTTGGGTGCATGTATATTTATAATTTTTATATCTTCTTCTTTGATTGATCCCTTGATCATTATGTAGTGTCCTTCCTTGTCTCTTGTAACATTCTTTATTTTAAAGTCTGTTTTAACTGATGTGAGTATTGCTACTCCAGCTTTCTTTTGATTTCCATTTGCATGGAATATCTTTTTCCATCCTCTCACTTTCAGTCTGTATGTGTCCCTAGGTCTGAAGTGGGTCTCTTGTAGACAGCATATAGATGGGTCTTGTTTTTGTATCCATTCAGCAAGCCTGTGTCTTTTGGTTGGAGCATTTAATCTATTCACGTTTAAGGTAATTATCGATATGTATGTTCCTGTGACTATTTTCTTAATTGTTATGGGTTTGTTTTTGTAGGTCCTTTTCTTCTCTTGTGTTTCCTACTTAGAGAAGTTCCTTTAGCATTTGTTGTAGAGATGGTTTGGTGGAGCTGAACTGTCTTAGCTTTTGCTTGTCTGTAAAGCTTTTGATTTCTCCATTGAATCTGAATGAGATCCTTGCTGGGTAGAGTAATCTTGGTTTTAGGTTCTTCCCTTTTATCACTTTAAATATGTCCTGCCGCTCCCTTCTGGCTGTAGAGTTTATGCTGACAAATCAGCTGTTAATCTTATGAGAGTTCCTTTGTATGTTGTCATTTTTCCCTTGTGGCTTTCAATAATTTCTCTGTCTTTAATTTTTGCCAATTTAATTACTTTGTGTCTCGGCGTGGTTCTCCTTTGGTTTATCCTGTATGGGACTCTCTGCACTGCCTGGACTTGGGTGGCTATTTCCTTTCCCATGTTAGGGAAGTTTTTGACTGTAATCTCTTCAAATATTTTCTTGGGTCCTTTCTCTCTCTCTTCTAGCCTGAGACCCCTATAATGCAAATGTTGTTGTGTTTAATATTGTCCCAGAGGTCCCTTAGGCTGTCTTCATTTCTTTTCATTCTTTTTTCTTTATTCTGTTATGTGGCAGTGAATTCCACCATTCTGTCTTCCAGGTCACTTATCCGTTCTTCTGCGTCAGTTATTCTGCTACTGATTCCTTCTAGTGTATTTTTCATTTCAGTTATTGCAGTGTTCATGTCTGTTTGTTTGTTCTTTAAGTCTTCTAGGTGTTCTTTAATTCTTCTCGGTCTTTGTTAAACATTTCTTACATCTTCTTGATCTTTGCCTCCATTGTTTTTCTGAGGTCCTGGCTCATCTTCACTATCATTATTCTGAATTCTTTTTCTGGAAGGTTTCCTATCTCCACTTCATTTAGTTGTTTTTCTGCGGTTTTATCTTTTTGCTTCATCTGGTACATAGCCCTCTGCCTTTTCATCTTGTCTATCTTTCTGTGAATCTAGTTTTTGGTCTACAGGCTGCAGGATTGTAGTTCTTCTTGATTTTGCTGTTTGTCTTCTCATGGATGAGGCTTTCTAAGAAGACTGTACAAGTTTCCTGATGGGAGGGACTGGTGGTGCATAGAGCTTGTTGTTGCTCTGGTGGGCCAGGCTCAGTAAAACTTTAATCTGCTTGTCTGCTGATGGGTGGGGCTGGGTTCTCTCCCTGTTGGTTGTTTGGCCTAAGGCGACGCAACATTGGGGCCTACGTGGCTCTTTGGTGGGGCTAATGGCAGACTCTGGGAGGGCTCTTGACAAGGAGTACAACTTCTGCTGCCAGTGTCCTTGTCCTCACGGTCAGCCACAGCCACTCCCTGCCTCTGCAGGAGACCCTCCAACACTAGCAGGTAGGTCTGGCTCAGTCTCCTATGGGGTCACTGCTCCTTCCTCTGGGTCCCGATGCGCACACTACTTTGTGTGTGCCCTCCAAGAGTGGAGTCTCTGTTTCCCCCAGTCCTGTCGAAGTCCTGCAATCAAATCCCGCTAGCCTTGAAAGTCTGATTCTCTAGGAATTCCTTCTCTTATTGCCAGACCCTCAGGTTGGGAAGCCTGACGTGAGGCTCAGAACCTTCACTCCAGTGGGTGGACTCTGTGGTATAAGTGTTCTCCAGTTTGTGAGTCACCCACCCAGCAGTTATGGGAATTGATTTCATTGTGATTGTGCCCCTTCTACCATCTCACTGTGGCTTCCCCTTTGTCTTTGGATGCGGGGTATCTTTTTTGGTAATTTCCAGTGTCTTCCTGTCTCTGATTGTTCAGCAGTTAGTTGTGATTCCGGTGTTCTCACAAGAGGGAGTGAATGCACATCCTTGTAGTCTGCCATATTGAACCAATGTCCTCTATTTTTAGTTTTTTATTTTTTTAATATCTTTATTGGAGTATAATTGCTTTACAATGGTGTGTTAGTTTCTGCTGTATAACAAAATGAATCAGCTATATGTATACATATATCCCCATATCTCCTCCCTCTTGCATCTCCCTCCCACCCTCCCAATCCCACACTTCTAGGTGGTTACAAAGCACCGAGCTGATCTCCCTGTGCTATGTGGCTGCTTCCCACTAGTTATCTGTTTTACATTTGGTAGTGTATATATGTCCATGCCACTGTCTCACTTCATCCCAGTTTACCCCTCCCTCTCCCAGTGTCCTCAAGTCCATTCTCTACCTCTGCATCTTTATTCCTGTCCTGCCCCTAGGTTCTTCAGACCTTTTTTTTTGGATTCCATATATATGTGTTAGCATACGGTATTTGTTTTTCTCTTTCTGACTTACTTCACTCTGTATGACAGACTCTAAGTCCATCCACCTTACTACAAATAATTCATTTTCATTTCTTTCTATGGCTGAGTAATATTCCATTGTATATATGTGCCACATCTTCTTTATCCATCCGTCGATGGACACTTAGGTTGTTTCCATGTCCTGACAATTGAAAGTAGAGCTGTAGTGAACATTGTGGTACATGACTCTTTTTGAATTATGGTTTTGTCAGGGTGTATGCCCAGTAGTGGGATTGCTGGGATTATGGGATTATGGGATTATGTTTAGTTTTTTAAGGAACTGTTCTCCATAGTGGCTGTATCAATTTACATTCCCACCAACAGTGCAAGAGGGTTCCCTTTTCTCCATACCCTCTCCAGCATTTATTGTTTGTAGACTTTTTGATGATGGCCATTCTGACTGGTGTGAGGTGATACCTCATTGTAGTTTTGATTTGCATTTCTCTGATAATTAGTGATGTTGAGCATCCTTTCATGTATTTGTTGGCAATCTGTATATTTTCTTTGGAGAAATGTCTATTTAGCTGTTCTGCCCATTTTGGGATTGAGTTTTTTTTTATTTTTTGGTATTGAGCTGCATGAGCTCCTTGTCAATTTTGGAGATGAATCCTTTGTCAGTTGCTTCATTCGCAAATATTTTCTCCCATTCTGAGGGTTGTCTTTTTGTCTTGTTTGTGTTTTCCTTTGCTGTGCAGAAGCTTTTAAGTTTCATTAGGTCCCAATTGTTTACTTTTGTTTTTATTTCCATTTCTCTAGGAGTTGGGTCAAAAAGGATCTTGCTGTGATTTATGTCATAGAGTGTTCTGCCTATGTTTTCTCTAAGAGTTTTATAGTGTCTGGCCTTACATTTAGGTCTTTAATCCATTTTGAGTGTATTTTTTGTGTATGGTGATAGGGAGTGTTCTAATTGCATTCTTTTACATGTAGCTAAAAATATGGAGCGCTTCACGAATTTGTGTGTCATCCTTGTTCAGGGGCCATGCTAATCTTCTCTGTATTGTTCCAATTTTAGGATATGTGCTGGCAAAATGATCACTGGACTATTTTTTTAAAAATATGTGCATATATAACTTTGATATCATTTAATGATTTCATGCAATCTTGTATTTTATGCATTCCTGTAAACCACCTTAGATCCTTTCTGAGAACAAGGTGGAATATAAACAACTATGCAAAACCAAAAGTCTTCTCCAGGGAGAACAAGTAGCCTATGATTGTGGCTAAAATAGGAAACAATGGTTTATTCAGGAAAAATGTGTGAAGTACGGTAACGTAGAGAGGAAATGAGATATTCATACCAGTGATGACCTTATATTGATGACCTTATATATGTGGGATGAGAAGAGGAAATCTGGGAATAAGAAGACAGATGAAGAAGCTATATGAAGTTGTGGTAGTATAATATTCCTGAGAGAAGTCCATCTCACCAGGAGAGGAACTTTTCTCAGAGACTTTTCCCCTTGTAATTTATTTGCCAGAGATGAAAGACTGATGTGTTCTGCAAGAGGCAGAAACAATGAAGTTTGGGAAAACAAACCATAGGACAGGAATGGACTTTAAATTCATTTAGGGCAGTAGTTTCCAAACTTTATTTTAGCTATTGAAGTTTTTTTATTTTTCCTCCAAATGGGATCTTACTCTGAACTCTGATGTAGTAAAACAGAAGCAAGCAGAACTTCTGAAATTGAAGCAGAGAGATGGAAGGTCTGTGGCCAGCCTGGTCCCATGAACCTCCATCTTGCCTTCGAGATGCTGAGAGCTCTGAGGAACATAAGCAGAAAGTAAACTAGGTGGCAGCTCACAAACATCCCTCATCTTCCTAAAGCTTGGGGAGATGCTTGTGGTCACATATAAGGTCAATGGCAGAGCCAAGTCTTGACCTCAGAGTTCTTGACTCTGAGTCCAGTGTTCCTTCCAGTGTACATTAGCGCTGCCTGACACAGTTGGAGGGGCAGTCAGCTCCAAGAGACTCTAAAGTCTACGAAGACTGGAATTAGGTTTACTTCGCTGTTGTAGAATGCTTGGCCTGCAGTAGGCCCTCAAGAAGTATTTGTTGAATAAATGAAATAGGTGACATATACAATGTCTTAAGTTGATTTACTCCTTGATGCTTTTAGGGAGTGAAATGGAGCTGAAAGATGTGCGAGTCTCTTCTTCAGGAAGAGAGGTTAGTTCCCGGAAGATAAATCATTTACTATTTTCATCTCCGTGAGCCTAACATGATCCTTGCGCTGTTCCTTTCCAGTTTAGTACTCCTCAGCCAGAGTGTCTTCACTTGTTTAGGTTTAAGATCTTTTTGGTCTTCCTGTCTTTGAATAGCCCAGAATGCAGGCCGTTTTTTAACCAGCTTGTTTATAAGCTTTCGTTCTATGGAGATTGACTTTAGTTATGGAGATAGATCTCGTTTCACAGATCTGGAAGTTGATGTGAAGGCATCCCCACAGTAGCATCTCAGAAGAATCTTTATTCAGTTTAAGCCAAGCCCTCTTCAGCTTTTATTTTGCAACAGAACAGAAGTGGCACCTGGGCATAACTCAACTGTGATCACTCACTGTAATTGCCTTTTAATGGCTTATCTTGAGAAGGGGACTTGTGCACAAAATCTGTGTGTTGGTGTCAGAGTTTCCATTCAGCTCAGGTTTACCTGAGATGGAAGCTAAGGGCAATTTATTTGGTGACTTCCACCTGTGTCTTAATAGGTGCCTCACCCTCTCAGGTGTCCTGGGCAATTGACCATAAGAATGAACATCAGGAGAAATGCACTGAGAGGAGAAAGGAAAGAGTGAGCAGCTATCAGCTTTTCAGATATCAGAGTTACAGGCGTTAGCTTAGCTTGGCTGCCAGCACATTCTCTAGGGCCCTGCAGTGTCCATGTTCACTTTGTTTTTCTTTGGAAGAATTAGCAAAGGTATTGGTTGACCTACCGGCTGCTCCCTGTGGCTGAAACAGCCTGTTTAGGTCAGAGTAAAATGGTTAGTTATTCCTCCACCCTATTAGTTATTCCACCGCACTGAAGTTACCTTTCCAAAGAAGCAGCCTCAAAGATCATTTTATCTGCAGTGCCAAGGGGTGGACCAGAGAAGGCACTGCCAAGATTTGGAGTGGCTGGGGATTACGGGCTAGTTTTTATGCAGGCAAATGGATCAGAGGGACTTTTAAAAAGTTGGCGTCAGGACTTTTTCTCTTTTTTTCTTTCTTCTGACAATAATGAATGACGTGTGTTAAGACTCATTTTCAATTATGCAACAAGTCCCCATTCATTAGAAACCCAAGGCAGTGATCCCAGCTGTATTTCAGTGGCTTTGAAAATGCAGCTCCCTATCTGACCCAAGGTTGAGCAATTTCAGTGCGCAGCATCCATGCTGCTAGCTCAGGTATCCTGGGAGCAATTAAATGTTTGCATATTCAGGAAAGAAAGCTGAATCTTTCCCACTTGAATTTAGAGTGCTCAGGGCTTGTCATTTGTTTCTGGGATATGGACAAATGGGAAATACAGTTCCAATCTCATCCTGTGTTACAAGGGAAGGGAAGTGTTATGTAGCCAGGTGGGTAGGACCCTTGGATGGGTCCTCACAGTGATTGCTCCATATACTAAGACTGGTTTTGGGAATTCGTGTTCTTATGGCTAGGAACGTTCAGGGAGTCACTATAAATCTAGAGTTTCGGATACTGGGGAGGATAACAGTAGATAATAGTAGAATCCGCCTATATTCCGTAGTCTTAAACTGCCATCGAGTATCAGGTATACCCTGATTTAATAACATCTTTTTTTGGAGGGAGTTGGGGACTGGAGAGAAGAAACAGAAACATACATGTTGATTAAAAAATATACTTCAATTTCAGAAACATCAAAATGTGAAAATTGCATTTTAGCCTTGAGAAAATAAGTGTATTATGAAATCATGGGGAAATAATGTTATATTGGAACTGCATAATTAGACGCTAGATGAACTGGCTCTTTCTCTTCCAAGTGCCCAATGAATCTTTGATGGTTAAGGTGAGCTTAAAGGTTTTGTTGCTTCTTGAAGGATTGGAAAATTGGAATTAATAAATGTAATCACAGCAATAATAATGACTACCACATGGAATAATGACTGTGTTCAAGACAACCAGATGCTTTGTCTATACTGTTTCCAATTTTTTCTGTAATCTGGAGACATGGTTATTAGTCACCCTATTTTACAGGTGAGGAAACTAAGGCTCAGGAAGTTTACATGACTTGGCAAAAGGTCACAGAACTGCTAGAGGGTTAGGGTGTGATTGGAAATGTGCTCTGTTTGGTGCCCCCAAAGCCAAGTTTCTAGGGTAGCAAAAGATGAAATGTTTAAGCCTCGAACCAGAGAGCAGCAAAGTGGAAAGGGAGGGCCTCTTTGTGACTTTGGAGAGGAGAGCATGGTTCTTTTTCTTTTTTAAAATTTATTTATTTATTTTGGCTGAGTTGGGTCTTTGTTGCTGTACATGGACTTTCTCTAGTTGCGGCGAGCGGGGGGTACTCTTCGTTGTGGTGCTCAGTCTTTTCATTGTGGTGGCTTCTCTTGATGTGGAGCCTGGGCTCTAGGCGTGTGGGCTTCAGTAGTTGTGGCTCGCGGGCTCTAGAGCTCAGGCTCAGTAGTTGTGGTGCATGGGCTTAGCTGCTCAGCGGCATGTGGGATCTTCTTGGACCAGGGCTCGAACCCGTGTCTCCTGTGTTGACAGGCGGATTCTTTTTTTTTTTTTTAGGATTCCTAATCATTTTTTTATTCCAAATAAAAGACAAAGATTGAGATTTTTAACCCAATTTTTTTTAACATCTTTATTGGAGTATAATTGCTTTACAACGGTGTGTTAGTTTCTGCTTTATAACAAAGTGAATCAGTTATACATATACATATATCCCCATATCTCCTCCCTCTTGTGTCTCCCTCCCACACTCCCAATCCCACCCCTCTAGGTGATCACAAAGCACCGAGCTGATCTCCCTGTGCTATGTTGCTGCTTCCCACTAGCTATCTATTTTACGTTTGGTAGTGTTTATTTGTCCATGGCAGGCGAATTCTTAACCAGTGCACTACCAGGGAAGCCCGAGAGCATGGTTCTTGTCTTGGCCCCACGATAATAGCAAGGTTTATTATGTGGCAGGTTCAAGGCCAGGTACTTTGCACGCATTGTCTCGTTTAATTCTTAAAATAGTCCTGAGAAGTTATCACTATTCCCATTATACAAACAAGGAAACTGAGGCCCAAAGTAGTCATTTAGCTGGTAAGTTTAAACGGTGGTCTGACTTCAAGTCCTGTGCTCATGACCAGTAAATTATTTCGTGACAAATGGAATTATGTTTTTCCTGATAAGTTAGGACATCCCTTCTAAATTATCTCCCAAACCTCCGTTTCGCCTTCAGCCCCTGCTCCAAGCCCCCTGTGGTTTACCTGACCGGTTTTGTCAAGCCCATGCTTTGTTTCTGAGCACACAAGAAGGAACCACAAGGTGTCAGTATAACATTACACAGTTCCAACATGGGGGAAAGGGTTGTGCATCTTCCCAACTGCATTAACCAGGTCAGACTTAAATCTCAGACAGACACGCCATTGTCAGCAAGACTGGCCTTCATAGTTCATCCTTTTCTACATGCAAACACATGGAATTAATTCCCCACTAGCTAATCCTAAGGGCAAGGATCCCAGAGACCTCAGCTGAGTGACAGTGGGGTAGCAGGAATAAATGCTCCACCAAGACCTCGAAAAACCAGGAAAGGCTATTTTTAAATTTTTATTTAAAAAATACTTTGCATCCTGACCCTCCACTCCCCCTCCCTATTTAGTTTTTATGGAATTTATATTTCAAAAGTACGGAAGCTGTGGAAAGAGCAAGGAGAATAGGAGAAAGGCAGAGAGCCAGGCTTTGTCGTCGAAGGACAAGGACTCAGAGCTCCTAGGTTCCTTTCTAGGTGATTTTGACCTCGATATCCAATACCCTTGGACTTGTTTCCTCATGCATGAAGTGGGAGGATAGTGTCTGCCTTGCAGATTGTTGGGAATGTTAAATAAGGCTAAGTCATGAAATATGTTTAGGTGCTTAATCATGGAAAATATGTGCTTTCTTCAAATGTTTGTTTCCTTAGCTTAGAGACTTACGGCAACTAAGAGAAAGACCAAGATTCATATTAAAGAAGGGAAGAGGATGACGTAGCTGGGGTAGAAATCAATACACAGTGTATGAACAAAGAGAATTCCTGTTGAGCTAATAACAAAAAATATTTACCAGGCTGACAGAACAAAAGGAATTCTGTTTGCTTCTCTCTGTACCATTTTGTAGTTTGTCATAATATAGTGGCAACAAGAAATTACCATGTTTTTCAAGAGGAGTGGGAAGATATGCATATAGAAATATGTTTGATTTCTAAAGGTTCTTAAGCACCAGTTAAGTTTTATAGATGCGTATCTCAGATCATTCTTCACACGTGCCAGGGTTATCTGAATATAGACCAGGGTCAGGAGCATTGAGCTCTGTTTCACACCCAGCTCTGTTCTTTACTGGCTTTATGATTTAGGGCCAGTTGCTTAACCTCAAAATTATGGTAGCTCCTACTTTAAAGGGTGATATAAGGATTATATAAGATAATGCATGTAAAGTGCTCAACACATAGTAAGCCCTAGATAAATGCTGATCATTATTATTGATAACTTTGCACAGTTACATAATAATAGCGATTTTCATGGGCCAGGAATTCAGTCACAGCTGGGAATCTGGTAATATCTGAAATTGCTTAGCAAACAATAAAGAGAACAAAAACCTAGGCTCCTCCTTGCAGATCTCTGCTGAAAGACTTCCTTATATCCTTTTATATTCTTTCAGGGTACTTGCAGCAGTGCAAGGATGTGGTGTCTTCTCAGGCCAAATTGACTTCCCTTTGCACTTAAATTGCATTCTTGGGGACCAGTTGGGAACCCACTAATGCTTTGAACTGGAGACTCCAGCAAGCCAGTAGGGTCAGAGGAATCTCTGGTTTCCAATGATTCACAGAACAGATGTCGCCACAAATAACAGCACTTTCGACCATAATTTCAATCCCTTTAATTCCCATTCCTCACCTTTTACAGAGACGCTTCCATTTGAAATCAAGCACTTTTATGTTCAGTAATCAAAAATCTCCCATCAAATAAAAGCCTGGGAACATATGGCTTCAAGATGAATTCTGTCAAACATTTAAAGAATTAATTCCAATCATCCTCAAACTATTCTAAAAACTTGAAGAGGAAGGAACATTTCCAAATTAATTTTAAGAGGCCAGCATTTCCGAGGTACTAAAGCCAGACAAGGACGCTGTAAGAAAAGAAAACAGGCCAATATCCCTGAATAACATAGATGCAGAAATTCTCAACAAAATACCAGCAAACTGGATTCAAGGACATATTAAAAGGATCAGTCACCACGATCAATGGGAGTTCATCCCTGGGATGCAAGGATGGTACAACATATACAAATCAATAAATCTGACACATCACATTAACAGAATGAAGGATAAAAATTGCATGCCCATTTCAAAAGGTGCAGAAAAAGCATTTGACAAAATCTAGCACCCTTTAATGATTAACAGCTATCAGCAAATTAGGTATAGAAGAACTGTTTCTCAATATAATAAAGGTCCTATATGACAAGCCCACAGCTAACATCATACTCAGTGGTAGAAAGTTAAAAACCTTCCCTCTAAGATCAGGAACAAAACAGAAATGCTCACTCTCACCATTTCTACTTAACATAGTACTGGAAGTCCTAGCCATAGCAATTAGGCAAAGGAAAGAACTAAAAGGCACCCAAATTAGAAGGAAGAAGTAAAAGTATCTCTGTTTGCAGATGACATACCTTATATATAGAAAATCCTAAAAACTCCACTAAAAAAACTATTAGAACTAATAAATGAATTCAGTAAAGTTGCAGGATACAAAATCAACATAATCAGTTGTGTTTCTATATACTAAAAAAGGACTGTCTGAAAGAGATATTAAGAAAATAATCTCATTTACAATAGCATCAAAAACAATAAAATACTTCAGAATAAATTTAACCAAGGAGATGAGAGACCTGTACACTGAAAATATAAAACATTGATGAAAGAGATTGAAGAATATACAAATAAATGGAAATCTATCCTATGTTCTTAGATTTGAAGTATTAATATTGAGAAAATGTCCATATTACCCCAAATGATCTACATGTTCAGTGCAATTCCTATCAAGATACCAATGACATTTTTCACAGAAATAGAAAGCACTATCTTAAATTTGTATGGAACCACAAAAGACCCTGAATAGCCAAAGCAATCCTGACAAAGATGAACAAAGCTGGAGGCATCACACTTCGTGATTTCAAGCTATATTACAAAGCTATAGTAATGAAAACAGTATGGTACTGGCATAAAAAGAAGCACATAGACCATTGGAACACAATAGAGTACCCAGGCATAAACACATGCATATATGGTCAACTAATTCTTGACAATGGCAACAAGAAGGCACAATGGGGATAGGATAGTCTCTTCAATAAATAGTGTTGGGAATTAAAAAATGGGCAAAGAACCTGAACAGACATTTTTCCAAAGAAGACATGCAAATGGCCAATAGGTATGTGAAAAAGTGCTCAATATCACTAATCATCAAGGCAAATCAAACCCTTAATGAGATATCACTTCATAGCCGTTAGGATGTCTATCATCAAAAAGGTAAGAGAGAACAAATGTTGTTGGCAAGGATATGGAAAAAAGGGAACCCTCCTACGCAGTTGATGGAAATGTAAATTGGTACAGCCATTATGGAAAACAGTATGGTGGTTCCTCAAAAAGTTAAAAAGTGAACTACCAGATGATCTAGCAATCCAACTCCTGGATATATTTCTAAAGAAATTGAAATCAGTATCTTGAGAGAGATCTGCACATCCATGTGTATTGCAGCATTATTCACAGTAGCTAAGATATGGAAAATACCTGTGTCCGTCAATGGATGAATGGATAAAAAAAAAAATGTGAAACATGTATGTACAATGAAATATTATCCAGCCATAAAAAAGAAGGAAATCCTGCCATTTGTGACAATATGGATGAAACTGGAGGGCATTTTGCTAAGTGAAATAAGCCAGACACAGAAAGACAAATAGTGTATGATATCACTTATATGTGGAATGTAAAAAAGTCACCTTCCTAGAAATAGTAGAATGGTGGTTGCCATGGGCTGGGGGGGAAGGAGAAATGGGGTGATACAGGTCAAAAGGAACACATTTTCAGTTATAAGAAGAATGAGTTCTGCAGCCTTAATGTGTAGCATGGTGGCTATAGGTAATAATACATTAGGTGTTGTGTACTTGAAAGTTGCTGAGAGTAGATCTTAGCATTCTCACAACAACAACACAAAAGGAGTTTATGTGAAGTGATGGATGTGTTAATTATCTTGACCTTGTTAATCATTCCACAATGTATACGTATATCAAATCGTCATGTTATACACTTTAAATATACACAATTATATTGGTCGATTATTTCTCAATAAAGTTAAAAATGAAACAAAAAATCCCCAACACTATTATGTTCTCCTTCCAACCATCCTCAGGGAGTTGAGCATTTCTACGGAAATATCAGTTATGTGGATTAGGTGTTTCCAAAGTATGATCCCTAGACCAGCAGCATCAACATCATCTGGGAGCTTGTCAGAAATGCAAATTCTTGGGTTCCATCCAGCCTATTAATTCAGAAACTGAGGTGGTAGGGCCCAGCAATTTGTGTTTTAACAAGCCCTCCACATGATTCTGATGCTCGCTCAAGTTTGAGAATTCCTTCCTTGAGCCTCCAAAATAGGTCACCCCCATCACCATGGAGATGCTTTGGTGCTTGTTTCCAAGCATCTGGCTGTTAAGGTTAGTTGCATGATGTTTTTCTTGATGGTTTATCTTTATTTTATCGTATTATCTCTTATTTTTCCTGTAGAGAAACCAATAGGATTTGGAATCCTAATGACCAAATCCAGCTGTCTTACTCAGCCTGCATATGCATAAATATATTTGACTTATTTCCCTCTATTACTCATTATTGCAAACTGCAAGGTTGAAAATTTTAACTGAACTTGTCCTTTTAAAAAAGTTACAGTAACAGACTATTTCATTCCCTAATGATTCTTTTGTGTGTGTGCTTTTTTCCCTTCAGGAAACAAAACAGTGTATCTTTGTCATCTTTAATCCTGAGGCTGAAAATTGAGAACTGGTTGTGGATTTTGCATGGATATGTATATGACAGCACTTATGATTGCTTCAAGTATTGTGATGCTAATAGCACCAGTGCCAAAACTAATATATTAAATAAGGCTAATACACCCATATAATTTACAAAGTACTGTTACATGTATTTTCCTATTTAATGCTTACTTTGCTATAGGTACTATTTTTACTTTAAAAATGGGAGAAACTGAGCTTCAGGGGTTACGCTTTCATCATTGAACATCATATGATTTTTTGAGGAGAGCACCATATGATTTTTTAAAATTTTTGTTGGAGTATAGTTGATCTACAATGCTGCGCCAGTCTCAGGTGTACCGCAGAGTGAACCAGCCATACATTTTAAACAGAACTTTCTCTTGGAATAACAATAACAACTAAAGCATACTGCGTGCTATTCAATATCTATGTGCCAGGTACTGTGATAGGTATGTTCTGTTTTATTTGACCCATGAAACAGCCCAGTGAGGTAGTAGATATTCCTGTTCCCATTGTACAAGTGGGAAAACAGTCTTACAAAGGTTAAATAACTTGCCTATATCATATATATTCTTTCTTATTTTTAAACAACTTTATTGGAGTATCATTGCTTTACAATGGTGTGTTAGATTTTTTGCCTTATAACAAAGTGAATCAGCTATACATATACATATATCCCCATATCTCCTCCCTCTTGCATCTCCCTCCCACCCTCACTATCCCACCCCTCTAGGTGGTCACAAAGCACCGAGATGATCTTCCTGTGCTATGTGGCTGCTTCCCACAAGCTTTCTGTTTTGCATTTGGTAGTATGTATTAGTCCATGCCACTGTCTCACTTTGTCCCAGCTTACCCTTCCCACTCCCTGTGTCCTCTCTACATCTGCGTCTGCGTCTTTATTCCTGTCCTGCAACTAGGTTCTTCATGAGAAGAAGATGCTTTTTTTTTCTTTTTCTTTAGATTCCATATATATGTGTTAGCATGCGATATTCATTTTTCTCTTTCTGACTTACTTCACTCTGTATGACAGACTCTAGGTCCATCCACCTCACTACAAATAACTCAACTTGGTTTCTTTTTATGCCGGAGTAATATTCCATTGTATATATGAGCCACATCTTCTTTACCCATCCATCTATTGATGAACACTTAGGTTACTTCCATGTCCTGGCTATTGTAAATAGAGCTGCAGTGAACATTGTGGTACATGACTCTTTTTGAATTACGGTTTTCTCAGGGTATATGCCTGGTAGTGGGATTGCTGGGTCGTATGGTAGTTCTATGTTTAGTTTTTTAAGGAACCTCCATACTGTTCTCCATAGTGGCTGTATCAATTTACATTCCCACCAACAGTGCAAGAGGGTTCCCTTTTCTCCGCACTCTCTCCAGCATTCATTGTTTGTAGATTTTTTGATGATGGCCATTCTGACCAGTGTGAGGTGATACCACATTGTAGTTTTGATTTGCATTTCTCTACTGATTAATGAAGTTGAGCATTTTTTCATGTGTTTGTTGGCAATCTGTATATCTTCTTTGGAGAAATGTCTATTTAGGCGTTCTGCCCATTTTTGGATTGGGTTGTTTTTTTGATATTGAGCTGCATGAGCTGCTTGTCAATTTTGGAGATGAATCCTTTGTCAGTGGCTTCATTTGCAAATATTTTCTCCCATTCTGAGGGTTGTCTTTTCGTCTTGTTTGTGTTTTCTTTTGCTGTGAAAAAGCTTTTAAGTTTCATTAGGTCCCGTTTGTTTATTTTTGTTCTTATTTCCATTTCTCTAGGAGGTGGGTCTAAAGGATCTTGCTGTGATTTATGTCATAGGGCGTTCTGCGTACATTTTCATCTAAGAGTTTTATAGTGTCTGGCTTACATTTAGGTCTTTAATCCATTTTTAGTTTATTTTTGTGTATAGTGTTAGGGAGTGTTCTAATTTCATTGTTTTACATGCAATTCTCCAGTTTTCCCAGCATCACTTATTGAAGAGGCTGTCTTTTCTCCATTGTATATTCTTGCCTCCTTTATCAAAGATAAGGGGACCATAAGTACATGGGTTTATCTCTGGTCTTTCTATCCTGTTCCATTGATCTATATTTCTGTTTTTGTGCCAGTACCATACTGTCTTGATTACTGTAGCTGTGTAGAATAGTGTGAAGTCAGGGAGTCTGATTCCTCCAGCTCTGTTTTTCTTTCTCAAGATTGCTTTGGCTCTTTGGGGTCTTTTGTGTTTCCATACAAATTGTGAAATTTTTTGTTCTAACTCTGTGAAAAATGCCATTTGTAGTTTGATAGGGATTGCATTGAATCTGTAGATTGCTTTGAGTAGTATAGTCATTTTCACAATGTTGATTCCTCCAATCCAAGAACATGGTATATCTCTCCATCTGTTTGTATCATCTAATTTCTTTCATCAGTGTCTTATAGGTTTCTGCATACAGGTCTTTTGTTTCCTTAGGTAGGTTTATTCCTGGCTATTTTATTCTTTTTGTTGCAGTGGTAAATGGGAGTGTTTCCTTAATTTCTCTTTCAGATTTTTCATTATTCGTGTATAGGAATGCAAGAGATTTCTGTGCATTAATTTTGTATCCTGCTACTTTACCAAATTCATTGATTAGCTCTAGTAGTTTTCTGGTGGCATCTTTAGGGTTCTCTGTGTGTAGTATCATGTCATCTGCAAACAGTGACAGTTTTATTTCTTCTTTTCCGATTTGGATTCCTTTTATTTCTTTCTCTTCTCTGATTGCTGTGGCTGAAACTTCCAAAATATGTTGAACAATAGTGATGAGAATGGGCAACCTTGTCTTGTTCCTGATCATAGAGGAAATGCTTTCAGATTTTCACCATTGAGAGCGATGTTGGCTGTGGGTTTGTCATGTATGGCCTTTATTATGCTGAGGTAAGTTCCCTCTATGCCTACTTTCTGGAGGGTTTTTAATCATAAATCGGTGTTGACTTTTGTCGAAAGCTTCTTCTGCATATATTGAAATGATCATATGGTTTTTATCCTTCAAATTGTTAGTATGGTGTATCACATTGACTGATGTGGGTGTATTGAAGAATCTTTGCATTCCTGGGATAACCCCACTTGATCATGGTGTATTATCCTTTTAATGTGCTGTTGGATTCTGTTTGCTAGTATTTTGTTGAGGATTTTTGCATCTATGTTCATCAGTGATATTGGCCTGTAGTTTCCTTTTATTGTGGCATCTTTGTCTGGTTTTGGTATCAGGGTGATGGTGGCCTCATAGAATGAGTTTGGCCTTGTTCCTCCCTCTGCTATATTTTGGAAGAGTTTGAGAAGGATAGGTGTTAGCTCTTCTCTAAATGTTTGACAGAATTTGCCTGTGAAGCCATCAGGTCCTGGGCTTTTGTTTGTTGGAAGATTTTAAATCACAGTTTCAATTTCAGTGCTTTGTGATTGTTCTGTTTGTATTTTCTATTTCTACCTGGTTCAGTCTTGCAAAGTTGTGCTTTTCTAAGAATTTTTCCATTTCTTCCAGATTGTCCATTTTATGGCATATAGTTTCTTGTACTAATCTCTCATGATCCTTTGTGTTTCTGTAGTGTCAGTTGTTACTTCTCCGTTTTCATTTCTAATTCTATTGATTTGAGTCTTTTCCCTTTTTTTCTTGATGAGTCTGGCTAATCGTTGGTCAATTTTGTTTATCTTCTTAAAGAACCAGCTTTTAGTTTTATTGATATTTACTAGTGTTTTCTTTGTTTGTATTTCATTTATTTCTGCTCTGATCTTTATGATTTCTTTCCTTCTGCTAACTTTGGTGTTTTTTTGTTCTTCTTTCTCTAATTGCTTTAGGTTTAAGGTTAGGTTGTTTATTTGAGATTTTTCTTGTTTCTTGAGGTAGGATTGTATTGCTATAAATTTCCCTCTTAGAACTGATTTTGCTGCATCCCATAGGTTTCGGGTCGTCCTGTTTTCTTTGTCATTTGTTTCTAGGTGTTTTTAAATTTCCTCTTTGATAGATTCTTCAGTGATCTCTTGGTTATTTAGTAGTGTATTATTTACCCTCCATGTGTTTGAATTTTTTACAGTTCTTTTCCTGTAATTGATGTCACGTCTTATAGTGTTTTGTTCCAAAAAGATACTTGATATGATATCAGTTTTCTTAAATTTACCAAGGCTTGATTTGTGACCCAGTGTATGATGTATCCTGGAGAATGTTCCACGCGCACTTGAGAAGAAAGTGTTTTCTGTTGCTTTTGGATGGAACGTCCTATAAATATCAATTAAGTCCATTTTGCTTAATGTATCATTTAAAGCTTGTGTTTCCTCATTTATTTTCATTTTGGATGATCTGTCCATGGGTGAAAGTGGGGTGTAAAAGTCCCCTACTATGATTGTGTTACTGTTGATTTCCCCTTTTATGTCTGTTAGCATTTGCCTTATGTGTTGAGGTGCTCCTATGTTGGGTGCATAAATATTTACAATTGTTATATCTTCTTCTTGGATTGATCCCTTGATCATTATGTAGTGTCCTTCTTTGTCTCTTATAATAGTCTTTATTTTAAAGTCTATTCTGTATGATATGAGAATTGCTACTCCAGCTTTCTTTTGATTTCCATTTGCATGGAATATGTTTTTCCATCCCCGCACTTTCAGTCTGTATATGTCCCTAGATCTGAAGTGGGTCTCTTGTTGGCAGCATATATACAGGTCTTGTTTTTGTGTCTGTTCAGCCAGTGTATGTCTTTTGGTTGGAGCATTTAATCCATTTACATTTAAGGTAATTATCGATATGTATGTTTCTATTACCATTTTCTTAATTGTTTTGGATTTGTTATTGTAGGTTTTTTCCTTCTCTTGTGTTCCTGCCTAGAGAAGTGCCTTTAGCATTTGTTGTAAAGTTGGTTTGGTGGTGCTGAAGTCTCTTAACTTTTGCTTGTCTGCAAAGGTGTTGATTTTTCTGTTGAATCTGAATGAGATTGTTGCTGGGTAGAGTAATCTTGGTTGTAGTTTTTTCCCTTTCATCAGTTTAAATATGTCCTGCCAGTCCCTTCTGGCTTGCAGAGTTTCTGCTGAAAGATCAGCTATTAACTTTATGTGGATTCCGTTGTATGTTATTTTTTGTTTTTCCCTTGGTGCTTTTATTATTTTTTCTTTGTATTTAAGTTTTGATAGTTTGATTAATATGTGTCTTGGCATGTTTCTCCTTAGATTTATCCTGTATGGGGCTCTCTGCGCTTCCTGGACTTGATTGAGTCTTTCCTTTCCCATATTAGTGAAATTTTCAACTATAGTCTCTTCAAATATTTTCTCAGTCCCTTTCTTTTTGTCTTTTTCTTCTGGGACCCCTATAATTCGAATGTTGGTGCATTTAATGGGGTCCCAGAGGTCTCTGAGACTGTCCTCAGTTCTTTTCATTCTTTATTCTTTATTCTGTTCTGTGGTAGTTATTTCCACTATTTTATCTTCCAGGTCACTTATCCTTTCTTCTGCCTCAGTTATTCTGCTATTGATTCCTTCTAGAGAATTTTCTTTTCATTTATTGTGTTGTTCATCAATGTTTGCTTTTTAGTTCTCCTTGGTCCGTTTTAAACATTTATTGTATTTTCTCCATTCTGTTTCCAAGATTTTGGATCATCTTTACTATCATTACTCTGATTTCTTTTTCAGGTAGACTGCCTATTTCCTCTTCATTTTTTTGGTTTGGTGGGTTTTTACCTTGCTCCTTCATCTGCTGTGTATTTCTCAGTCTTCTCATTTTGCTTAACTTACTGTGTTTGGGGTCTCCTTTTCACAGGCTGTAGCTTCCTAATTCCTGTTGTTTTTGGTGTCTGCCTCCAGTGGGTAAGGTTGGCTCAGTGGGTTTTGTAGACTTCCTTGTGGAGGGGACTGGTTCCTGTGTCCTGATGTATGAAGCTGGATCTTGTCTTTCTGGTGGGCTGGACCCTGTCTGGTGGTGTGTTTTGGGGTGTCTGTGAACTTACTATGATTTTAGGCAGGCTCTTTGCTAATGGGTCAGGTTGTGTTCCTATCTTGCTAGTTGTTTGGCATGGGATGTCCAGCACTGAAGCTTGCTAGTTGTTACGTGGAGCTGGGTCTTAGCGTTGAGATGGAGATCTCTGGGATGGGAGACCTGTCAGCAGGCTTGTTTGATGAAATGAGGCAAAGGATGGTGACATTCTGTACCCAGGCTGTACTCGCAAAGGGAAGGGAGTGCCTCAGGAAGCCGAGTGCGCGCTTCCATGGCTGAGGCGCACACAAGCACGGATTCTCCTCTAGGTCTTAATGGGTCACATAATGACCCAGTAATAAGGGAGTTCTTATTAAAACGTACATAGATACACACAGACACAGACACACACACAAATGCCTAAACAACCATGAAAACTTCCCTAAGCTCAAGCATTAATATTTCATAGAATGTTCAAATGAAGGAGGGCACTTTTGACAGCCTATTCCAGAAGGTACTTGTATATTAATTTTGCAAATTTAAACATGTCATGTGAAAATAATTTAGACAGAAGAAAACCCAAAATCCTCTCTAACATTTAAAAAGACCTCTTAGTGAGCTTTGACAGGCATAACTGAGGCTGAAGAAATTGCACACTTGTGATTGAACAGGTCATCATCAGTGAGTTTCTCTGGGCCTACAGTTTCCAGTCAAGGGCAGTTGGCCTACCCATGGCCATCTGCTGAGGATCAGTCATAGATAGACACAGTTATAATAGCTGACACTTATGGAGCCCTTCCTAGGCACTAAATATAGTGCTAGGTTTTTTTCATGTGTTATTTAATTTAATCCTCACAACAACCCAAGGAGATAGATGTTATAATCACCCTCCTTTTATAGAGGATGCCTTAAGGAATTTGCCCAAAGTCCCACAGCTGGTAAATGGCATAGCTGGGATGTGAACCCAGATGTCAGGTCAGAGCTTGCCCTCATATTCTGTGCCATGTTACTCTCCATGCTGCTTTTTCCCCTCAGCTACAGCTTGCTGGGAAAGCATTGATTGCCTGAAGCAAGGGTAGCAAATCCATAGCCTGGTGAGCAGTCAGCAGTGGGGCCTGGTAGAAACAGCTGTGTCAAAATTGGAACAGGGGTTGTTCACTAGGCCAGTCAGGTTTCTTCTTGTGAATACGGACTGAGGAATATAGTAGAGTATTCTAGAAGGAAGGGGCCGACACCAAAAACAACTATGGAGAGAACTCATATAACTGAGGCCATAAGGCCTAGAGGTCTAGAGAAGTTGTGAATGGACCAAAGCAGTGATCAGGCAAAGGTATTAGTAAGCAGAGGTGTGAGGTAGGGAAAAGAGGCAGAGTAGAGGACAAAATGTATAGTCCTGGAGGAGAGAGATTATGACGTGACAGAGAGCTTCAGTGAACTCCGATGGTCAAGAAGACAGAGACTGCCTCCAGGGTCCTGTCCATATTCCCTGATGCTCAACAAATGCTGGTGGGTTGAATAGGGAAGGAAGACGACTCATAGGAGGGTGGCTGGGTCCTGCTGGTGGCAGCACACCTGACGGCAATGCAAGAACTCTTGCTGCTGAGAAGCTGAGATTTCTTAGCCTCTGCAGCTGAGTGACTTTCAGGGGACACTTCTCTCTCTTCTTTGCCTCCTTTTTTCTCATGAGATTTCCTTCTCCTTTATTGACGAGAGTACCGTTTGATAAAACCCCATTTCCATTTCTTGACATTGCTTGAAGCTACTTTTTTTTTTTTTGACAAGAACAACTCAATGGCAAAGAACACTATTTATGTGAAAAGAGGAAACAATTTCTTTATACCCCCTTCAAACTTTCCTGTTTCCCTCATTAGGGATAGGAATAAGAATAGTCAATTCCACCTGAGAGTGATAGCTTTTTAAAATCAAAGCACAGAAAGCTAAGGTTCGCCTAGATTTCTTCACATCTTAAGTGTAACAAATTTCAGATTACCTTTCAATAGTGAAAGATGTTTTGTTTTCTTTCTTTTGTAAGAATTCAAGATTGATCATAGATTTGCATGAATGATCTAGATAATGGCTTTTTATTTATTAGAATAATTTATAAAATTTTGTCACATATTCTCCTGCACTGTCATTTATATGCTTCAAGAATGGAGCTCAAGGCCAGTTTTATATAAAAGTTTACATCCTCTGGTTTGCTCCCTGGTACCCAGTCTTGAACATGTATTTAAAGGATCAGCTGTGCATCCTAGGGGGCATACTTCATGGAGAGAACACAAGATTTTGATTCAATAGTGCAGATTTCTAGTCCCAGTTTTAACACTTTTCTGTAGTGATCTCAAGCAAATCACTTAATTCCTCTGAGCAGCAGTTTTCTCATATGTGAACTGGGGTACGTAATCGTAAATTTAGTAATAACTATTTAACATGATTTTTGTTAAATTTTGTTTTTGACTTAACAGCAATTTTGATAATGATCTATATGTGAAAGCATTAACGTAATGATTATGATTGTTCCAGATTTCCCCTTAATGCTGATTATTGGCTACAAGCTGCATTATTAATATTTGCTATACACATCTTTATTTACTGACTGGGTGACTTTGCGTGAGTCATTTAATATTCTCATCATTGTTCTTTGGACAAAGACCAAAGTCTTTGGCATGGCTTGTCTCTCCACCTCAATACCACTTCCTTCCTTCGTTGTCAAAGCTGTAGTCATACTGGCCTTCTCACAGTTTGGAAGGAAGCCTCTTCCTTTGTACCTGAGAGCCTTGCACGTGTTGTTTCTCTGCTTGAAGTGCTCCCCAATTGCAGTCTTTCTCCACTTCTCTCCTCTCTTAGTTAATGCTTATAAGTCTCAGTTCACATGACACATGTCTGGGGCAATTCTTGCCAATTGCTGGATTAGCTCAAGTCCACTGTTATGGGTGCTTCTACCAACTGTATACTTCTTCCTTGTACTCTTCACTGTAGATTTATTAGTGGGACAGTTGCAGTGGGACTAAGCATATTTACTTAGTCAAAGAAAATTAATATATACTAACAACCATCTCAGGTAGTAGAGAGAGTGATCAAATGCATAAAGTAATTTATCTATTGATTATATAGTAATTGGGTTTGTCTACAAGTATATATAATTACAAGCTAACATAAAATAATTAAAAATTGGTACCTGAGAATGTATAAATATACAAAGGCAAGGTCCGGTAAAAAGATACAATAAATATTTGGGCTATAAGGTCCAATAAGGTTAGTAAAATTGAGCTGTAAATGTGATTCTAAGCTTGCCAGGGGCCAAAACAAAAATGAAAATATGATCTGTTATGTGATGGTCATTGACCTGAGGGAAAAACACTCTAGTCTTCTGGGGAAAAGAAAGCTGTTCATGGCCCTTTTTTTTTCCAGAAAAAAATTTCTTTGAAGGGAGAGAACTTATTTTCTCCATGGCTTCTTGAGCAGCTTGGCAGCTTTCCAAAACCTGCAGCATTAGAAGGTCAGAGGTTCTGTTCCCAGATCTCCTCTCCCCAACTCTCCCCTCCTCTTTTCTACTCTTCCCTCCTCTCCCCTCCCCTCCCCTCCCCTCCCCATGTTTCCTCCTTTTGTCTCCTGAAATTTCTATCTCACTGCAATTAAACAGTAAACTTCAAATAATGGGGGTTTTCCCAGAGCTTGGGCGGTAGTGGGGGAATGTCTAAATCTGGCAGGTCCTAATCCGGTGGTGTGTGTAGTGAAAACAGTCCGACAGCCCAGCTGCAGCACTCACTCCACACTCACCTGGACTGAATCACTTCATCTCCCTGCGGCTCAGTTTTTATGTCTACAGGGGCTGCTGATGCCTCCTTCAAAGGGCAGCTGAGAAGCTGAATGAGAGAACACCTGGGGCTGTGCATGGCTGAGCCCATGTACCATAAATGTTCTCTCTTACGTGTTTTTTCCTCCCTCTCAGAACTGGCATAAAGATCCATGGAGATATGTGTATTTGAAAACCTTTAGTATGAGTGTGAGCGTGTGTATATTCTAGAGGCCCAAGGAGAGGAGAGGCCCACTCTTCTAGCTTAACAAACAGCCAGGGAAGAATTGCACTTATTTCTGTTTACTAGTGGTCTCTTCCCCTGATTGTTACTTTTTATATATTTTCACTTAATTTTTACCTAAAGCAAGACAACAAAGAGTGGATTCATAACCTCTAATCTTTTCATTATATGTATGTAATTTTAAAGTGTATGTGTAATATATTTTTAAAAATCCCTATTTCTGCAAAATAATAAGACATTGCATCAGTGTTACATGCAAGTCAAGACAAAACAGGAAGTTGTGGGACCAGCTGTTTTCATGGCCAAGGGTCAGGAATGACTTAACAATTGAGCTTTAATTGGGGTTCCCCACCTTCACCACCTTTTTACTGAAAAATTGGACTCTGACTTAGCAGAACTGAATCACTGCCAGAGATTTCTCTTTCTTTAAAATTCTCAGAATGTTTATTTGATCTCTTTTGCTAAATTTCTGTACAAAAAAAAAAAAAACTCGATTAGATTATGAAGCCTGTGAACCCTGAGTCAATTCTTCTTGCCTTTCTAACTTATTCAAACCAGATTTTTCCATTGGGGAAGGTCATGAGGAATGTGCGGTTTCTATAGGAGCCACCTCAGTTCTGGTGGTTTCTATGACAAAGCTTTGGGAGTGACAAAGTATATTGCCCGCTGGTTACCAGCGAAGTCCAGAGGGACATGATTATTTGTACAGTGATTTCCTCTCATTTTTTTCTCCTGAAAGAAAATATCCTGGTAGCCCACCAAATCTAAAATTGGATACTCTGTATGTATCTCATTATGGTTTGGGGGATAAAGGAACTAAAAACAATGGTAGTTTAAAAATAAAATTGCTTTGTTTCCTCTGGCTGTGTCAGAAATGTAGACTCCGTCACCAGGAGAAAAGGGTACTAATTGTGTGGTTATAACACACTAGCAAAAATGTCTTTAGCACCAAGTGTTATAACTGGTAAAGGCTGAGTGGAATTATACACAGAAATCCAGGGTATTTATCTCTGTTAAGAATATTTAGATTTAGTAATCTATGGATATTATTGAGAAAGGTTTTAATGATCAGTATCCATCCAGAAGTGGTATTGACTTGACTGGAAGGCCATTCTGTTTTGAACATCTGGCATTTCACTGGGTTCAGCAATTTTCTATCTTTACATTTTCTAAACTTGGAATAGTAACCCCAAAGGCAGCCACTGAGGGCAGTTCTTTGTGGCCTGTGAAACTCTATTACACAGTTCTGCTTTGGGACTGGCAAAGCAACATTTCCAGCACTGTGAAGTTAACACAATATTTACTGTAGTTTCTACATCGTATCTATATAACATGTAATAAAGGCAAACATATCATCTTCCCCTCATTGAGTACTTACTGTGTTTAGTACTACTCAAAGTCCTTCACCTATATTATCTCATTTAAATCTGAGTTGGTATTATTATCATTCCCATTTTACAGAAGAGGAATTGAGGTTCTGAAAGTTTAAGTGACAGTTGGTGTGTAGCACCTGGAGCACACATTCCAATCCAGGAGTCTCTGGCTGTGGATTCATTCCTCTAAATTGCCACATGTGTCACCCCTCACATGTCTGGTTAATAGTTACTGAGTTATCAGTAGGACAGATGAACGAAGACTAGTTTGTGGTCTTAACTCTCTACCTTATTTCCTATGTGACCTTGGGCATGTTATTTATTCTTCGGCCTTGGTTTCCTTATCAGTCAAATGTGAAGAGCTGAACTGGATGTTTTTTCGGATTCCCCTTATCATTCTGTTGTATGAGCCTATGATTAATGTGAATTGTTTGGGCAGTATGGATAATTTGAGTAAGCAGTGACTGTTGTGATCTGCATCGAAGCTTTTTATCTGCATCACAGTGGCTTCACCATGATACAGGGCATGATAGATAGTAGAAAAGTACCCTGGGCTAGACATCTGATGACCTTCTGGAAGGAAGTGAGAAGATCTGTGCCTGGCATGGAATCAGTGCTCCGCAAATGTTTGTTGGAAGACTGGGGGCCCTTGCAGTCTATTTAGGTGTATGACACAAATAGAGTATGTTTATGTAATAACACCAAAAATTATAATGAGAATGATAACAACAACAACAATAATAGTGATTGCTTACTGAGAATAAAGCACTCGCCAACAGAAGGTTATTACTTGCATACAAACCACTTTGGGACCATTATATATTTTACCCCTTTTATTGTCTTTTCCAGGCCAAATTTGGACCTTTGGATCTGGAATGACAAATTGATGCTTTCAGCCTGGTAGAGCTGCCTCTCAGCTGATAGTTCAGTTCTGGCAGCATCCTCCATCTTAATCTTCATAGCAGTGGCTTATGTAATAATTTGAATTTTATTACACTTTTGCACTTATTTAGAAAAATGCATGCAATGGAAAAATGAAAGTATAAGAGAGCTGATTTTAATGATAATTTGATCCCATAAATTTAATTCAATTTAGAAAAAGATGGAAATTATCGATATGCCAGAAGCCGAGACAGTTTATCCTTAATTGGACATTTATTGATTTTATGCATGTCAACTGTGGTTCAGTTGTCAGAGGAAAGAACAAAATTACAGACATGCAAAATTCTAGAGACCCATAGTCAAAGATAATGTTTAAAATGGAATGTAATTAAGAACTTTATATTTCTTATAGCACATGGAACATGGAGTCTCACTTATAAAATATGTGATGATACAGTTAAGTTTTTAAAATTTGATAATTTGCAGTAATACAATATGTAAGAAAATTGTCAACTTCATGTTTTATCACAATGCATATTTTTGCACATATATATATATACCAAGGAATATATATTCACATGTATACATGTATCCCAACATTTTCATTAGTAGCTCATTTTCCCAAGTGTTTAGAAGTCATTTATCTTGTCACTGCAATTGCCAGCATAGTAAAACTTGGAAGTAAGCAGGTCAACTTCTGAGAAGCAAAAATGGATGCTGAGTACCACTTGAGTACTGAAGTATTAGAATTTAACTCATAGGAACATCCTTTCATTGTCAGTTAGAGCCAACAGACTCATTTCTAATAAGCTTAATAAGCCTGACTTTCAACCTGCAA
The DNA here is from genome assembly GCF_005190385.1 of Monodon monoceros. Classification (NCBI taxonomy): domain Eukaryota; kingdom Metazoa; phylum Chordata; class Mammalia; order Artiodactyla; family Monodontidae; genus Monodon; species Monodon monoceros. The sequence continues at coordinate 73,161,736 of NW_021703783.1, read as the reverse complement.
ATTAGAAAAGGTTTGATCCAAATATGTATAAAGAAAGCAGTGAGTGAAGGTAGAGATAAATGACAAAAACAGCACAAAACTTACTGGAGGCAGAGCTAATTTCATAAGCTTTCATAAGCTCTGAAGATATCATTTGCAGGGACTTAGGTTTATACCAGTGACCCAGAGTCAGAAAGAAAGAGTTAAATGGCATCTATAGTTTCTATTTAAGAAGGCAGATTAATGGGTCATGTATCATAAAAAGATATCTATCCAATATGGCAAAATAAATTGTAAGGGAGGATGAAAACTGACACATTATATCTTTGGAAAACGAAACGCTGTGAACTATTTCATTTATTCACTTATTCATTAATTCCTAGATGATATATCAAGTACCTACTGTTTATTCATTAATCCAATAGAAATTTATTAAGCACCTGCTTCATGTCAGGCACTGTTCTATATTCTAGGGATACATCAATGAACACAATAGATATAAGTATCTGTCCTTGTGCTGCTCACATTTTAGTTGGTGAAAGCAGGTGATAGAAAAAAAAACTAAGTAAACATATAGAATGTCTGTATAGGATATAGACAGTGTTGAATGCTGTGGAGAAAAATAAGGCAAGGAAGGAGGAAAAGGAGTGTGGGAGAGAGTGGGATTGCAATTTAAAGTAGGCTGGCCAGGGACACCCTCATGAAGAGGGTAGTGTTTGAGGAAGGACTTGAAGGAGGTGAGGGACTGAGCTCCTTGACTCAAATAAGGAAGAACATTCCTGGCTGAGGGGATGGCAAACGTGAAGTTCCAGAGTCAGGAGTACGCCTGGGGCAGCAGAGCAACAGCACGGCAGGCAGCAGGGCATCAGCAGGGAGCTGGGAGGGGAGTAGTAGGAGATGCTTTGGGTAGAGAAGGGTCTGGTAGCATAGCACTTTTGCCCTGTGAATGCGGGAAGCCATTTCAGGAGGACTGATGTGATCTGACTTAGATTTTTAAAAGGATATGCTGGCCAGGGTGTGAACAGACTAAGGAGAAAAATCAAAGGCAGGAGACCATTGCACTGTTCCAGGCAAGAGGTGATGGTGGTTTGAACCAGGGTCCTAGTGTAGAGGAGTGCAGAAGGGTTCAGCCTAGGATTCTCTTTTGAGGGTACCATTGACAGGATTTACTGATGAATAAGATGTAGGATGTTGAGTGAAAGAGGTGAGTTAAGGATGACTCTAAGGTTTTTGACCAGAGAAACTGATGGAGTTGCCATTCATTCAGAGACTGGAAGACACAGGTTTGAGGGGAATGGTTAGGAGTTAGGGGCTGGAATGTGATGTTTAAGATGCCTGTTAGAAATTTTAGTGGCGATAAGGAGTTGGCGTATGGATACACAGGACTGGAGTTGCAGGGAGAGGACTGGGCTGAAGGTGTAAATTTGGAAAGTGTAAAAGTATAAATAGTATATGCAGGTCCCAGGGACTACCTGTGGAATAGGATGCTATTAAAAAATGATTGAGATACAATATTTCCCCTTAAAGAGTGAAAACAGAAATAAAAATAATTAAAATAAGAGGACAGAATTCCACAAATACGTAAAAGAAAAAAAGTGGCCATAAACTTACTGAGAATTATGAAGATGCAGTGAACATGATCAGTGGAACGTGATACAGTAGAATGTGATCAAAAGGCTTCCTTAAGAAATCAAGGAATGCTTCAGAAAGAAGATGGAATTGTTTAGTCAGTCTTAAAGGGAAGATAGAAACTTTGACAGGAAGAAATGGGTGGAGAAATACAATCCAGGCTCAAAGGTAGTCATTAGTGAAAGCACTAAGAAATCAGTGACTATTGTTGGTGAGTAATGAGAATTAAGAACATTTTTGCGAGATCCTTGTCTCTAAGGAACCTTAAATGCTGTATGATGAGAACTGTTCAGCAGGCTGTGTGGTACCATTTGCTAAACTTTCTCTTAAGGAGTTGTATAATGTACATACTGAAAAATGCACAAATCCTAAGTATACAGCTCAGTGAAATTTTACCACCCCAAAATACCTGTGTAACCAACACTTCAATCAAAAAAGAAGCAGCACCCCAGAAGCCTCACTATTCCATCCCTACACACAAAGGAAACCACTGTTGTGACTTCTAGCACTACAGATTAGTTATCCCTGATGAAACTTTGTGTAAATGGAAGTTACTCTTTTGTATCTAGCTTTTTTCAATCATTATGTTGTAAGTTTATGTATATTGTTGCTAGTAGCAGTAATTTTGTTACTTTTCATTTCTTTAATTAATACAGTTTATTTTTCAAATCTATTGATGAGCATTTGGGTCATTTTCAAGTTTTGGCTATATATATATTATGCTGCTATGAACATTCCTGTGCATGTCTGTTGGTGAATGCATGCATTTTTCTTGGGCATTTCCTTGAGAACAGAATTGCTGGAATACAGGTGATGTTAATGCTCAGCCTTTGTAGGTAATGCCAGTTTTCCAAAATGTTTTTACCAACCATCATTAAACTACCACTAGAGTGCATGAGAATTACAGTTCTTCACATTCTTGCCAACACTTGGAATTGTCAGGCTTTATAAGTTTTAAGCCATTCTGGTATGCACAATGGTAAGTGGTTATGATTTTAATTTGCATTTTCACAGTGACTAATAATATTTAGCACCTTTTCAGATGTTTAGTTATATTTGAATATTTTACTTGTATCAAGTCTTTTGCCCATTTTTTATAGGTTGTCTGTCTTTTACATGCAGATTTATAGGTATACTTTATATATCCTGGATATAAGTACTTTCCCAGATATATACATTGCAGATACCTTCTTTAAGTCTCAGCGCATTTTCACTTTCTCAGGAATGACCTTTAATAAACATACTTTCTTAATTTTAATGAAGTCCCAATTATCAACTTTAAGTTTTACGTTTAATGTTGAAAAATAGGTACCTACCTCCCTACATACATTACATATTACATACATACACACATACATACGTACAGCACCCTCATAGACACACCCAGAATAATGTTTAACCAAATATCTGGGCACCTTGTGGCCCAGTCAACTTGACACATAAAATTAACCATCACAACTCTATTACAATTAAAAATCTTATTTTTCATCATAGAATTAATACATGCAGTTAAGAATTTTGGAGAACTGGTAAAAAAGTTTCACAGCTCAATACCTAACACAGTACCTCGCACTTAGTAAATTCTCCAAGAGTGTATGCTCAGTGAATGGTAAATGAATGAATATACCTAGAAAAAAACTTTGTTAATATATTAGTGTTAGTGCTTTTATTGTGTATTTTTTTGTTTTATACATTTTGATAATATTGTATGTATTTTAAAGTCACCTTTTATTTGGACTATTTGATTTTCAAAGTGTTGAGTCTTCTTTCTACTAAACAAGTGTGAAGATTTATCATTTGGCATATTCTCATTCTCCAAATAACATGATGTGGTTTATCAATCCCTCCTTCACCAAAATCTCTTTATGATAAATATAAAATATTCCTGGACATATGTCTGTTTTTGTGTAATGCAAACTAGCTGAGGCATGTGATCAAGCACATTTTTTGGAATTTCAGTGGTTATCAGGAAAACTCAGGAATTACCTGTGAATGTGAACTATCTGGCACTGTGAACGGTAGGAGTAAGAAGCATCTATTTTGATTTATTTGACTTTGGCTCCAGTTCCATAGGATTTGGGCTTCCTATGATTGGGTCTAAATAAGGAGAATCATATGAAAAAATGAAAGATCAGAAAGCAAGACTTAGTGCCTTCTTGGCCAGGGGACCGAAGCCACAAAGTGCCTCAGGCAGAAGAGCAATTCATTAATTACCAATGGAAAGAAAAGTTGAATCTTGGTCACAGTGTTTTTCTTGAAGAGATGAGAAGGACTTCGCAGTTGGAGTAGCAGAACTGAAAACAAAAATGTGCATTGAGATATTATTTTGTTACCAATACGTTGGATTAGGAAGACATTTTATCTTTCTTCACCATAGTTTCCCTACTGTAAAATGAAGAAGACATTTAGGGGATTTAATTTTGACAGATTAATTCTAAAAATAATAATTCTAAAATATAAAAATTACAGAAATCAGTTCACTCAAAATGTGCATTGGACAGCTATGATATGCATGGTACCATATTTGTTCTTGTAAAATGCCAAAAAAGTGTAACCCTCCTGCTGTGGACTGAATGTGTCCCCTAAAATTCATATGTTGAATATCCCCCAACGTGATGGTATTTGCAGGTGGGGGTTTGGGAGGCTATTAGATCATGAGGGCAGAGCTCTCACAAATGGGATTAGTGCCCTTATAAAAGAGGCTCCCCAGAGATCCCTCCCCCTTTCCATCTTATGAGAACAAATTGAGAATTCTGCAGTCTGCAACCTGGAAGAAGGCCTTCATCAGAACCCAGCCATGCTGGTACCCTGATCTAGGACTTCCAGCTTCCAGACAGAAATAAATTTCCATTTTTTATAAGCCACCTAGTCTGTGGTAGTTTGTTATAGCAGCCTGAATGGACGAAGGTACCTTCCTATCTTTGTGGTACCTCAGGCAGGGCTCTGCACACAGCAGGTGCTCAATAAATGTTATGTGAGGGTTCCTGCCCTCACAAAGCTTACATCTATTTGGGGAAAGTAAAAGACACAGCTACAGATTCTACATTGGTGTGGCAGTCCTGCAGCCATGTGATACACATTAGGCTTTGAACAAGCACCAGATGACTGCCAAGATAGAGAGAACCTGTGGGCAAAGGTGGCTCAGGAGGCTTTATGGGCCTAACAGGGAACTATGATTCAAACAGGTGGGAAGAGAAGAAGGGTGCTTGAGGCAGGGCAAGCAGCCACTGGCAATCATGTAATTTGTGGGAGTGGAGCATCTACGTGCAGCAAGGAGCTTGTTTAGAGAAATAATGGGAGGTGCAGCTGCAAAGAGACTGGGCTGCCTACCTTGACCCTGGGCTGTGGAATGGGGATTTTGTTCTTTATCCTGTAAAGAGCGGCTGCCTTTGTTTTTGTGCAGAGGAGTGACAAGATTAAACTAGCAATTTTAGAAAGCTCTACCAGGTGTCAACAAAAGGAATGAATGAGAAGGGACCCAAACTGGAAGCAGGATGCTCTTAAGAGATTTTTAGCAGAGTCTAGGTATGCGACGATAAGGGTCTGGTTTGGGGAAGAGGGAAGAGATAAAGGCTATGTTAGTGAATGAACTAATAGAGAACTAACAGAGTTTGGTAACCTTGGGAAGGTGAAGTGGGGAAAGGAAGAATGAAGGATAATAACATTTGAAGCTCAGGCGGCTGGAAGGATAATGTTAGCCTTTGACAGAAATAAAATAGCAGAATAAAGAAAGGGAAGCCAGACAAAAGGCAAAATATTGATAGATTATTTCACTGTTACACTAATATATCATGATTAATGGTACAACATCTCATTCAGTATTTATATAATATCTTGTAGTTTGCCAGGCACTTTTCCGGGGATGGTATGTCATTTGTGATGATGCAGTAACCCACTAGAAATGCACAGGTGGTTAGAGATATGCAAATACAGGTGGAATGAAAGTAAAAGGCTGAGGAATAGCTTAGAAAGTCCTCCACGTGGAAGTGTGCAAACAGCACAAAATGCCTCGTTTTAATCTCCTGTTTAGTTCTCATTTGTGTTACTTAGTTTGAAACGGTGTATGTATGACTGAGTGATTAAATCTTTAATGTTCACTTCTTTCTGCAATAGCCAGTGAGTCAACCAGCATTTTGAAATAATTCTTTCAAATAATGTTTGTATCTCATCTTAGCATACGTTTTCTTTAAAAAAATGTTATAAATATATATATATAATATATATACTTTTACATATATATTTATACACATCTATAATTTCCATTTGCAGATTCAACAGTATACTGGAACAAAACCAAAACAGAATCTGCTGTTGAGTGTTTTTATCAGCTAGTGCTGGGGAGAGTGATTGGCAAACTGAATTACAGTGGTATTATTAAAATTCATGAACCGGAGAGTTACCGACGTGTAATATTCAAAAATGCAGTGGGTGCTAAGTATCTTTGACACATTCCCTAAAGCTTTAACCATCTTGGGAAAAAAATGTTAGAAGTCTGTCAGGAACATACTGGATTTTCCTAAAGCATATGGTGATGAAATAGAATATCATTTTATGAGAAAATATTGTCATATTGGCTTCCTGGCCCAACATGTCACAGTCATTTTCTATTTCTGTTTTGTAGTTGCCTTTCTCTTGTGCTCTTTCTTTCTAGGATGAATTTCGTTCCTGGTCTTGGAAGAATGTCATTGCTTCTCCCCCTCTCTCTTTTGGCCATTCCTTTGTTTTCATTCTTCCTTCCAGAGACTTTTGTTCTCCACAATAAAGTCTTTATTCTGTTTCAAGACTGGGAAGTGTGTGCTTTGATCAAGTTTTTGTTTTGACTACACTAAGAGAGTTTTCATCTTCCAGCCCTTTCTCTCTTCTATGGTTTGTGTGCTGCTGTTTCATCCTTTTTCTGAAGTAGTTGCTTTCATCCCAAACCTGGCTGGGTTGCAAGAATGGAAGTGGTTATTCTCTAGCTTGCATTTTTAAAAAATCCATTTTTATTTCAAGAGGATGATAGAAAAAAAAAGCCACTGGACCTTTTTACCACTTTTTCTGTTTGGTGTCCTTAGACTCTTTATAAGAATTGAAAATGTTCCCAGTGTTGGTCTAACCCACAACACCCAGTTGGTTGCAGGCAGTGTTGTGGGTTGGCATCCTCTAGGGGTGGCTGGTTGGTAAGCTCAATTTCCAAGTTACTGGAATTGTCATATTAATCTGTTTTCTAAGGCAACTAAGGAGCAACACAGTCCAAGGGCTTTTATTGTTTCAGAGTTTTAGAGGCCAAGTGGGCATTTCTTGTTGGCTGTGAATTTCAAATTCTTTGCTCTATACTCTCAATAATTAAGACCTGATGAGCTTGGATAAATTGTTCCTCAGCACAGCTCCCTACTTGAGGCATCTGTGATGCAAGTCATAATCCCCTCCACTCTCCCCCAGTGAGGACAATAGAAGCCTCCCTGCAGAGGCATTTGAGACACACCAAGTTTTAAATTTCATACCAGGAAGTGGACTGGGAAGACATGGCTGAAAGCTGGACGAAAACAAAGGTTGGGCCCACATCACCTGGGCCACATCCCAGTTTTTGATATTCATCCCGGAGCTGATTCAATCAGCTATAATGCTGGGAGAGACTTATCTTTGACTTGAAGCAAGATAGAGACGTAAAGTCACAGCCTATTCAGGGCAGTTAGAAATGGTGTGGCAGACAAAAATTCCTTGCAAGCAAGTTAATTCCAGAGGAATGACTTGGATATAAACCATTTAAACAAATACTATTTAAAAAGCTTTAAACATGAAAAAATAGATCACCATTAAGTGATTCCCCAGCTTCCCTACTTTCTGGATTCAGTCTGTTCTCCATGATATTAACAAATACATCTTTACTTTGTGGTTTATCCATTTGGGACCTGGATCACACTAAAAGTACTTAGATTGGCCCATAAATGTCATTGAAATATCTAAAATATAATACTGTTGACGCAAGAATTATTTTCTTTCATAAACTTAATTTAAAATGGTTAAATTCCACCAATCCTTTCATTTCTCCATCTTTGAGCCACTTTATTACCTCAGTTATACTGTACCGCCCAAGCTGATTCATCCTTCTAGAATATTCTTTCCCCCATTCCTCAACTATTGAAACCCTTCTTATTGGTTAAAGTTCAATGCAAATGCCACTTCTTCTGGAAGGCCTGCTTTCAACAAATATTTATCAAGTGCCTTCTCTGGACCAGGTAGTATTCTAAGGTGTGGGGACCCATCAGTGAATAAGGATAGAGTCCCTGCTCACATGCAGTTTACATTCTGGGAGTTGGAGATAGCTATTGATAAATAACCAAAAAGTAGATATGTGATTTATCAGGTAAGTAGAGGAGGTAAGGTAATAGGTAAAATAAAGGAGAGGAAGGGGCCAGAAAGTGATGGGGGAAAGATCAGTGAGGAGAATACAATAACTTTGCCTTTTGTACTCCTATAGGATATAATCATACTTTAAAAATTACGTACTTTTTTATACATGAGAAAATGACATAAGTGCCTTAGTTATTGTAAGCTGCTTGCAGACAGAAAGTTATTAAGCTTTACATTCACCAGTGCCTTGTATACAGTAGGTACCTAGTCAGTGTGCAGTGTACATGACATTGGTGGCACACAGGAAGCTGACAGTTTATCCATAACATTATGAATATATGTTGATGTTGTGTGACCTAAGTCAGGTCAAGAGGTGGAGAAAGAGTGTCTTGTCGATCAAATGGGGAGCGAGAAGTGACAATGGAGACAGAAGTCCATCTTCTAAGGCTGGAGATGTTCAGTGGTGGAGGTCAGAGAAGTGCAAGGAGGCAAGCATACAGCTGAGGGTGTGCTGGGAAGGAGGTAGGGGAGAGGCAGGTTGATGCATCAGGGGGACTAAAATAAGAGTCACTTGTGATGCTAACCTAGTAAATAAAGGTCCCTCCTCTTCACCCTGATTAGTGAGCCTAAGGACCCCCGATGACTGAGATTTTGAATAGCATACTGAATTTCAGCTTCCATATGGTACCCCTCTAATTTAATGCATTAATTAGCTTATGTAGCATTTAATACTAAAGGCTATTTCCTATTAACTAAGCATCTTTTGTGAATAACCTTTTGGTAAGAGTGCTAGAAAGACCAAATCTGGTTTTTATTTCAGCCATTTCCAGAAGTATTAGAGTGGGATAAAAAGTGAGTGGGGAGCAGGGCAACCACGGAAGTATTCTGTGTAGCTAGTTACTAAGAAATTCATACTAGAGTTCAGTACCATGGATCTTAGGAACATTTTTTTTTTTTAAATGAACAGGACATATGTAGAATTTACAATGTACCATGCACTATTTTAAACGTTGTACATATCAAATGATGTCTTGCCTTTGTGGCACTCTTTTCGGTGTTCAGATAATTCCATCTCTCTACTTGATTTTTACAACCACCTTGGGACATAGTATTCACTCCCTCTGGCCTTCAGATATGTGAGGGGTGCAGTCACTGCCAGTGAGCTGGGCAGAACCCCTCATATTCAGAGGGCTGTGGTCTCTAAACCCCAGTGCTCATGCCTCATATTGAGCAAATTTGTGAATCTATATGTTTGAAATGGGGGCCAGATATTGGCCAAGGCATTATGTTACTTTCTAACTTGAAAACAAGCCAGATTCCTCTAGCACATCAGCTGCCCAGTTAAATAGTGTGGTCAGGGTGTATTCATTTTGAAGCTATGTTTAGAGACATGATCCTGTCTTCCTCTAGAAGCCTCTTAGTTTTTCAAATTGTCAAAAAGTTATGCTAGAGAATGGTTGTCTATTTATGGAACTTTAAAAAAATTGGAAAATTTTTTTGTATCTTAAAGAAGGCAATTAGTGCCTCTTTTTTCTTGGTATCAATGTAGTTTTGTAGTTTTGACTATCTTTAAATATAGAAGGGAAAAAATCTAAAATAAAGTATGTTTTAAGGAAGTAAATAAGGGCCTTAATTTAAAAATACATATCTATTAGCAGTAACCTGAAGGTGCTTACAAAGTGACTCAAAACTGTTTTCTTTATTTCTCTCTGTCTCATGAGGCATAAATGAGGCATAAGAAACCAAAGTGATTTACCCAGGTTTTACTGAGTTGGTAATAAAATTTTGGACATAAAGAACATAGGTTGGGAAAAACACACTTTTCTCTGGTTTCTTTACTTTATGTGAATACTGGTTCATAAAGTTGCTATTATAGCCTTAAGAAATGTCTTACTCATGAAATGAGGTATTGATTCCTTGGTTTATCCTTTTTCTCCTCCTTATCCAAATTCCCTTTCAGTTCCACAGTAAGGAAGGGAAGAAACGAACTACTGGGGCTAAATACTGAAATAATGAAAACAAAGACTGGAAACCAAGAATGCTAAAGTAAACTAGCTTTAAATATGGTTTGATTATTATAGTAAGACTTATTTTCTTAGAAAAAAGTTGCCTCGTATTTTGAAAACTAGCATGTATAGTAGTTATATGTCATTAAGACAGTTTTTTTTTTTCCCAAAGGACGATGACTCCTGGGCTTTAGGTAGATAGAATCACAAACTCGAATACTTACATAGACTGAGTTATAGGAGAGAGTGAAGTGGATCAAGTTTGAGAGAGAATGAGATTTGCCTGGAGTGTGGGGACTTTGACGTGCAGGCCTCAGCCAAACATGGTCTGGCTCTGATGCTCCAGCTGATTGCTTCCAAGTGCAAATGTGGGCCCTTGGCAGCTGGATTTCCCAAATTTTCAAGCTGGGTATCTAGATTTTTATGTGGAAGCCCAATTAAAAATTGGTATCCAATTCAATAGTTGGTATCTGGCACTAGAACACACCAACGGGCTGGCCTTAGCTTCGGAAGGGCCTGGGTTTAGCTTCTAAGATAAAGGATGCCTCTGCACTTTTTTATTGTTTAATTTTATTTCAAAGCCAGAAACAACAGCAATGAAGGCTTGAAAACATGGGAACAACTGTTGAGATATCATTCTTCCAAAGGAGTTGCCTGTTCTCAAAGGTTCAAAGGAATGCTATTTTAGAGGGGAGTCATAAGAAGGCACTTTATAGTCCAAATGAACAGCAGTTGCAGTGTTTGGAAAGCATACTAGGCAAGCAAGTGGAAATGAATAAAATTGTGCTAATCTTTCAAGGCCATTCTTAAACCCCACTTACTCTTGACCCATTTGCTTTAAAATCAAATGTAATATCTATGCTGTGCACCAGACAACTGTAATACTTACATCTAGAGTGATACTTAACCATAGGTTTAACAATAGGATTGTCATGGGTAATGACGAACCAGAACGTCTACAGCCTTTAAGAAACCAGTTCAGTTATGCAATGCACATCAGCTAAATATAAACCCTGTCTGTATCATACCTGAGTGTCCTAGAACTTTGTTACATGAAGGGTAGACCTCAGACCAGCAGCATCAGCATCACCTGGGTGCTTATAAGAAATGCAGAATCTCAGGCCCCACCCCAGACCTACTGAATCAAAATATGCATTTTAACAGGATCTCAAAGTGGTTGATATGCACATTACAGTTTGAGAAGCACTGTCTTGGATCACTTTATAGCTCTCTTTGTCACCTACCATATCCTGCTTTGTATTAAAGGTCTTTTGTCACTACTGGTAGACTATTAATTTGTTGAAGGCAAAAGCTACATTGAAAAAAAAATCCTACTACCGCGCTTAGCAGTACAGATTGAAAAAGTCAAGGTTGCAAAAAAATATTGAATTGAAACGGCAAGAAAAATAGTCATAGCAATACTTATAATCAGAGTAGCTTACATTTATTGGGTGCTTTCTATGTGCCTGATGTGGGGGTTAAGTATTTTACAAATTATATTTAATTTAGTCCTCACAGTTAGGTAGAAGATAGAAAGCATTATTATATTTATGTTACAGATGAGGGTGCTGAGGATTCAAAAGGTTAAGTACCTTCTGCGGGGACATGAAGGGGCAGAGAGGAGACAGCTTTGCCTGATGCCAAGCCAGATCCTGCACCATTAGCAGACTTGGGTTGGTAGATGTGAATGAAAAAAATAAGAGAAGAAGATTGGAAGAAAACGATTTCAAGTTTGTGAGATGAAGAGAAGGATGTTTTATTCTTGATGGTATTGGAGGATTCATCAATAGCCGTCTTCAGGATCTTGTCTCCGAGATGAAATGCTTCCTTTTATAACAGAGAATATCTGCTGGTGAACACTCATACTTGGCCAGAAGATGGAGCACTTTTGTCTTCATATTTTATTGATTCATCTGCCTGGAGATGAAAAGGCAAGAAAAAAATTTTCTTTTTCTGCCTGTGACAGATGTTTTCCCTTTTCTCCTAGAGGAGTGAAAGGGATTAAGAACTCCGCTAAATGTAGGAAAGATGATTGAGATTGTGGAGAGGAAAAAGAGAGGAAAATGTCACTTGGCTTTTCAGACCCTTCCAGTGGCAATCAAAGAGCTCAATAGATTCTGTGGCACAGGAAGACCTAGTAACAATTTAATGGGACCACCAGACAGTACTGTTATGGTGGTGATAGGCAGTATGTAATTATTTTTAACATGCGTGTATGGTTACGGCCTGACATGTATCACAGTGCTGTTCAATACTAAAGAAGTATAGATGAAATGAACAATTCTCCCTGTGTGCTGGGAAAGAAACCAGCCTGATAACCCACTGGTGGATAAAAACATGCAATAAGGAGCTTAATGAAATTGTCTCTGCAAGAGAAAGTGAGAATCTCTTTTCATAAGCAAGCTCTGAAACATTTTCAGATTCTCTTAGGAGGAAATGTATTAGATTATTCACAAAACACTCACATGGAAAGAATTGTCTCAAGCCACATTTCCATCCTGTTTTAAGAACTAGATGGTGAGCCCTGCACAGATTTTTGCCACCTACCAGCAGTTAGTTTCAGGAGATATTTAGTTAAACATCACTGTAAGCAAAACAAAACAAAACATATTGATGTTCGTTCCATAACCATGTGTGCCATTGCTCCTACAATTTAAGGAGCCCTTACAGCAATATCCAAGAAGAATATTATCTGCAGAATCTGTTAGCATAAAGTTAATTTCAAAATATCAAAGCTTTTATACATATATTGTCAAAAGTAGATGAACAGGTCTCAGGAGTAATTTCTTAGATTTCAAGGTAAATTAATGTCATAATAATTTATTTTAAACCCATATGCAATCACACATCTAAACTTCCATAATTATCTCTTCTGGGATAATAATAAAGAATTTGCTCCTGTCGAACTCTTCCCTTTGATTGTTTAGAATCTAACATCCTCTTATTGGATGCTTAGGTAATTTAAATGACAACTTCAAACATAAGATCTTATTGTAAACATATATTAAATTCAGTTTCAGGTTGAAATGCAAACATTTGTAATTTGGGATTTAGAACAATTTAAGTCATGGAAATATTTTTTAAAACTTCACACTCTGTATTTTATTATATGAAAATTAAACAAAATGTATCACAACATACCCTTTAACTGTAAAAGGGTTTCCTGCCTACAAAATACTAGAGGTTAGTAAGAATCCTATTCCTACGTAAAGAGACCTCTAAAACGGCTTTACATTTTTCTACTTGGGACATGAGTCGAGAGAGGGACTCCAACTGTCTAGCCTTGAATTGAAACTGACATTAATTCTCCTTTCACATCTCTCAGTCTCCTAATCCAGAGAGCTGCCATGCCCAGATGTGCCTTCTGTTGGCAGCCAGAACTCCTGTTTCACGGGGGAGACTGCCGCCTTGCTGGTTAGGAGTTTAAGCTTGGGAGACTGGCTTCAGATTATAGTTTTGCCACTTATAGTGATGTGGCCTAGGGCAGATTACACAAACTATGTCTCATTTTCACCATTTTGTAAAGGGAGAATAATAAATAACAACATCTACATTGTGAGAAAATTGTGTGGATTAAATGAGATAATGCAGATACAGGACTTGGCACCGTGTCCTTCCAGAAATAAGTGCCCTCAAACAGCTATTTTTATTATTAATAGCAGGAGAATGGAACCCATCATCTCCATTTAGTCATTAAATAAATCAACTTGGATTGTTACCATTTAATTTTATTTTTGAAATAACATTTTGTATGTATTTTATTACATGAGCGATACACAGACATTATAATTACAAATTATAATTTCACATAAGCAAGAAGAAAAATCAAAGTCTTACCATCCAGGGAAGACATTTATAATGACAACAACAACAACAATAACAACACACACACACACCTTTTTCTCCATGCAAATATGTGCCTCTGTTTGCATAATTAATCCCATTTAAACCAAAGTGGGATTAAAAACTCTATACATGTTTGTCAAAAGCACATGCACTGGAGCAAAACTGCCCTGATTTAATTCCACTCAGTAGACTACATAACCTTGGGAAAATTATTGACCTCTTTTATGTGTTGGTTTCTTCATCTGTAAAGAGAGAATGACTAGAGGATGTCCCCCAAAGTGTTGTGAGGGTTAAGTAAGAATTTATGTAAAGCATAGTGCTCTTTATTATAGAAATCCCTGTGTAGGATGTATCTTTTAAGGATCTCATTTTAAAGGCCTTTTTAAGGGTAAAACATCAGGATCTAGTGTGAATCTATTCCCATTACTATCAATACTTCTCTCTCTCTCTAGGCATTTAATATTTCACATGACCAGTGTTGAAATTCCTCTGACTTATAGGTGATTTATAAATGGAAAAGTCTAGCTCAGTTGAGCTACTGTAAGTGCCTACAGTAAGATTATTTTTCCCAATAAGATTTAATCAGGTTGGAAGTAGTAACTGTGTCTTATACTTCTTCATATTCCCCATGTATCTACAAACTATGCTTTGAATATTAAAAATGTGATGATTTTTGAAAGAGTAATTGAAAAGTCCATGAAGTAACATTCATCAACTGAGAAAAAGTTTACTCAGTGTTCTGAGTTGCTTGTATTTTCTTACTTTAGGAACAGGCAATTGAATGTGCTGATAAAAATTTTTTTATATAACATTGCTTGAGCTGTATTAGAAATTTTTTTGGCTTTGCTTTCAGGTCCTTAAGCATTAAATATCTTTTCTTCAAGTTGGCATTTGCTGTTTGCTATTTGTCTGTACAAAGTGTAAGGCAAAAGATGAAAGTGATGCTCTAAAAAACTGAAATCTCTCTAAAGACGATTGCAACAATAATTATGCATTGCAACTTTATAATTAAAGTCCTTGATGAAATGTACATGTTGAATGAGTTATTTGAAGAAGTCCCCCTTTCTGCCTTCTCCCTTTTAAAAGATTAATTCATTTAACTGAAACCAACCAGAGGAAGGAAACAGTATGCAGGCTTGAAATTTCGTTTGGAAGCAGTTAAGTTCTGTCTTTCCCCAAATATAGATTGTGCAATTAATAGGGAACTTGGCTAGAACAAGACTGTTGACAAAATGTAGCTAGAAGATTTGAGCTATTTTTAGTTATTACGCTGTTTGTACTTAATAACATTTAACATGAACATTTACTTACATGGAAGTTATTCTTTTAAGATATAATGAAGAAATATTTGGCATATGTTTTGAGAAAATACTAGTTTTCAGTAAAAAAAAAACCTACATTCAAAAGAGATAAATATCTTCATTGACTTTAAGTTGGGGGAAATTGTTTTAGGATATATAACACTCACTTAAAAGATTCATTACATGTAAAACTTACTCTGAAGAAGTAAAAATTTTCATCTATAAAACATTTTAATACTTTTTTTGTTTTCAAATATATCTTGTCACTGAATGTCTAATAAAATTTTGTCTGGTAGAGAAAATTAAGGGAATTGCTTTAATAAATAAAAAAGATTTTTAATTAACATTGTCAGTAAAAGAGGTCCTTCTAAAGTCCTTGAAAATACTTAAAAACAGCTTCCTCTCTTCAATAGATTTTTTCAATTACAATCTTTATCTCACTATTTTTCCTTTCATAGGTAGTAAAAAGAGTCTGAGTTCTGTCCTTGTTAAGTATCACAGATTTCTAGCAAGTGGCGTAGGAAGAAATGAGATATGAAACACCTAAAGAACTTTGCTGTAACACTTCAGTATGTCCTTCCCATGAGTGGATGTGTCAACCAAATCAAAGAGAGTCTGTGTTTTATCTCTGAATCTTGCTTCACTGTACTTGGAGCTCATGATTCCCTCATGTCCTGGCTTCTTCTGAAGATCCTGAGAGCTCTGGAACTACCAGTGGATCTGCTTCACTGGGACCCTGGTTTGTGCTCTGGATCCATTAGATGGAGCCAACCTGGTATCTAAGCAGATAACTGTGGGGTCCCGCTAGCACTGGCAGCCCTGTTCTTGACACTTCCAACAAACAGAAGGGCAGAGGGTGCTGTTTTCCTGCTGCTGACATGAGTGGTTTAGGAACCCAGGCAAGTCTGGATGGGGGAGTAAGGCCAGTAGGGGGCATCATAACTGCCTCCCTCTATTCCCTTCTGTTTAGTATTTGCTAGGGCTGTGTGTGTGTGTGTAACTTATACTTATATCAAAAAAACCCATATACATGGCTCATAATCATAAAAAATCACAAAATAATATATTTACAAGGATTATAATAAGATAAAGACACTGCCCAGCCCCACTTTACGCTGTCCCACCTCACGCCATCGCTTTTCTAATCCCTTACCTCGGAAGTAACTACTTAGAAATCTTTCAATTTTGTATTTGATATTTACTTTCTATTTCTAAATAATAGCTACAGATATTTCTTGATTTCCAATTTTAAATATTATCTGTTGACTGTCTACAGATCTTTCAAATATAATTATATCACACATATATACACATGTAAATATTCTTCATAGCTGAGCCATGTAGTGTACTGATTAATTTCCTTCTATAATTTTCTTCCCTTGATGTTAATATTGTCTCAGTTTATTTTTTAATGAACCTCTAGTAGTTCCTAACACATATTTGGCAAGTGCTACATGCCTAGTATTGTTGTAAATGATTTATAGGTAAGAAGTTAGGGGATGGGAGGTGGGGCGTAAAAGGACAAAGTTCAGGTTCCTTGCTTTGTCGCGGTAGATCTGGCCCCCGGCTGTCCCCCCAGCTTCATTCCTTGTCTTCGTCTTCCCCTTATTTTACATTCTAGCCCTTCTTGACTCATTTTAGATCCCAGAATTTACCAAGCTCGCTCTTCTTCCCTGGCCTTTCCACCAGCCTCTGGCTATCTGAGTCACTCTTCTGTCCCTGTTATTTGCCTCTTATTCATCCTCAGGGGACAATCTTCCATGACCGCTAAAAAATGTTAGTGTGTCCTGCAATGTATTGCTGTAGGACTGTGTTCTTCTCACTTACCACTCTTTATGTTTATTACTTGGTTGACATCTGTTTTTCCCTCTGAACCATAAGCTCTGTGAAGGCGGGTCTGGGTGGTCTTGTTCCCCGAAGGGGTCCCAGCATTTGGTATCTAAATTTTTGGCTGTTTATAATTTTAGCTATTATGTGATGGGGCCTCTAAGGAGAATGACAGGAATGCAAATGCACATGAAAACATTGCAGTGATTCAGGCTGAGAAAATCCTGTGTAAGGGTAATGAATTGTTTACTCACATGAAGTAATGTTGTTTCTCCTTTATAAGTTGCCTAACCTTAAACTGGCTAAGACTCATTATAACTACAAAGTAAGAGGTGATGTGGCTTTAGACCTTGGGCAACGTGGGTCTGAGAATCCAGTTCTTATTCAGATTTTGCAAATGATCCTAGGAAGCCTTGAAGAACTCAGTTAACATCTTGGAGTGTCAGCACAGCTGGCCATGGATTCTCTAAACTTCCATCTACCATACACACTGGAGGGGTAGGCTGTGCCAAAAGCTGTGGTTCTCTGAGCAGTAAAACCAGAGAAACCAGTTGGGGCTGTGCCTTCATGGAGCCTCCAGTCTGGGAAGGAAGACAGGTAATATGCAGCTAAACACATACATAAATGCGTACTTGCAGATTGAAAGCGTGGTGTTAGACCAGAGACCAAATGGTGATGGAGAATAAAGAGGGAGCTCTACATACATGGTCAGGGAAGGAGGACCTGAGGATGTATCACTGGAGTAAAAAGGGAGGGACAACTGAGGGAAAGCAAGTTCAAAGTCTCTAGGACAGGTGGCCGTTAGGCTTCTGTCTCGAAGACAGCATGGTTACGTCTAGGACCCAAAAGGAGTCCATTGTGGCTGGAAGAGGGGGGATGCAAAGGAGGGGCTCAAAATTAAGTTTGAGAGCCTCATTATTTGGGATTGTGAAGCCAGCGATACTCCATTTGTGGTCTGCACATGGGCTGCTGGTCTGTAAACTATTGGCTATCTGTCTGTGACAAGAAAAAGACATAATCAACCATGTCAGACAACTTTGTGCAGACGTAAATCAACTAGGTCACCTAGAACATCTTTTAGGTATGCTTATATATACACACGTAGCAAAGGCTTTCTCAGCGATGAAGGAGTGGGAAGTTTTACATTGCCGTCCCGACGTAAATTTCTTACCTTGTTGCAGAC
The DNA here is from genome assembly GCF_005190385.1 of Monodon monoceros. Classification (NCBI taxonomy): domain Eukaryota; kingdom Metazoa; phylum Chordata; class Mammalia; order Artiodactyla; family Monodontidae; genus Monodon; species Monodon monoceros. Next base: position 73,143,632 of record NW_021703783.1, on the reverse strand, counting down.
CAACACTTTGAGCATATGATGGGCAAACACTGAAGGATTTTCAGTGCACGTGAATGTGTATTTGGTGGTGAAGGAGCTGGTGGGAGGATGTGATGTTGTGATTGAATTCACTTTTCAAAATGATTTCTGTAACTACAGAATAGAGTGTGGAGTGAGAAGAGGCAGGCGAAGCGATGAGTCAGGACCAGCAGTCTAGGGAAGAGATGACAATGGCCTGGACCAAGATGGCCGCAATGGAGGTGGAGGATTAGTGGGACAGATCATGATCTTTTTGGAGATAGAATGGATAGGATTTTCTTATGGATTGGGGGATGGGGAGTTAAGGGGGCCATTCACACTCGGCCTCCAGGTTTCTGCTCTGAACAACCTTTTGAATATTCATGCCACTGATTGAGATGGTAAAGGTTGAGGGCGAATGAGTTTAGAATTGGGGAGGTGTGGTATACCTGGATATTAACAATAGTAGTTATAATAGTGGATTTTTAAAAAACAGGAGCCTATATGAAATCTTCAAATTAATAAATAATAGCACAGTCCATATTTTTTCTCATAAAATGCTTCTTTTGAGTTTTTGTGCCCTTGGCTGTGAAAGCATGGAGTCCTAACCACTGGATTGCCAGGGAATTCCCATAAAATGCTTCTTTTGAGAGCAAGGAAAAGAAAGATAAAAAGTTATGTTGAGGTATAGATGTTGGGAGGGGTTAGACTCATTCATGAGCTGAGGGATCTTTTCATCAGAAGTGATTTAGGTATATGACTAAGCCAAGTTATATAGCTATCATGATCTTGAAGAGTGCTTCTGAATGGTTGAAATTATAAATCTTATATACACAAATACCAAGGGTACGTCCAGGGTGAGGAGTAAGTTTCATCTTAAATGTCAACTCTGATTAATTTTTAGTGAATTCTCAGAGAACTCTTTTGGAGGCTACATCTGGATTGAGTGAAAAGTCTGCTGTCATCGATTTTTTAGTGTGTAACTTGGATACAAGGGGGACTGTGGCAGCAAGCAGGCCAAGTATTTGCTGACCCTCTGCATCTTTCAGGTATAGAAAGTGAATTGGATAAATGTCTCAACATGTGTGACACTAGATACATCATTCCAAAAACTGCAAAATGGAACAAGCACTAAACTTTGAAGGGAACTGTCTGTGTGATTAAAACTTGGAATGGATTCCAAGAGCCGGAGTACAATGTTGTAATTGTTCCTTCCTTTGACCATGATACTGGAACCAAAGCTGGCTGTTAATAACGAAAATGCTCTCTGGGATGTTGAAGCAATTTTGCTCTGGGATCCATTAGGGATAGGAAAACAGCACGATAAAGACTGGGCAAATTCCACAGGTCTGCCTGGGCTAATTGCTGTGGAATCCAATTATATGGCTGCACCTGGTGATATGGTGGACCATTCTCAATTTCACCCATTTTATTATATGCACAAAGACTGTTTCACTTTCTCTTCACTCATTTTAATTTAATTTGGCTCTGTCACCCTGTCCACTACTTCTGAACTTTTCCCAGCAAATGGAGGCTTTTTCTTCCCTACCCAAAAGAAGATTCTGGTGACCGTGTAAAGTATTTTGGGTTGCCAAGGAAACTGAAGACTAGTTTGGATTCACCAGAGAGTGGCAACATTTTGATGGAACATTGGGAAGGGTGCTGCCAACCTCTGCTAAGGTTGTGGAGACAGGAAGGTTGATATATGGTATTAGAGATGACTATCCAAGGAGTCTGCCATGATTTCATGAATAATAATGATAATGAAGCAGAAGGGGAATAATGATTTGAGGAAGTTGATAAAACAAGTCACATCAGTTTTATGGCCAAAATTCATGAACAGCTTCCTTTTCTAGTGGAAGAGAAGACACTGGTGATTTTTGTAACTTAGATATATTTGTCAAGGTGCTACCAAATCCACTGCTGAACAAGAGAAAGAATAGGTCAAATTCAAAAGAATTACTTTTAATTTACCCTGAGATGTTTGCTGTGGGTGTGAAAATGAATTGAGAGAGCAAGTGGATGCCTGTTCATTTGTTAATATTTGGGTAGACTCATAGAAAGACTTGGAGATGTTTGAGGTCTTCTAGTCTACATGGTTTCAAACACTTTATTCTTTATAATAGCACAACATTAAACAAATAAACTTTTTTGTGCAACTTTAAAATAAAACAGTTAAGGACGTTGTTTTGTTCTGTCTGTCAGAAACCCAATTTGAATCCAACCTCTTTTGTAACTGGGTACTGTCTAGGATAGCCTCATCCGCCAGAGAGCAGACAGCAGAAGGAAGAACTACAGGTCCTTCAGCCTGTGGAACAAAAACCACATTCACAGAAAGATAGAACAGGTGAAAAGGCAGAGGGCTATGTACCAGATGAAGGAACAAGATAAAACCCCAGAAAAACAACTAAATGAAGTAGAGATAGGCAACCTTCCAGAAAGAGAATTCAGAATAATGATAGTGAAGATGATCCAGGACCTCTGAAAAAGAATAGAGGCAAAGATCAAGAAGATGCAAGAAATGTTTAACAAAGACCTAGAAGAATTAAAGAACAAACAAACAAGGATGAACAATACAATAACTAAAATGAAAAATACACTAGAAGAATCAACAGCAGAATAACTGAGACAGAAGAACGAATAAGTGACCTGGAAGACAGAATGGTGGAATTCACTGCTGCCAAAGGAAATAAAGAAAAAAGAATGAAAAGAAATGAAGACAGCCTAAGAGACCTCTGGGACAATATTAAATGCAACAACATTGGCATTATAGGGGTCCCAGAACGAGAAGAGAGAGAGAAAGGATGCGAGAAAATATTTGAACAGATTATAGTCAAAAATTTCCCTAACATGGGAAAGGAAATAGCCACCCAACTCCAGGAAGCGCAGAGAGTCCCACACAGGATAAACCCAAGGAGAAGCATGCCGAGACACATAGTAATCAAATTGGCAAAAATTAAAGACAAAGAAAAATTATTGAAAGCAGCAAGGGAAAAACGACAAATAACATATAAGGGAACTCCCATAAGGTTAACAGCTGATTTCTCAGCAGAAACTCTACAAGCCAGAAGGGAGTGGCATGATATACTTTAAGTGATGAAAGGGAAGAACCTACAACCAAGATTATTCTACCCAGCCATGATCTCATTCAGATATGATGGAGAAATCAAAAGCTTTACAGACAAGCAAAAGCTAAGAGAATTCAGCACCACCAAACCATCTCTACAACAAATGCTAAAGGAACTTCTCTAAAAGGGAATCACAAGAGAAGAAAAGGACCTACAAAAACAAACCCAAAACAATTAAGAAAATGGTCATAGGAACATACATATCGATAATTACCTTAAATGTGAATAGATTAAATGCTCCAACCAAGAGATACATGCTTCCTGAATGGATACAAAAACAAGACGCATCTATATGCTGTCTACAAGAGACCCACTTCAGACCTAGGGACACATACAGACTGAAAGTGAGGGGATGGAAAAAGATATTCCATGGAAATGAAAATCAAAAGAAAGCTGGAGTAGCAATACTCATATCAGATAAAATAGACTTTAAAATAAAGAATGTTACAAGAGACAAGGAAGACCACTACCTAAGGATCAAGGGACCAATCCAAGAAGAAGATATAACAATTATAAATCTGCATGCACCCACATAGGAGCGCCTCAATACATATAAGGCAACTGCTAACAGCTCTAAAAGAGGAAATCCACAGTAACACAATAATAGTGGGGGACTTTAACACCTCACTTACACCAATGGACAGATCATGCAAACAGAAAATTAATAAGGAAACAGAAGGTTTAAATGACAAAATAGACCAGATAGATTTAATTGATATTTATAGGACATTCCATCCAAAAACAGCAGATTACACTTTCTTCTCAAGGGCGCACGGAACATTCTCCAGGATAGATCACATCTTGGGTCACAAATCAAGCCTTGGTAAATTTAAGAAAATTGAAACCATATCAAGCATCTTTTCTAACCGCAACGCTATGAGGTAAGACATCAATTACAGGGAAAAAAAACGTAAAAAACACAAACACATGGAGGGTAAACAATACGTTACTAAATAACCAAGAGATCACTGAAGAAGTCAAAGAGGAAATCGGAAAATACCTAGAGACAAACGATAATGAAAACACGATGATCCAAAACCTATGGGATGCAGCAAAAGCAGTTCTAAGAGGAAAGTTTATAGCTCTACAAGCCTACCTCAAGAAACAAGAAAAATCTCAAATAAGGAACCTAACCTTACACCTAAAGGAGCTAGAGAAAGAAGAACAAACAAAACCCAAAGTTAGCAGATGGAAAGAAATCATAAAGATCAGAGAGGAAATAAATGAAATAGAAACAAAACAATACCACAGATCAATAAAACTAAAAGCTGGTTCTTTGAGAAGATAAACAAAATTGATAAACCATTAGCCAGCCTCATCAAGTAAAAGAGGGAGAAGACTCAAATCAATAAAATTAGAAATGTAAAAGGAGAAGTTACAACAGACACCACAGAAATACAAAGCATCCTAAGAGATTACTACAGGCAACTCTATGGCAACAAAATGGACAACCTGGTAGAAATGGGCAAATTCTTAGAAAGGTATAACGTTCCAAGACTGAACCAGGAAGAAATAGAAAATATGAACAGACCAATCACAAGTAATTAAATTGAAACTGTGATTAAAAATCTTCCAACAAACAAAAGTCCAGGACCAGATGGCTTCACAGGTGAATTCTATCAAACATTTAGAGAAGAGCTAACACCCACCCTTCTCAAACTCTTCCAAAAAATTGCAGAGGCAGGAACACTCCCAAACTCGTTCTATGAGGCCACCATCACCCTGATACCAAAACCAGACAAAGATACTACAGAAGAAGAAAATTGCAGACCAATATCACTAATGAATATAGATGCAAAAATCCTCAACAAAATACCAGCAAGCAGAATTCAACAACACATTAAAAGGATCATACACCATGATCAAGTGGGATTTATCCCAGGGATGCAAGGATTCTTCAGTATATGCAAATCAATCAATGTGATACACCATATTAACAAATTGAAGAATAAAAACCATATGATCATCTCAATAGATGCAGAAAAAGCTTTTGACAAAATTCAACACCCATTTATGATAAGAACTCTCCAGAAAGTGGGCACAGAGGGAACCTACCTCAACATAATAAAAGCCATATACGACAAACCCACAGCAAACATCATTCTCATTGGTGAAAAACTGAAAGTATTTCCTCTAAGATCAGGAACAAGACAAGGCTGTCCACTCTCGCCACTGTTATTCGACATAGTTTTGGAAGTCCTAGCCATGGCAATCAGAGAAGAAAAAGAAATAGAAGGAGTACAAATTGGAAAAGAGGAAGTAAAACTGTCACTGTTTGCAGATAACATGATACTATACATAGAGAATCCTAAAGATGCCACCAGAAAAATACTAGAGCTAATCAATGAATTTGGTAAAGTTGGAGGATACAAAATTAATGCACAGATATCTCTTGCATTCCTATATGCTAATGATGAAAAATCTGAAAGAGCAATTAAGGAAACACTCCCATTTACCATTGCAAGAAAAAGAATAAAGTACTCAGGAATAAACGTACCTAAGGAGACAAGACCTGTATGCAGAAAACTATAAGACACTGTTGAAAGAAATTAAAATGATACAAACAGATGGAGAGATATACCATGTTCTTGGATTGGAAGAATGAATATTGTGAAAATGACTATACTAGACAAAGAATGAACAGATTCAATGCAATCCCTATCAAATTACCAATTGCATTTTTTACAGAACTAGAACAAAAAATCTTAAAATTTGTATGGAGACACAAAAGACCCCGAATAGCCAAAGCAGTCTTGAGGGAAAAAAACGGAGCTGGAGGAATCAGACTCCCTGACTTCAGATTATACTACAAAGCTACAGTAATGAAGACAATATGGTACTGGCACAAAAACAGAAACATAGGATCAATTGAACAAGATAGAAAGCCCAGAGATAAACCCACGCACCTATGGTCAACTAATCTATGACAAAGGAGGCAAGGATATACAATGGAGAAAAGATAGTCTCTTCAATAAATGGTGCCGGGAAAACTGGACAGCTCCATGTAAAAGAATGAAATTAGAACACTCCCTAACACCATTCACAAAAACTCAAAATGGATTAGAGACCTAAATGTAAGACCGGACACCATACAACTCTTAGAGGAAAACAGGAAAAATACTCTGACATAAATCACAGCAAGATCTTTTCTGACCTACCTTCTAGAGTAATGGAAATAAAAACAAAAGTAAACAAATGGGACCTAATGAAACTTAAAAGCTTTTGCAAAGCAAAGGAAACTACAAACAAGGCGAAAAGACAACCCTTAGAATGGGAAAAAAATATTTGCAAATGAATCAATGGACAAAGGATTAATCTCCAAAGTTTGTAAACATCTCATGCAACTCAATATTAAAAAAACAACCCAATCAAAAAATGGGCGGAAGACCTAAATATGCATTTCTCCAAAGAGGACATACAGATGATTAAGAAGCACATGAAAAGCTGCTCAACATCACTAATTATAAGAGAAATGCAGATCAAAACTACAATGAGGTATCACCTCACACCAGTTAGAATGGGCATCATCAGAAAATCTACAAACAACAAATGCTGGAGAGGGTGTGGAGAAAAGGGGCCCATCTTGCACTGTTGCTGGGAATGTAAATTGATACAACCACTATGGAGAATAGTATGGAGGTTCCTTAAAAACCTAAACATAGAATTACCATATGATCCAGCAGTCCTACTACTGGTCATAAAACCATAATTCAAAAACCATAAAACCATAATTCAAAAAGACACATGCACCCCAATGTTCATTGCACCACTATTTACAATAGCCAGGTCATGGAAGCAACCTAAATGCCTGACAGACGAATGGATAAAGAAGATGTTGTAAATATATCCAATGGAATATTACTCAGCCATAAGAAGGAATGAAATTGGGTCATTTGTAGAGACGTGGATGAATCTAGAGACTGTCATACAGAGTGAAGTAAGTCAGAAAGAGAAAAACAAATGTCGCCTATTAACGCATATATGTGGAACCTAGAAAAATGATACAGATGAACCAGTTGGCAGGGCAGAAGTTGAGACACAGATGTAGAGAACAAACGTATGGACACCAAGGGGGGAAAGCCGTGGGGGGTTGGGGGTGGTGGTGTGATGAATTGGGCTATTGGGGTTGACATGTATACACTGATGTGTATAAAATTGATGACTATACTGCTGTATAAAAGAATAAATAAAATAAAATAAAATAAAACAGTTAAAAGTAAAGCTCATTGCGTAGGAGATGGAGCGGAGAGTTGAGAGCATGACCCACTTGGGTTTGTGCCTTTCTCACTCACCTGGTTTTTCCATGAGACACCACTGTTCTAAGGACTCGGCTTGAAAACCACTAATCGAATGCAGTCTCCTCATTTTATAAACAGGGGATAAGATGACTTACCCAGAATGTGCAATTAGTTCCCGGGTGGACCAGCTCCCTGTAAATACGATCTTTCCATTACATCATACTTGGAGTGTCAGTGATGACCCTGAGCTTCTCTCTATCCCTTCCTATTGCTCCTGTCAACAGGGTTTTATTTATAATCTTCTTCTTCCCATGTTATTTAATAGACTTCATCCCCATCACTGCAGCTCTCATAACAGCTTAAAGAAAAACATATCTGACTCCACATGCCTATGAGCGTGCAGTAGGGAACATTGGATATGACTTCCTCAGTGGCTGTTGCTCCCGAACATGCCCTGTGAGCTGGGGTCCCAGTCCATGACCAATACTGGTTGGGTGGTGGGGCAGGGAAGTGGAATCTGTCTTGTCATCTTGTATTGTACTCCCCTGCTGTGTGACAGAATAGAGTAATGAGAAACTCTGCAGGTCTTGGGTTGTTTGAATGCTGCTCTTTCTCAGAGCTGACATTGTGTCTGGCCTCTGATAAATGATAAATTCTCATGTCCTGTTTTGTGAGATTTTTAATCATGTGCAGTTAATAGACAGACTGTTACAAAGCATAATAGTATCTATCACCTGAATAAAATAAGAAGTGTTAATTTTATATGGAATTGTATTTCTAAGGATCACCGATTTTTGGAGGTAGATATCATCTTAGAGAATTTGTCATCCATTTTTTTTCTCTTATAATAAGGAAGCTTATGCTCTGAGTGGTGAAGAACTGTGTCTGTGATGAGTCAGCTAGCTCAAGGTGTAAACTCAGTCCTCACTCAAGACCCATTGTTCATCCCACTCTTTGGTTAGATTTGATTGAAAAAATATGCATTGTGCGTCCTCCAGTGCAAAATATCTGTGAGAGAGAGATTTTCCTATTTCTTTCATGGGGAGGGGGGAGGGGTAGACAATAAAGACCCTCTAAGAGCTGAAGTCTTCACCTTATTTACAGGAAACCTGCTTTCTAAAAACATTGTTTGCCAGGCCCTTTGTTCTTTTTTTTTTTTTTTTTGTCTGAGAGAAGAGACAATGTTTCATGCTAGGAGTTTAGGCATGATCAGTGGTCCTGGATATAATTTTTAGATTAATGACTGCATGCTTGCTTATACATTGAATAAGATGCAGGTTGATTCATTGGTTCAAATACTGTCAAGGCCATAGGTTGGAACTCCTTTGAGCTAATTTGCTAAGACCAGACCCATGGCCCCAGATTTCACCATCAAATATGGGCAGCTATCATGCACATATGGGACAATAGATCTATACAAGTCTAATCATCTCTCTTGGAGAGATGAAATAACCTGTATAGGACAGTGATGAGACAGTGATGAGAGGGAGGAGCTTTCATTGTATTAAAGAGTAAATTATTGTTATTTTTCCTATCTTTGAAAGCATTTGGTTAGAGATTTAAGAGTTCGGGCTCTGGAGCTAGACTTCTTGGGTCTGAATTCCAGGCCTGCTTTTTACTGCCTGTATGACCTTCATTGACTTAGTTAACCTCATTGTGCTGAATTTTTTGCCTCTGTAGAGTAAGTTAATAAGAGTAAACACCTCAGAGTGTTCTGAAGATTAAATGTGTAAATACATGCAGCTGCTAGAATAGTCTGGCATATAGTAAGCACTTAATAAATATTACCTATCATATGGATTTAAGACACCCTCTAAACTCAGATGCACATCAAACTTCTAATTGTTTGAAACTGGATATGATAAGTATTTGTTGTTTGAAGCAGCTACATTTTGGAATAATTTGTTTTGCAGCCGTAGATAACCACACACTAACCATGATTAAAAGTCACCACTGATATGGAGATAGTCTAGACAGAGCAGGTCTGATGTCAAATTCTTGTTTTTTCGTGTACTTATTTAATATGGATTTACTCTGTGCTAGGCTTTTTGGACACAAAAGTTAACTTTTGAAAAAGACACTGTCCTTGCCTTCTTGGAAGAAACAAGCTTGAAAAATTTGTGGCAGACCTGTTTATTCAACGTCACTAATTTATTTTAAACTATGATTTCTTAGCTGTTTAATTTGAATAATTTATTAAATATATAATTAAATATCTTTGCTCTGTTAAACAAACAAACAAAAACCTTCTTCTAATTGTTTTAGTGGATTCCAGCAGCCATCTCATTTTCTATAATCAGGAAGCTTTTAGACATTGCCAAGCACTGGTAGCCTCTTCTGGGCAGGCTTTGCTTGTTTGCGACCAGAGTTGGTGGAAGGTCTATTTTCTGTGAATTTATTCGTTTGGTGTACATTCTTGAGTGTGATTAACGTGGCACACCCTGAGTCAGGTGAACCGGGGATTGGGGGAGAGTGGGATGGGGAGGTAGGAGGGTGAGGACAAAAACCTCAGTGAGATATAGTTTCAGCCCTCAGAGGGATGGGCGGTGTGAGAGGTGGGGTACGGTGAGGATGAAAATAAACACGGAATGGTCTTGCCTTCAGAGAGCTCACTGTCTTGAGAGAGATGATCCGTAAACAAGTAGTGACAAAGCAGTGAGAGCCCTGCAAAGTGCCAAGGGGGCACAGAAGAGGAAGTGACTCAGACAGCCTAAGGGGACTGAGGAAGGCTTTAGACAGGGAATGACATACAAAGTGGGTCAAAGGATGAATCACTGTCGAATAGAAGAGAGAGGGTGAGTTTTCAGGCAGGGGAAACTGCATGCGCAAAGGCACGGAGCCAAGACTCACAACAAAAGTAGTCAATATTAGGGCACTACCCAACTTCAATGACACGTCATTGCCCAAGCTCTTTAGCTCAGCTGGCAGAGTCTGGTGTGAGGCAGTCCGTGCCCACCTTCCCAAGTCGTTTTTGCTTCATAACCACTAACCACACTAGCCCCCCCCCCTTTTTTTTTAATTTTTAAAAAATTTTTATTGGAGCATAGTTGATTTACAATGTTGTGTTAGTTTCAGGTGTACAGCAAAGTGAATCAGTTATACATATACATATATCCACTCTTTTTTAGATTCTTTTCCCATGTAGGCTATTACAGAGTACTGAGTAGAGTTCCCTGTGCTATACAGTAAGTCCTTACTAGTTACCTGTTTTATATATAGTAGTGTGTCTGTGTCAATCCCAATCTCTCAATTTATCCCTCCCCCCCACCCTTACTCCCTGGTAACCATAAGTTTGTTCTCTACATCTGTAACTCTATTTCTGTTTTGTAGATAAGTTTATTTGTACCCTTTTTTTAGATTCTACATATAAGTGATATCATATGATATTTGTCTTTCTGTGTCTGACTTACTTCACTCAGTATGACAATCTCTAAGTCCATTCATTTTGCTGCAAATGGCATTATTTTGTTCTTTCTTATGGCTGAGTAATATCTCACTGTATATCTACATCATATCTTCTTTATCCACTCCTCTGTTGATGGACATTTAGGTTGCTTCCATGTCCTGGCTGTTATACATAGTGCTGCAGTTAACATTGGGGTGTATGTCCCTGGATCATCATAAGCATGATCACTTCAGAGCCTCTGTCACTATACCTTGTAGTTTCTCTATACTTCACCTACATCTTTGTAGATAGTCTATTAATCTCTCTTTTTCTATGCCAATCTGTTTCCTGCCTGGATCTGGAGAGATAGGAGAGGGCTGGGGACCAAGTTAGGAAAGGCCTTGCATGCATGTAAAGATCTCAGACCATGTTCATTTGGAAATGGAGAGCTGTGAAAGATAGGTCTTTATGCAGGGGTATGACATAACCCAAAGAGTGGGGTAAACACATGGGGTCAGTGTAGATCACCTTCTTTAAACTTTTGATAGTGCACTCCATTGTTGAAAAATGAGGACTTCCCTGGTGGCACGGTGGTTAAGAATCGGCCTGCCAGTGCAGGGGACATGGGTTCGAGCCCTGGTCTGGGAAGATCCCACATGCTGCGGAGCAACTAAGCCCACGAGCCACAGTTACTGAGCCCGCGTGCCACAACTTCTGAAGCCTGCGTGCCTAGAGCCTGTGCTCCACAACAAGAGAAGCCACCACGGTGACAAGCCTGCGCACTGCAATGAAGAGTAGCCCCCGCTCGCCGCAAGTAGAGAAAGCCTGTGCGCAGCAACGAAGACACAATGCAGCCAAAAGTAAATAAATAAAATAATAATAATTAAAAAACAATGAGCATGTCCTCATAACATATGCATATCTGTTTATTTGCAAGTTATATCCATGCATTGTTTTTTATTGAAATACAGTTAATTTACCATATTGTGTTAGTTTCAGATGTACAGCAAAGTGATTCAGTTAAATATATGTATATATGTTTCAGATTACTTTCCATTAAATGTGATTATAGGATATTGAATGTAGTTCCCTGTGCTATACAGTAAATCCTTGTTGTTTATCTATTTTATGTATAGTAGTTTGTGTCTGTTAATCCCATACTCCTAATTTATCCATCCCACCTCCCTTTCCCATTTGGTAACCTTAGGTTTGTTTTCTATGTCTGTGAGTCTGTTTCTGTTTTGTGTGTGTGTGTGTGTGTGTGTGTATGTGTAAGATGTTTTCATGTGGGCCCTTTTCAAAGTCTTTATTGAATTTGTTACAATATTGCTTCTGTTTCATGCCAGGAGGCATGTGGGATCTTAGCTCCCCAACCAGGGATTGAACCTGCACCCCTTGCATTGGAAGGCAAAGTCTTAACCACTGGACTGTCAGGGAAGTCCCAGATTGCTTTATATTATTTTTTAGGTTCCATATAAGCGATATCATGTAACATTTGTCTTTGTCTGACTTCACTTAGTATGGTAATCTCTAGGTCCATCCATGTTGCTGCCATGCATTCCTGTACTAACAACTTTTGCACAGTGTAAAATATAAAAGTAGATAATAAAAGGAACAAGATAAACTATATTTAAAAGATTTCAAGTTGATCTTCAATTTTTCTGTCACTAAAAACCATGCTATTCGTGTTCTGATTGCTTCGTCTTTAAGGGTCTCGCTAAAATTATAGCTAGTATTTCATTATACACTTAGAGTGTCCTTCATTGTCAAGGAGGGTGCATATAAATCCGTATTGCAGATAATCTTCTTGATAACTTCAGTTGGGTAGAGATAGGATAATCTCTTGTCAGATCTCGTTACGTTATAATTGTTTTGGATATGTAGTGTGGTGACAGAGTGCTTCTACCAAGTGTAATTTGCTAATTTTCTTATTGTTTTCCATATTTCTAGCAAAGATAACAAAGAAATTATAATAATAACAATTATTAAACACATAATTTGGCCCGCATTATTTAATACAGACTGAGAATCAGGAGTTTATGTACCATTTTAAACTCATGCTAAAAAAAAAGACCAGGAGCTTTTGATACACGATCTAAATAAAACTTCAGAACAATCATGCAAAATCAGCATTATTTTTAGCTTTTTATAATGAGGAAACTTTTTATAAACATGGGAAGATCAAGGAACTTGCCCAGTAGCTACTAAGTGTCAGAGAAAGCTTCAGTTTAAACTCAGGTCTATCTGTGCCTGGAGAACTTGCCCCTAACCTACCTATAAAAAGCTGATAAATAAAAGGGAAATTTGGAATGCTTTAATTAAATGGCCTTGATTTTCTCAATAAAATAGAAGAAGAGGCTTAGTGGACTTACAAGGCTATGTTCAGATAAAACTGGTGTGAAATGTGATTACCCAGCTTGAAGGCAGAGTACCTGAAAAGCTACTCTTCATTCTTCTCCACATTAAAACCAAGAATCTGACACTCTCCATACAGCAAATTCACTCTTTTTCCATCCTGGTTTCCCTGTGGTTCCTTCCTCCCCAGCTGGAGGTACCTATACTTGGCACTTACAGTTAATGCTATAAGTGAGTAAGAACTTGGCTGGGGAAAAGACAAAGAATGCATGTTTCCTTTACTTGTTATTTTTGGTCTGTTGTTCTTGGACCCAAGTTGCAAGATGTTGAGGTGCATGTCAAAAAATGTTAAGAGTTCTTAGGGAGGAAATGACAGGAGGCCTCTCAAGAAAACACTTGAAAGAGAAGGCCACCATTAGAAGATACATAAACCTTGATGAGAAAGTCTATTTTGATAGCTGGGCAGGTGATGCCATTAGCATAGTTCCTATGGAGCTGTGGGCACCATCATATCTGTAAAATCTCTTGAGTCTGACAAGTCCCTGTCTTCTTTTACAGAGCCTAGCACTCTGAGAGGTCATGATTATTGAAAAGGGTGCAGGGATGGGAGTTTGGGGGTGTCCTAGCACAGGTAAGAAGATAGCCTAGAGAGTAAGGGGGATGGAGAGTGAGATGTGAACTTGGATGAACTTTAGAAGGGCAACGATGGGGATCGGTAATAGACCAAGGAATCAACCAGAAAGGAACAGGATAACCGTTGATTTGTACATGGAAAGAGCCCTTCTAATGTCCTAGCTCTTTAAACACTGGGCTTTCTACATGCTGTTGTGTGCACCTCCAGAGAAGGCGGGTGGAGAAACAAGTCACTTTGGCTCTTGATTAATACGTTTTTCAAAGATTATAGTCTAGGGTGGGAGAGAAAACAAACAGAATTTTGTTCCTGCAAAGTAATTCATAGTAATCCACTGGGATGCCACGGGAAATTCAAAAGCATTATGTTAAGTGCATGAAAAGGTAGCACTTTTAATATATTTTCCATTATTTCTGACTGATTAGGTCAAGCAGTTCCCATTGTTGAGTACTGGGCTTTTATTATGGCTTGGGCAATTTTGAAAGGTGTTAAGATTCTTTAATAAGGCCATAGAATATAGTGTTTCTACTGGGACATAAACTTGAGGGTCTACACACACAAAGGCACACTCCCTTGTAACTGAGGACAACGAGCCACTGCTGTCTTCTTGCAATGGGCCTCTCAATCTCCTGCTGGCAATAAATAGTGCATCACTCTGGGTCCTGCATTTGGGGGGCGGTGGGAGAGTGGATGGGGGAGAGGATGAAGTGGGTTAACTCATTAACCTTGAGTTGTTAAATGCTGTTGGAAAAACTCACTAAATCTAGAGACCTGTCTGCTCTTTCCTACCCTCAGCCCTCACCAAAGCTAAGTATTCTATGTTTTTTTTAAAGTATATATAGTTTTTAAAGATTTTTTTTGATGTGGACCAGTTTTAAGGTCTTTATTGAATTTGTTACAATATTGCTTCTGTTTTATATTTCGGTTTTTTGGCCGCGAGGCATGTGGGATCTTAGCTCCCCGACCAGGGATCAAACCCACACCCCCTGCATTGGAAGGCGAAGTCTCAACAACTGGACCACCAGGGAAGTCCCTAAGTATTCTATTTATCACCTATTGATTCCTTCTTCTGTTTCTTTGGCAGCCACTGTAATACGTGAGTTTTCAACTCAACAACGTACTCCTCACTTTTTCTTGTTCCTTCTTCCACCCCGTTCATCACACATTGCTGGCCTCCTTCTCTCATGGGAGATGACCTGCTCACCTGTTTTCCTGGGAAGATTTGTTTGAAATCACCTTATTTATTTCCTCCTCAAAGTCTTCTGCCTTCTCACTCTTCTATTCGGCATCTCTCCTCTTCCCTCTGCCTGGATTGGAGGTCACCTCCATTGCTAATCCCAAATCCTTTCCCACTGACATCACTTCCTCTAGGTAGGTGTATGCTCACTTATCCCCTTTTACTCACAATATCTGTTCCGTCTTGAAATTTTAGTTCTCTTTGAGAAAGAGATACCAGCTTGAACTCATAGCAGCTGAACTAACAATGACTGCTAAAAGTTTTCAAAAAGGATATATTTTATACTTATCCTTTCTATTTCATGATTTATGACTTTTAAGCTCTTTCCATTCTTTTAACACCACATGTTGAATGGTTGAAGGACAGAGGGATATTTAGTTTGGAGAAAGGACTCAAGTTTGCCATGTAACTTGTGTTCACATACAGGGCTTTCAGATGAGGGACAGATTACTTTTCTTATAAGCCTAAAATGGAGAATTTGAATCAACAAGTAAAAGCTACAGTGAGGTAAAATTTTAATACAAATCAGGGTGAATTTTATTATCACTGGAATTATCCAGAGATGAAATGGGTCGCTGTGGGTAACAGCAAGTTTCCTGCTGCTGGAGGTATTCAAACTCAAGTTAGGTTGTTGTAGAATCGATTCAAGCATCAAATGAGCTCTTACACCAGGGTGCTTCTGAATCCTGAGATATTGTGATTGTCACACAGTCATTTCCAAGTTTTCACTCATTTGACTTGTTTGCAGCCTAAGCCATCACTGTGTTCATGTTATGTTTATCTTTTTGTTTTGCATGTATATGAAAATAATAATGGTCATTGTGAAAATTTTAAAATAATACAAAGTGTAAAATGTCTGAGCCCTCCTCGTTCTTCCCCATTCCTTTCCACTCACCAAGTTTGGTAAGGATTGTTAGGTACATATGTAAATATCTTTCTATCTAGCTGTATATGCATCTGTAATAAAATAGGCTTATACTATATTGAATGCTTTGCAACTTACTTTTTGTTCGTTGTGGAAAATGGTGGGCTGCCATCCAGGTCAGTATATAGTTCTCTCTCTCTGTTTTGATGGCTGCATAGAATTCAGTAGTATAAATCAGGGGTCACAGACTTTTTCTTTTAAAGATTAGGGAGTAAATATTTTTATGTTGTCATCCCTTACAGTCTCTGTCCTAACTACTCGGCCCTGTCATGTAGCACAGGGGTCCCCAACCCCCAGAACGCAGACCAGTGCTGGTCCGCGGCCCGTTAGGAACTGGGCCATGCAGCAGGCGGTGAGCAGCAGGCGAGCGAGCGAAGCTTCATCTGCCGCTCCCCATCGCTCGCATTACCTCCTGAACCATCCCCCTGCCCCACCGTCCGTGGAAAAATTGTCTTCCACGAAACCAGTCCCTGGTGCCAGAAAGTTGGGGACCACTGGTGTAGCATGAAAGTAGCCACGGATAATACATAAGTGAATGCATATACCTGTGTTCCAATAAAACCTAACTGATTTACATTAAAATTTGAATATTGTATAATTTTTAAATGTCATGAAATATCCTTCTGATACTTTCAACCATTTAAGAATATAAAAGCCATTATTCTTAGCTTGGGGCTGCATAAAAACAGGTATGGGCAAGATTTGGCCCATGGGCTGTAGTTTGCCAAACCCTGGTTTAAACTGTTAGGGAGGGTTATTTATTCTTCACATTTGGTGTGCCCTTCCACTCTTATGCTAATTAGCGAGCTTCATTAGCATAATAACTTGCCTTCTCCACCCCTTCACTAACTCTGCCCCAGGGGAGATGGAATGACATGAAATGATTGGTGAGGTTACAGGAGAGAGTGGGCATGACCTTTTCTCTTTTCTTTCTCTTTGAGAACCAGCTGCCTGCAGGGCTCGTATACTTTCTATGAGATCGTCTCCCTAGACCAGCATTGCATCATGGGCAGTCTGTCTAATTCTGAGCCTTATTATGAAACAGTCCACGTGCCTTTCTTATTCAGATAGAAACCACTTTATCCAATATCAGCTTCATCAATAATAAAGATAATATTTGGTCTCTAATCTGTTTTTACTCATTTGACTTATTTTTCAATTGAATTAGGCATAGAATAGACACGCTACTTATTGAATCATCTAATAACGTCAACTTGGATTTACCATAATTTATTTAGCCATTCCACACCTTTTCATTCTTAATACTGGGTTGGCCAGAAAGTGGCTTCCATTTTTAAGTAAAAATAAAAGACACATTTTTCATTTTCACCAAGAACTTTATTGAACAATGTATTCACCCTTTTTAAAATTTTTAAATTTAATTTTATTTATTTTTTTATACAGCAAGTTCTTATTAGTCACCAATTTTATACACATCAGTGTATACATGTCAATCCCAATCTCCCAATTCAGCACACCACCATCCCCACACCCCTGCGCTTTCCCCCCTTGGTGTCCATACGTTTGTTCTCTATATCTGTGTCTCGACTTCTGCCCTGCAAAGTGGTTCATCTGTACCATTTTTCTAGGTTCCACATACATGTGTTAATATACGATATTTGTTTCTCTCTTTCTGACTTACTTCACTCTGTATGACAGTCTCTAGACCCATCCATGTCCCAACAAATGACTCAATTTCATTCCTTTTTATGGCTGAGTAATATTCCACTGGATATATTTACAACATCTTCTTTATCCATTCGTCTTTTGATGGGCATTCAGGTTGCTTCCATGACCTGGCTATTGTAAATAGTGGTGCAGTGAACATTGGGGTGCATGTGTCTTTTTGAATTATGGTTTTCTCTGGGTATATGCCCAGTAGTGGGATTGCTGGATCATATGGTAATTCTGTTTCTAGGTTTTTAAAGAACCTCCATACTGTCCTCCATAGTGGCTGTATCAATTTACATTCCCACCAGCAGTGCAAGAGGGTTCCCTTTTCTCCACACCCTCCCCAGCATTTGTTGTTTGTAGGTTTTCTGATGATGCCCATTCTAGCTGGTGTGAGGTGATACCTCATTGTGGTTTTGATTTGCATTTCTCTAATAGTTAGTGATGTTGAGCAACTTTTCATGCGCTTCTTGGCCATCTGTATGTCTTCTTTGGAGAAATGTCTATTTAGGTCTTCTGCCCATTTTTGGATTGGGTTGTTTGTTTCTTTAATATTGAGCTACACGAGCTGTTTATATATTTTGGAGTTTAATCCTTTGTCCGTTGATTCGTTTGCAAATATTTTCTCCCATTCTGAGGGTTGTCTTTTCGTCTTGTTTATGGTTTCCTTTGCTGTGCAAAAGCTTGGAAGTCCCATTTGTTTATTTTGTTTTTATTTCCATTACTCTAGGAGATGGAACAAAAAAGATCTTGCTGTGATTTATGTCAAAGAGTGTTCTTCCTATGTTTTCCTCTAAAGAGTTTTATAGTGTCCGGTCTTAAATTTAGGTCTCTAATCCATATTGAGTTTATTTTTGTGTATGGCGTTAGGGAATGTTCTAATTTCATTCTTTTACATGGAGCTGTCCAGTTTTCCCAGCAACAATTATTGAAGAGGCTGTCTTTTCTCCATTGTATATCCTTGCCTCCTTTGTCATAGATTAGTTGACCATAGGTGCATGGGTTTATCTCTGGGCTTTCAATCTTGTTCCATTGATCTATGTTTCTGTTTTTGTGCCAGTACCATATTGTCTTCATTACTGTAGCTTTGTAGTATAATCTGAAGTCAGGGAGTCTGATTCCTCCAGCTCCGTTTTTTTCCCTCAAGACTGCTTTGGCTATTCGGGGTCTTTTGTGTCTCCATACAAATTTTCAGATTTTTTGTTCTAGTTCTGTAAAAAATGCCATTGGTAATTTGAGAGGGATTGCATTGAATCTGTACATTGCTTTGGGTAGTATAGTCATTTTCACAATATTGATTCTTCAATCTGAGAACATGGTATATCTCTCCATCTGTTTGTATCATCTTTAATTTCTTTCCTCAGTGTCTTATAGTTTTCTGCATACAGGTCTTTTGTCCCCCTAGGTAGGTTTATTCCTAGGTATTTTATTCTTTTTGCTGCAATGGTAAATGGGAGTGTTTCCCTAATTTCCCTTATAGATTTTTCATCATTAGTGTATAGGAATGCAAGAGATTTCTGTGCATTAATTTTGTATCCTGCAATTTTATCAAATTCATTGATTAGCTCTAGTAGTTGTCTGGTGGCATCTTTAGGATTCTCTATGTATAGTATCATGTCATCTGCAAACAGTGACAATTTTACTTCTTCTTTTCCAATTTGTATTCCTTTTATTTCTCTTTCTTCTCTGATTGCCGTGCCTATGACTTCCAAAACTATGTTGAATAATAGAGGTGAGAGTGGACAGTCTTGTCTTGTTCCTGATCTTAGAGAAAATGCTTTCAGTTTTTCACCATTGAGAATGATGTTTGCTGTGGGTTTGTCATATATGGCCTTTATTATGTTGGGATAGGTTCCCTCTGTGCCCACTTTCTGGAGAGTTTCTATCATAAATGGGTGTTGAATTTTGTCAAAAGCTTTTTCTGCATCTATTTAGATGATCATATGGTTTTTATTCTTCAATTTGTTAATATGATGTATCACACTGATTGATTTGCTTATACTGAAGAATCCTTGCATCCCTGGGATAAATCCCACTTGATCATGGTGTATGATCCTTTTAATGTGTTGTTGGATTCTGTTTGCAAGTATTCTGTTGAGGATTTTTTCATCTATATTCATCAGTGATATTGGCCTGTAATTTTCTTTTTCTGTAGTATCTTCGTCTGTTTTTGGTATCAGGGTGATGGTGGCCTCATAAAATGAGTTTGGGAGTGTTCCTGCCTCTGCAATTTTTTGGAAGAGTTTGAGAAGGGTGGGTGTTAGCTCTTCTCTAAATGTTTGATAGAATTCACCTGTGAAGCCATCTGGTCCTGGACTTTTGTTTGTTGGAAGATTTTTTTTTTTTTTGTGGTACGCGGGCCTCTCACTGCTGTGGCCTCTCCCGTCACAGAGCACAGGCTCTGGACGCGCAGGATCAGCGGCCATGGCTCACGGGCCCAGCCACTCCGCGGCACGTGGGATCCTCCCGGACCGGGGCACGAACCCGTGTCCCCTGCATCGGCAGGCAGACTCTCAACCACTGCGCCACCAGGGAAGCCCTGTTGGAAGATTTTTAATCGCAGTTTCAATTTCATTACTTGTGATTGGTCTGTTCATATTTTCTGTTTCTCCCTGGTTCAGTGTTGGAAGGTTATACCTTTCTAAGAATTTGTCCATTTCTTCCAGGTTGTTCATTTTGTTGGCATAGAGTTGCTTGTAATAGTCTCTTAGGATGCTTTGTATTTCTGCGGTGTCTGTTGTAACTTCTCTTTTTTCATTTCTAATTTTATTGAATTGAGTCCTCTCTCTCTTCTTCTTGATGTGTCTGGCTAATGCTTTATCAATTTTGTTTATCGTCTCAAAGAACCAGCTTTTAGTTTTATTGATCTTTGTTATTGTTTTCTTTGTTTCTATTTCATTTATTTCTGCTCTGATCTTTATGATTTCTTTCCTTCTGCTAACTTTGGGGTTTTTTTGTTCTTCTTTCTCTAGTTCCTTTAGGTGTAAGGTTAGATTTCTTATTTGAGATTTTTCTTGTTTCTTGAGGTAGGCTTGTAGAGCTATAAACTTTCCTCTTAGAACTGCTTTTGCTGCATCCCATAGATTTTGGATTGTCGTGTTTTTATTGTCATTTGTCTCTAGGTATTTTTTGATTTCCCTCTGATTTCTTCAGTGATCTCTTGGTTATTTAGTAACGTATTGTTTAGCCTCCATGTGTTTGCATTTTTTATGGTTTTTCCCTGTAATTCATTTCTAATCTCATAGCATTGTGGTCAGAAAAGATGCTTGATATTGTTTCAATTTTCTTAAATTTACCAAGGCTTGATTTGTGACCCAAGATGTGTAATCTGTTGTTTTTGGATGGAATGTCCTATAAATACCAATTAAATCTATCTGGTCTATTGTGTCATTTAAAGCTTCTGTTTCCTTATTTATTTTCATTTTGGATGATCTGTCCAGTGGTGTAAGTGAGGTGTTAAAGTCCCCCACTATTACTGTGTTACTGTCGATTTCCTCTTTTATAGCTATTAGCAGTTGCCTTATGTATTGGAGTGCTCCTATGTTGGGTGCATATATATTTATAATTGTTATATCTTCTTCTTGGATCGGTCCCTTGATCATTATGTAGTGTTCTTCCTTGTCTCTTGTAGCATTCTTTATTTTAAAGTCTATTGTATCTGATATGAGTATTGCTACTCCAGCTTTCTTTTGATTTTCATTTCCATGGAATATCTTTTTCCATCCCCTCACTTTCAGTCTGTATGTGTCCCTAGGTCTGAAGTGGGTCTCTTGTAGACAGCGTATAGATGGGTCTTGTTTTTGTATCCATTCAGCAAGCCTGTGTCTTTTGGTTGGAGCATTTAATCCATTCACCTTTAAGGTAATTATCGATATGTATGTTCCTATGACCATTTTCTTAATTGTTTCGGGTTTGTTTTTTTAGGTCCTTTTTTTCTCTTGAGTTTTCCACTTAGAGAAGTTCCTTTATCATTTATTGTAGAGCTGGTTTGGTGGTGCTGAATTCTCTTAGCTTTTGCATGTCTGTAAAGCTTTTGATTTCTCCATCAAATCTGAATGAGATCCTTGCTGGGCAGTGTAATCTTGGTTGTCGGTTCTTCCTTTTCATCATTTTAAGTATATCATGCCATTGCCTTCTGGCTTGTAGAGTTTCTGCTGAGAAATCCGCTGTTAACTTTATGGGAGTTCCCTTGTATATTATTTGTCATTTTTCCCTTGCTGCTTTCAATAATTTTTCTTTTGTCTTTAATTTTTGACAATTTGATTACTATGTGTCTTGGTGGGTTTCTCCTTGGATTTATCCTGTATGGGACTCTCTGCGCTTCCTGGTTTCGGTGGCTACTTCCTTTCCCATGTTAGGGAGGTTTTCAACTATAATCTCTTCACATATTTTCTCTGGTCCTTTCTCTCTCTCTTCTCGTTCTGGGATCCCTATAATGCGAATGTTGTTGCGTTTAATGTAGTCCCAGAGGTCTCAGGCTGTCTTCATATCTTTTCATTCTTTTTTCTTTATTCTGTTCCGCAGCAGTGAATTCCACCATTTTGTCTTCCAGGTCACTTATCCGTTCTTCTTCCTCAGTTATTCTGCTATTGATTCCTTCTAGTGTATTTTTCATTTTAGTTATTGTATTGTTCATCCTTGTTTGTTTGTTCTTTAATTCTTCTAGGTCTTTGTTAAACATTTCTTGCATCTTCTCAATCTTTGCCTCCATTCTTTTTCCGAGGTCCTGGCTCATCTTCATTATCATTATTCTGAATTCTTTTTCTGGAAGGTTGCCTATCTCCACTGCATTTAGTTGTTTTTCTGGGGTTTTATCTTGTTCCTTCATCTGGCACATAGCCCTCTGCCTGTTCATCTTGTCTATCTTTCTGTGAATGTGGTTTTTGTTCCACAGGCTGCAGGATTGTAGTTCTTCTTGCTTCTGCTGTCCACCCTCTGGTGAATGAGGCTATCTAAGAGGCTTGTGTAATTTCCTGATGGGAGGGACTGGTGCTGAGTAGAGCTGACTGTTGCTCTGGTAGGCAGATCTTAGTAAAACTTTAATCCGCTTGTCTGCTGATGGGTGGGGCTGGGTTCTCTCCCTGTTGGTTGTTTGGCCTAAGGCAACCCAACACTGGAGCCTACCCAGCTCTTTGGTGGGGCTAATGGTGGACGCTGGGAAGGCTTATGCCAAGGAGCACTTCCCAGAACTTCTGCTGCCAGTGTCCTTGTCCCCATGGTGAGCCACAGCCACCCCCCCCCCGCCTCTGCAGGAGACCCTCCAACACTAGCAGGTAGGCCTGTTTCAGTCTCCCCTGAGGTCACTGCTCTGTCTCCTGGGTCCCAGTGCGCACACTACTTTGTGTGTGCCCTCCAAGAGTGGCATCTGTGTTTCCCCCGGTCCTGTCGAAGGCCTGCAATGAAAACCCACTAGGCTTGAAATTCTGATTCTCTAGGAATTCCTCCTCCCATTGCCAGACCCCCAGGTTGGGAAGCCTGACATGGGGCTCAGAACCTTCACTCCAGTGGGTGGACTTCTGTGGTATAAGTGTTCTCCAGTCTGTGAGTCACCCACCCAGCAGTTATGGGATTTGATTTTACTGTGATTGCGCCCCTCCTACCGTCCCCTTGTGGCTTCTCCTTTGTCTTTGGATGTGGGGTATCTTTTTTGGTGAGTTCCAGTGTCTTCCTGTCGATGACTGTCCAGCCGCTAGTTGTGATTCTGGTGTTCTCGCAAGAGGTAGTGAGAGCACGTCCTTCTACTCCGCCAGCTTGTTTCCTCTCCTATTCACCCTTTTCTTCCACTACCTTTTGCCATTTTTCAGGCAACTTCATTATTCAGTTTTCCCAAAACTTTTTATCTTTTTGACAAAGAACTATTCCAGGTGCCTTTTACAGTCTTGCAGGGAATTGAAATTTTTTCCATTAAGAGAATTTTGTTAAGACCCAAATAAATGGAAATCTGAAGGTGAATGTGGAGGATGAATCAGAACTTTCTAACCAAGCTGTAACAGTTTTTGCGTGGTCATCAAAGAAGCATGTGGTCTTGTGTTATCGTGATGGAAGATTATGCATGTTTTGTTGGCTAATTCTGGGTGTGCTTTTTTTTGAGTGCCACTTTTAGTTGGTCTGATTGGGAGCAGTACTTGTTGCAATTAATCGTTTGGTTTTCTGGAAGGAGCTCATATTAGAGGACTCCCTTCCAATCCTACCATATACACAACATCACCTTCTTTGGATGAAGACCGACCTTTGGTGTGGTTGGTGGTGGTTCATTTCGCTTGCCCCACCATCTCTTCCATTCCACATTATTGTACAGTACCCACTTTTCATCACCCGTCACAATTTGTTTTAAAATCGGAACATTTTTATTACGTTTAAGTAGAGAATTGCATGTGGAAATATGGGCAAGAAGGTTTTTTTCACTTAACTTATGTGGAACCCAAACATCAAAGCAATTAACATAACCAACCTGGTGCAAATTATTTTCAGTGCTTGATTTGGATATTTTGAGTATGCCAGCTATCTCCCATGTGGTATAACATTGATTGTTCTCAGTTAGTGTCTAGATTTGGTTGCTATTAACTTCAGCTGGTCTACCCAACCATGAAGCATCATGTATCAAGAAATCTCCAGCATGAAACTTTGGAAATGACTTTTGACATATTCGATCAGTTACAGTACCTTTTCCGTACACTGTACAAATCTTTTTTTTTGCATTTCAGTTGTGTTTTTACCTTTCTTGAAAGAATAAAGCATAATATGCTGAAAATGTTGATTTTTTCCTGCCTTCTTCAATATTAAAATAGCTACACAAAAATTCATCAATTTTGATAAGTCTTTTTTTAAACGCATGCTGATATGACAGCTGTCGCATGAAATCTAACAAAATTGTTTTGAATGAAGTTAAAGACAACTAAGTGCTACTAGAGCCATCCTATGGAAAAAACTGAATGAACCTTTAGCCAACCCAATACTTCCTAATCCTTTGGTTAAGCATTCATGATCAAGTCTGTGGACTGATTCTGTATTCCTTCTTGTTTCTCATGCCATCTAAAAGACCCATGTCTTATGGGTCTCTCTTTGAAAACTCTGATAGATATCTCTAGAGATGACCTATGCAGTCTCTGTACCCTGAACTTTTTCTTCTTCTAGATTTCTTTTTTTAAAAAATTAATTAATTAATTAATTAATTTGGCCATGTCTGGTCTTAGTTGCGGCACGTGGGCTTCTCTCTAGTTGTGGCGCACCAGCTCTAGAGTGCATGGGCTTAGTTGCATGTAGAATCTTAGTTCCCTGACCAGGGATCGAACCCATGTCTGCTGCATTGGAAGGCGGATTCTTAACCACTGGACTTCCACTGGAGGGAAGTCCCTCTTCTAGATTTCTTGCCTGCTTTTACCAGCTTAATATTCCTACAGAATGGCTTTGAGATGTCAGATATGTCATACATATCAGTCTTTAATGAATCTCCATCAATAACCAGATAAAGAATAATTCCATAGGTGATATTCAAAGCCTTCTGCATTTGAACCTTATTATTCTAGCTTATCTTTCATTATTCTTAAAAAGTATTATTATAATGTAATGTATAATGTAATGTAATGTATAATGTAATGTAAAATGTTTATAATAGTGCCTGGCATATAATAAACATTCAACACATCAGCTACATTGTTCCATTGCACACACTCCAGTCACTTTCCAATCAGAGTGACAACTTATTATTTATACATATACATATTTATATATACAAATTGCTTTCACCTGTATTTCCCCATGTATTCAAGTAATTTTTCAAGCCATCATCTTTACCAATTGAAATCTTATCCAACCTCCAAAGCCTGCCTGATGAACTTCCTTCTCTGTGCATTATAATCTTAGACTTTCAGAAATCTTAATTCAGCAGAAGAGCTCAATAATGGTAAATTCTTGCAGAGTACTGTATGAAGGCCTTGGGACCCCCAAGATCACAATTATGTGGTAGAAATTGACATGTGAGCAGAAAGTTATTACACAGTGTGTGATGGTAAATTTTATGTGTCAGTTTGGGCTAAGGGATGCCCAGATAGCTGGTAAAACATTATTTCAGGTTGTGACTGTAAGGATATCTCTAGAAGAGATTAGCATTTGAAACAGTGTATGGAGTAAAGAAGATCACCCTCACCAATGCAGGTGGACGTCCATCATCTAATCCAGTGAGGCCCTGAATAGAACAAAAAGGCAGTAGAAGGGTAAATTCACTCTCTCTGCTTCAGCTGAGACATCCATCTTCTCCTGCACTCAGACATTGGTGCTTCTGGTTCTTGGGCTTTTGAACTCAGACCAAGAATTCAACCATCAGCTTTCCCAATTCTCTGGCCATCAGACTCGGACCAAATGATACCACCAGATTTCCCAGTTCTCCAGGTTGCAGACAGCAAATCATGGGACTTCTTGGATTCCATAACTGCACCAGCCAATTCCTATAAGGTCACCTCTTATAGGTCTCTCAGTGTATTTCATCACTTCTTTTTCTCTGGAGAACCATGACTATACAGGGAAGCAGAGGGTTAGGTGTGAAATGATATATGTGATTTCAAGGTAAAATTTTTCAAATAGAAAGGAGTGATTCACAAATTGCATTCACAAGTATTTATTGAATGCTTACTACATGACATGTCCTGTACCAAGACCTGCATTATGAGTAAAAGTAGACCTGGTACTGTTCTCACAGGAATTTACCACCTGTAGAAGGATACAGACATTAATCAATTAATCTCACATATAAGAAAAAAACTAAGATTCAGGCAGATGCAATGAAGGAAGGTACGTGGTTCTATGAGAGGGTCAGATAGAAGGATCTTACTAGGGTGGTGGGTGGACATGAAGGGAAATGGATGGATCAGAGATACCGTTTAGAGGGATAGGCAGCAAGAGAGTAGATATGGCTTCCCAATCCTTTCCATCTCCTAATCAGAGTTCTGAAGGAGGAATCGGGGTTCAGCAAGTAGGTGTGTGGAAAGAAGGGATTTCAAATTAAGGAAGTACAGTATTCTTGAGTCAGGAAGTGTAAGTTATTTAGTACGGCCAAGGTACTGGGAAGTGGTAAAAAGTGAGGCAGGAGAGGTAGGTAAGAATGACCAGATAATGAAGGATCTTGTGTGTTATTCTAAGGAGATCGGACTCATCATGAGGGTAGTAGGGAAACATTGAAGAACTTTATGCAGTGGAGCTACATGACCATTGTGTGGAAAATGGTTATAGGAGGGATAATGGGGAGAAATGAAACAAGTCTGGAAAAAGGGAGACCACTTAGATGATTACTAAAAATCCCAGGAGGGAGATGTTGAAGACCTGCTTGGAATCTTGGGCATTGAAATCTCAGTGTGTTACCCTCATTAAGCATTGTTAAAATGAGGGAATGTTTCTGGGCTCATACTCTTTCTAGGTCTGGCTCTTGGGATCTGGGTTTTTAGATGGGTTCCATCCAGGCACGAGTTTCTATGATTATTTAAGTTTAGATTTTTCAAAAGCAAATCTCAGAAAATATTTAAATGCAAGCTGATTATTTGGAAGGTGATCCTAGGAAATGTTGTTAGGCAAGTAAAACAGTGAAGGAAATACACCCAATAAAGAACATATTAGAGATGAGATGACTGCTGTGGGCAAATGGGATTCAACCCTTCTAGGGTTTCTGGGAGACGGTATAGACCAGGCACCTCAGAATTATTCCATCTTAGGGTAAGGCAGCTTGTGTGTTTATTCAAAATTCTGTTATTACTTGAGGGATGGCACATCGGGACTGTCCCATTGCAAGAAGAGTGGTCTCCTACCTGCTGAGATAGCCATCAGGCAGTGGAAGTCAATGGTATTTCTGTAGGCTTCCTTCTAGAGCTGTGGTCTCGAGTGAATGAAGTCTTTGAAGTGTCCTGAGAAATTCCAGGTGCATTATAGGGATCTTCTGGGTATCACAAGAGATTTTCTGTTTAAATGCCTGGCAGTCTACCCTGTGGACTCTACTGCAGTACTCCAAACAAGGCATAACTATGGCTCATTGTAGCTTCTATAGCGTACAATTGGCTGGCAGGCCAATTTTTGTGCACCATGAAACTTTGTAAAAAGAAGTTCCATTTGAATTGGTCCTAGGAGTTGTCATCACTGGTTTCAAAGAAGGTGCGTTTATTTAATATTCTATATCTTTGTATTGTTTCCCGTTCATCCTCTGGCCTGAGATGGATTTGACTCAATTCATTTATTTTTATATTTTGCTTTGTAAAGAAGGAGGTGGTAAGGAGAGAAGAATTCCAATGTCATTTTTATTGACAAGAAACTTAGTGACCATTGAACTCTACAGACTTCTGTAAAGGATGATTCTGCATGTGTATAGCTTTATCTTTTCACTGTCATTTTGATATTTCCAAGAAGAGATGGATGAAATGAGATGACTATGGCTAATTTGCATTTAAAAGGACTTTCTTAGAGTGGCAGCTCAGCCCAAGAAGATTGCAAGTTCAACATAAAAGGTCAGAAATATTTGTCCACCAACCAAGATAGTGTAGCTAAGGAGTGCTGGGATTGTTCCCGCTGCCCTGGGAAGTCTTGATTTAGGAATGCATTCTTCTTCTTCTTCTTTTTTAAAGAAAAGTTGTGACCAAATTTCTGTGTCCTGGCAGGAGAAAAGAATAAGACTTGACCTCCTTTTGTTGCAACAGTTGTCTGCAACTGCCTTGTTCCATTGTCTCAACGTGTGTCATCTGTCAATCGTCAACTCTCCTTCCAGGACAGAGCTGCATTCTTGTTGTGTTATCACTTTGCTATGTGGTGTCCTTTCTCATCTGGTTTTGGAATTTAAAGGAAAAAAAAAAGACCATGAAAAATGTGTAAGTTGGATGCTATTCATTCACTTATTTATAAATAAATGGAAGCTGACAGGCATCTCTTCAGAAAATGTTTACTATATGGACAAGTGTTGATGACATGGTCTGAAAGACACAGTCTGGTGCCATCGGGACCAGCTGCTCCTTCAGTAGTTATCATTGTGCAGCCTCGCTTTCGTTTTGGTTTGGCACATGCATTTTCAGCCTGCCTTACATTGTGTCTCCAGGATACTCTATCTCTGGCACTGTCTGCCACAGACAATAGATGGGCCTTTATACTAGGCTTGAGAGCTTGGTCTTTGTCTGCTCTTGATCTCTGGTATTACCGCTGCTTGCATAATGGACCTTGCCTGATGCCAATGGATGCATCTGCTCTTGGCCCAGTAACTTCGCTTCATGGAAATGGCACTTGATTTTCTGTTCTTCATGCTGCCGTGCTGACATTTGCTAAACTGGACAAATGTTTTTGTTTCCAGTGGAGAAGAATCACTGCTCATTGCTTAGCTAGGGGAGCAGTGGATAGATCTCAGACTGGCTTAATTCATAGATCCTGAATGATTCCTCCACAACTACTCCAAGGGTTACCATTTGGGAGGTTGTTGGGGAATTGGTAGTTGGGTTCCTTGGGAATATGCTGCTCCCTGTATGAACTTTAGATTGCACAGGCCTGTTACACAGTTACAACAGAGGAGTTAAATCCTTGTCTATCCATCAATCAATAAATCAGTTGATTAACCAACAAGCATATATTTAACAGCTGCTTGAATGCAGGGCACTGTGTTGGGCTCTGAGAATACAGAGGGGAATTGGTTACAATCCTTGCTTTAGAGGTTTACAGTTGGATTAAGAAAAATTGTAATGTACACAAATTATACACAGACACATACACATAAGGTACTGTTAAATGTATTCAGAGGAGGAATTTTAGAAAGTGAGAGATCACCGTGAGCTGAAATGCCTTGGGAAGACATCCTTGGGAGAAATGAATTTTAAACCTAATATGAAAGACTAACTGATACGGTGAGGTTGAGGGTTGAGTGAACCCAGATGGATAAAAATACACAGTCATAAACAGAGCTATTCTTGGATGTACAGTGGTTGTTTTAGAGATGAAAACACCCTATGCCTTTGAACATCATATTTTTAATCCACAGGTTGTGCCATGTCATTTGTGTTTATTTGCTATACTCTCCAGAGACCTTAATAAACTGAGGGGAAAGGAGAGAGGACTGACATTTATTAACCACCTTTGTTTGCCAAGCACTGTGCTATCTGCTTTACATACGTTATCTTACTGAATTCTTCTGCAGTCCTGTGAGCCATGCATTACTGCTCCTATTTATAGATGACGAAACTGAGGCAGGGAGAGGCTAAATTACTTGCCCAGGTCTCATGGTTATGAAGTGACAGCCCTCTGCATAATTTACACACAGCCAGTAACTTATGTGATTTTTAAGGTAGTCAAGAGAGTAGGGAAATTCAGCATCAATGCTGTTTCTAAAAAAATATTTGAAATGCTGCTTGTTAGATTAATACATTGTCAGCAATTACAAAAATGGATTAAAATGAAAAAAAAATAACAAAGACTTCCCTGGTGGTGCAGTGGCTAAGAATCTGCCTGCCAACGTGGGGGACATGGGTTCAAGATCTGGTCCGGGAAGATCCCACATGCCGTGGAGCAACTAAGCCTGTGCGCCACTACTACTGAGCTTGCGCTCTAGAGCCTGTGAGCCACAACTACTGAGCCCACGTGCCACAACTACTGAGCCTGCGTGCCACAACTACTGAAGCCCATGCGCCTAGAGACCGTGCTCTGCAACAGAGAGAAGCCACCTCAATAAGAAGCCCATGCACCACAATGAAGAGTAGCCCCCACTTGCAACTAGAGAAAGCCCGCGTGCAGCAATGAAGACCCAACGCAGCCAAAAATAAATAAATTTATATATATATAAAAAATAGCAAAAAGAAATAAACTAAAACAGTTGATGAGAATCCTTTTGGGACACAAATGTCATACAGTATGTCACATGGCACAGGTAGAACAAGATGTGTGTATGTGTGTGGTGTTGGGGGCTATATTCCTTTGAATTTGGTGCACTCTGCACATTTTAGGTACTCACAAACAGGGTCAATATCTGATATATTAGAATTTTGTTACAAAATGATGAACAGTTCCACTTGGACTCTCAAGGTGACAGATGTTCTATAGCTAAAATATTGCTTTGGGAAAATCAAAATAGACCCACTGTACCTAAAATAATCAGCCAAAAATATGAGGGAAAAAAATAGAAAATGGAGACCTGTGGCAAGGCTCAGTTGTATTTGGGCAATTGTTCTCAAAATCTTCTCTGTGGGTCATACTCTGGCCTGGACCATCTGTCTACCATGGGCTTCCTCCTGGGCCTTTCACACTCTTGGCTTCCCAGCCCCCGCTATCTTATGTGAATGGAGGAACAGAGGCTCTTGCATGCCAGCCCCCAGGGCAGTGGCTCAAGGGGCAGCAGACTAGGGAATGTAATGATGTTACTTGTGCAAGCAGTTGCTTGCAGACTGTAACTTTGCCCTGTGTCCTTTAGCTATTCTTGGTGAATTTCCAGAGGGATAGTCTCTTACAGTAAAGCCCCACTCCCTCCATGACCCCCGGCTGGAAACATCATCTGGCCTCTGTGTGCTCTGCTCTTGCATTGGGCTCGTATAGGGACCAAAGTGAGTAACCTGAGGCCTACAACCCAGGCTAGGGAGAAGATGACTTCATCTCATCTGGGCCATTCTCTCAAGAATTTGTCCCTTTGGATTTTGCTGAAAAGCAGCTCAGTGTAAATGCCTCTCTGACCAGGACCACCTGCCTCTATAATCTATTGCAGGCTGTATTTTGCTACGAGAAATGGTGAGACTTTTCTTTGAAAACTTTTTCATTGTGACCTATGACACACAGGAAAGTGCACCACACAAATTTATACCAATGAATTATAAAGTGATTGCTCATGTAATCGCTACTTGGACAAGGACTAGAACATTGCTAGCACCTCAGAAGCTTGCTGAGTGTTCCTTTCCAACACAGCCATGTCTTTTTTCTCAAGATAACCCTTTTTCTGACCTGGTTGGTAACCATTTCCGTGTGTGTGTGTGTGTGTGTATTTTGATCGTTTTATCAATATAAACTGTAGTCTGGAGACTGGCCGACTTTTTAAGCCTTTGACCTTCTTCAGCTTAACAAGGAGAGACTCCATAATCAAGTCTGGGATGCTGCATGGAGGGAGACTTTGGCCTCAGACAAGGTTGGGGGCGAACTCCTGCTTTACCATTTCCTAGCTGTATGGCTTCAGCAGGTCACAAATATCCTCTAAAGTTGAGTTTCTTTATTTATGCAATTGAGATGACAAACTCTACAAACATGGCTGTTGTACCAGAAGCGAGGTAACACAGGAAGCTACCTAACATGTTGTCAGAGACTTGGTTGCCCTCAGGAGCCCTTCTTTCTCAAGAAGAATGATGAGAGGTGCCTTCTGATGACACACATGAAGTCTTCCTTTGCTGCTCCTGACCCCAGTAAAGCTTCTACCTTCCATCTCCTGCCCCAGACAAGGCTCTCTGAGTTGTGCATTGTGGTCTTTCACCAGTCATTCATTCATTCAGTGCACTGGGGTGGGTGTGTAGAGGTATACAGTACCTGACAAATAATAGTCATGGAATAATGTTGGCTGAGTGAATGAATAAGTGAATGAGTTACTTACCCTGTCCCCTTTTCTGAGACTTTATCATCTAGTAGAAGCAGTAAGACGTGTACAAAAATAATGAGGAAAGCATATATGAAGAGGCTGTATGAAGTATCGGTTAAGAGTGCCAGCCCAGGGCTTCCCTGGTGGCGCAGTGGTTGAGAGTCTGACTGCTAATGCAGGGGACACGGGTTCGAGCCCTGGTCTGGGAAGATCCCACATGCCATGGAGCAACTGGGCCCGTGAGCCACAACTACTGAGCCTGCGTGTCTGGAGCCTGTGCTCCGCAACGGGAGAGGCCGCAATAGCGAGAGCCCCTTGCACCGCAATGAAGAGTGGCCCCCACTTGCCACAACTAGAGGAAGCCCTCGCACAGAAACGAAGACCCAACACAGCAAAAATAAATAAGAGTGCCAGCCCAACTGCTCCACTTACTAACTGGGAACTGGGATAGTTTATTTAACAGTCTCTGTTTAGTTTCTCCATCTGTAAAATGGAGCTAACAACAGTAACTCCCTCAGAGACTTGTTGTGAGGCAGAAATGAGAAAAACAGGTAAACTGCTTATAGAAGAGAATGACACATTGTAAGTCTTAATTAAATGTGATTGTTGTTATTGTTATCATTATGAAAAGGTGACAAAATGCTAGAAGAATTCGCAGAAAGGATGTGGTAGGAGACAATACCTGAGGGGAATTTTTAGAAAGTTTTCAGAACTTATTTGCGCTGAGCTTTGAACCTATGTAGGATTTAGATTTACTTCTTTTCCATCTTGGGGCACTCAAAAGTGCTGCTCTCTCATCTGAGTTGTCTTTTCTCCACCTTCCGTGTCTGTAACCCCTGCCTGTCACTCAATGTCATTTGCTCAAAGAAGACTTTCCCCTATCTGCCTGACAAGGTTAAGATACTTGGTCATAAGACATGTAAAGCACTGCAGGCTTGGTTGGTTTTTAGAGCACTGATTGCAATTTGGATTTATAAATTTATTCCTGTAGTTATTTATTTAATTTCTAATTCCCCCACTAGATTGTAAGATTCTTGAGGAAAGTATAAGTGCCTTTGTTTTCCCCATTGCTTCATTCCCAGTGCCTGTAAACACAGTAGTAGACCCCAATAAATACTGCCTGGAGTAGATCCTAATAAATACTTACTGAATGATTTCATTTATATAAATAGAAGTGGGGGAAGTCATTTTTGGAAGAGGGACAAATAAACAGAATGAAGAAATAAAAAAAGAATCATAGATGTGGTTTGTTTAATCTGAAATTCATCTAAGTAATGTACTCTAAGAAAGAGAATGCTCCCTTTCAGATAATACACACGGCCGTTACAATTTCACAGAGACCCTGCCTCTACTACTGTTTTGTAACCAACAAGAAAGTCTTGGTGGGAATAGGGGAGGTAAAGGTAGGTGGACAGAGGAAGTAGAGCAGACCAGGGAGTGGCCATCTGAGACCAAGTAAGTTGGTCCCTGTAAATCCTACTTTTGCTGAGGACGACCCAAATAAAGGGCAGTGTGGTGGTTTAAGAATTGAAACATGAGTGATGTCTTGGGGAGGCAGAGAGCCCAGTGACTGGGACCCTGGACCTGGGAGTCAAATGCTCTGCTCTAAGCCAGTCTGGCCTTGGTGCTATCCACAAGGACCTGGGGTCGTTGTAAGGATAAATAACACACAAGTTACTTAGCCCAGTGCCCAGCATTATGGTATCTGCCTAGTAGTTTCTAGCCATGATTACTGTTTCCAGATTTCCCCTATTCTGTGATGTGTATTCCTCTATTTCATTTTAATGTGTCTAAACTCGGAACCAGACTTACAATCTAAGTGTACTTTTATTATAATGGTTCCTTTTTACTTAATAACGCTATCATTATATTGAAGGTAAATTCTAGAATCAATAGTGTCTTAGAATTGATATATAATTTTATTATTATATTTTTCCTCAGAAAAATGGTTCTTATAGAGTTGCATCTTAATTTGAGAGAAAAAAAGAGAAATGTTAAAGTTGTCACAGAGAAGTGTTATAAATGTTTCTAGGTATATAAAAGGAGACGATCTTGGGGAAGCTTTCCAGAAACTAGTAGATTATGGGAATGGGCAGCTTTTGCTTCTCTCCAAAGTCACTTGTGTAATACTTTTTTAAGAAACATGAGACATTTACTTAACTAGTGAAGGACCCCACAAGATAAAATTCTATTTATAAACACTCCTCTGCAAGAAGTTCAAAGTGCTTGGCAGATAGTTTGTAATAAACTCTTACAAAATGCATGTGCAATGAGGCCTAGGGTGGAGAAAAGTAGGAATGCAGGACTCATTTGTACTTCTCTGTTTTAGAACACATTTAAGTAACTTCCCAAAGGCCAGAAAATCAGGGACAAGGCTGGGAAGAAACTGAGTTTTCTAATGCCAAGCTTATTTGTTTGCTGAATACAATTACCATTTCATCAAGTATTTTTGTGCTTTTTCTCCCCTTCATTCTACTTATTTGGATAAATTTTCAATTTTTGATTTAGAAAAATTCAGGTTTATTAACTAGCCAGGTGAGCTACAACTGTGATTGGCAATTTGCTTATCTAATGACTTAAGTTAAAACCTAAACTTCAGAAAGTAACATAAATGTCAGCAATTACTATTAAAAACCTATCTCATAACCCTGAAAGTTGGTTACTGAATGTGTGTATCTTTAGATATAATTTTTAGGCCAGTATTTTCAAAGTGTCTATGCTAACTGATGTTACAAATACAGGATAAATATAGTTAGAAATTAGGATTCCATGTGTGTTGGGTTGTTTAAACAGTGGGGATTTCCTTTGAAATATTTGAAATTAACATTATACATCATTTTCACTACCAAACTGGCAAAGGCTAAGTCACACAGTGTTGATCAAAGGAAGGCTCAACCATATTCTCTTGTAGAAGCTGTGGGTATAGAAATAGTTGCAGCCTTTCTGGAAGGTAATTTGGCAATATGCATAAAATTGCAAAGGTGATACGTCTCTGACCCAGTAATACCACTTCTAGGAAACTCTCCTAAGTAACTAATTATGAATGTACAAGTTATAGCTAAGGATGATCATCACAGCATTGTTTACAATAGCAAAACAATTAGAAATAGCCTACGTGTCAAATATAATATATTGATTAAGAAAGTTATGGTACAATCATGTAATGGAATTCTATATTGCCATTAAAAATGTTACCATTCTATACTATATTGGTTGATGTAAAAGATACCACCGGAAAGAGCAGGTTACAAAATAGTGCTCGGAATGATCATGAGGATATGTCTGTGTGTATGGACACACATACATGCATAGAAAATATCTGTAAGCGTATACAACAAAAGTTAACAATCATTATTTCTGGGTAGTGGGTGATTTATATTTCCTCTTTTTCCTTATGTAGGTCTTCTAAATTTTTCTTCTGTGAACAAATATTACAATTAGAATTTTAAAAAATGTAACTTTTAATTTTTTAAATATTTAAAAAATTTACGATGTTATTTACAAGAATGGTGAGGGCAGATAGGTGTGTGCACAGTCAGTACCAGTATTGGATTGTTTGTCCCAGTAAGGAAGGGGCCTGCCAATGGGAGACAGCACCTAAGACCAGAGTTTGAGAATTTTATAACATCTCCTGGGGAGCCCTCAGGGATTTTAATAAGCCACAGAGACCAAGTTACATGCCCTACTGTGTGACAGGACTGAGGACAGTATCTCTTCTCTCAGTATTTTTCTTTGTATCTATATCCAAAAAAATAAAACACTTCATTTCCAAGAAAACTCTTCAAATCTTTGGAAGGTTCAGGTGATCTTGCAAATCACCTTCTGTTAGTTCTGCTTGTCTTCCTCTCATTAGCCAGAGTGTGTGACTTTACTGAAAGATTCATTTTTGGCTCCTTTTTTTGGAGAAAGTCATTCCCTGTGCCCCATCGATTAGTTCTAATTCCTTCTCTTTTGGCCACAGTGTTATCAAATTCATGACTTTCTTTTTTTTTTTTTTTGCGGTACGTGGGCCTCTCACTGTTGTGGCCTCTCCCGTTGCGGAGCACAGGCTCCGGATGCGCAGGCTCAGCGGCCATGGCTCATGGGCCCAGCCGCTCCGCGGCATGTGGGACCTTCCCGGACCGGGGCACGAACCCGTGTCCCCTGCATCGGCAGGCGGACTCTCAACTACTGCGCCACCAGGGAAGCCCCATGACTTTCTTTAGTGTTCCACAAAGGTGTCCTGGTATTTTTCCTCCCTCCTTCCCTCCTTTTCCTTCCCTTCTTCCCTCCTTCCATCTTTTCCTTTCTCCTCCCCTCCCAACAGAAGCAAGAATATCCCTCCTTATGCAAATCCACCCACTCTGTATCTCTGGAAAGCTCTGACTAAGGGCTTGGACAACCATCTTCCTTCATTGATTCCTCATTTATATTTTTGGTGTTTGAAGACTTGAACACTCTTTTCCCAGGACTTCAACTGAGCATCATGCTATCCCCACACTTCCCACCACAAACTAGTGACAGTTTGGAAAGGTGTATCCATTTTTTG
The DNA here is from genome assembly GCF_005190385.1 of Monodon monoceros. Taxonomy (NCBI): domain Eukaryota; kingdom Metazoa; phylum Chordata; class Mammalia; order Artiodactyla; family Monodontidae; genus Monodon; species Monodon monoceros. The sequence continues at coordinate 73,106,980 of NW_021703783.1, read as the reverse complement.
GTTGTCACCAAGACTGTACGATAGTCTTAACATTTAATGAAAACAGTCAGGAATGTTAAAAATCCTGCAACCTATGGGGCAGTTCTGCTCAACAAAGAATTGTTCTGCACCCTTGTTGAGAAACTGCAGAGTGCCCAGGGTCAAAAAGTAAGTGAGCCAAATGCAGTCATCAAGTCCAAAGGGCAAGGGAATGATGGAAAAGAGATGACAAAACCAGAGGGGGCAGCCAGGCAGTCCTGGGGCTGGTGCCAGCCAGGCTGAAGGGATGGCAGTGAGCGTGGCTGCTGTGCCCACAGCTGGTGGTCCTTGGTGTCCACTCTGTAGGGCACAGTGAGTCTGGGCCACTTTCAAAGTTCAGGGCAAAGAAGGAACCGATGTGGATGTCATGGGAACCCAGGAAGAAAGAGACTGTGTGGCATTAGGTTCATTGTTCATTTATTTATTCCAGTAAACAGGTAGCGAGCATGTAATTTTCTGGTTGGTGCTGTAGTGAGCAGGAAAAGAACCCAAACACATCAGATAATTTGTGTGTTCTGAATGCTAAGAAGTCAATGCTAAGAAGTTGGTGCAGTAATGATTTGCCATATTCTAATTTTGGCTGCCCTACATTTGAACCTTATCCTATGTAGGAATTCTTTACCTTTTAAGTCTTGCTGGGCCAGAAGCCATCTCTCATGTGAGAAACTGAAAATGCTAGATATCTACTTTCCCACTTCCCCTGCAGACAGGCCTGGAGAGCTGTCCTGGATTTTAAACTGGGAAGTTGTTACCAAAGAGCGGAGGGAGAGGGAAGAAGTGTTTTCCCTGATGAATGCTGGGGGCTATTTGGGGCCTCGGTTTCTAGCCACAAAGATCTAGAATTTGGATCTTCAGGCTTTCTGGTGATTCAGGGAACTACTCAACATCCTTTGAATACATTCCTTTCTTGCTTAAATCAGCCACAATTAGTTTCTTTGGTAGGTAGATACCATTACCTACTATGTACCAGTTGCTGGGAAAACAGATAAATCAGACAATGGTGCTGTGTTCCTAGGATGACAAGCAGGTACCGGGTCAGGCTCAGGGAGTGCTGCCATGTGGGCAGAACCAAGAACCACAGAAGCTCAGAATAGGAAGTGATGATAACCTGTATTGGGCTCAGTTTGTAGGGGAGGTTAAGAGCCAAGGAGGCTAGTGTGAGACAGTAAAAATAAATAAGATGACGGGTGAAACTTATGGACATTCTGTTACAAAGCGGTACAGAAATGAGTCACAAGATGTGCCAGATCAGCTTGACTTTCAAAGGCAAATGCTGGAAACAGGGATTGCAGTGGGACAGCGACTAGGGAATGCTGGTTTCCTGGCCCGCCTTCCAGGGAAGCGCTATCTGTCGCCTCAGATTTCTCCCCGCTTTTCTGTGAACATAGAGGATGAAAAGCTGTACGTGGCAGTCAAATTTTTGGCCCAGTTTATCTATAAATTTCCAAAGATTGTGCTGTTTCTTCCGTTATAAGTTTGAAATCCAGTGATTCACAGTGTCCAATCCAGCCTGCTGTGGTCTGTGCTATCTTGTGTAAATTCAATAGAATTTTATTTAATTCTATTAAATAAAATTTAATAGGTGGGGAGGTTGGGGGTGAGGCGTGAGTTCAGCGCTCTGATTCCCTTTTGTTACCTAACCGTCATTCATTGGGCATCTCTTCCATGCCAGACTCTTTCCCACATATTATCTTCAATCTTCAAAACAATGCTCCAAGCAGGTGTTATGAGGTTAGTTTTACAGGCGAGGACTTGTTCTAAGGACTTGTCCAAGATCACAGAGCTGGTTGGTGACAAAAACTCTGAATACAGGTGAGTCTGGCTCCAGTCTTCCCTGCTTTCCATGACACACACCATGTGTCTCCTTCCCAGTTTTTCTAAATCAAGGATCATGTGTCCTTCCCTGGGAATAATATGTTCACTGATCCATCTTAAGTTCATAACTCATTCCTGGCAGGTGTGCCTGAGATATGTATCAAGCATTCTTAAGGGGTGGATTAATATCAGTTACATAATCTGGAAAGATCAACGGTGAATAAGTCTTTCTGACTTCAAAAAAAAAAATGGATGATCAAGACACTGGGTTGTAAGAACTCTTCCAGGCCTGATTTCTCTGCATGCTGATTAGCTTGGTTGGTAGGATAGTGCTGTTGCTGGGGGGTAGGGGTGGGGGTGTTGCTCTGAGGCCGAAGGCACAGCAGTGGGCCTGTTAGCTCAGACTTGCCAGACACTCGCCACTGCACCAGGGGGATATGGGCCACCTAGTGTGAGTAGACTGACTGTTAGTGTTAGTGGTAATAATAACAATTAACATTTTTTGAGCACTGGACTACGCGTTTGCACTGTATAACGAACGCATTATCTTTAGGCCTCTGCACAAATCTAGGAGGTTCCACTTTTTAAATGAGGAAACAAACTCATGGAGATTCAGCAACTACATCACACAGGCAGTAGGTGAGCTATCTGGGGTTCAAACCCAGACCTTTCTGCTTCCAAAGGCCAAACCGAAGGGATCATGTGATACTAATTGTAGATGATCAGTTCCAGGTATACCCATGAAGAATTACTTTAAAGTCATTACTTGCTTATTCAGCAACTACTTTTTAATGCCTACCTTAGGATGGGCAATAGCCTCCTGAACAAAAGAAACATGGCCCCTGCCTGTCTCATGGTGGAGGGGAAAAAAATCAAATAAGTACACAAATAAACATAAAATGACAAACCATGCTATGTGCTATGATGGAAAGGCACAAGAAAGATGGGAGAGGCCATCACAAGGGGACCTAACCTAATCTAGCAGATCAGGGAAGACTTTCTGGGAGCAATAGTGACTGAGTACCAGAAGGATGAGTGTAGTTAACTGCGAGGAAGGGAGGGGAAATGGGAGAAGAAAATTACTGGCAGAATGAAGGACATGTGCAAAGGCCTGAAGCAGAAGGAAAGAACTTTTAGTCTGTGGTCACTAGACACTGCTGGCCTGGAGGATAAATTTAGTTTGTAGATGTTTGTTTTGGCTCACAGACTCTTCTGGAAAATTTTGAGCCTCAAAGAGGAAATGTTGCGTAAATATTCTGACTTCAAGCTCCCTTTGAAAAAGTATAAGATCTGACAAACCCTTGGCCCTCAGGGCTTCATGGCGACAGTGACAATCAATGAATGTATGATCAGTTTAGGTGGGGTGCACACTCTCCATTTCATCAGTCTTCCTACTCATTATTGTCTCCCCGATGCTGAAGCAAGCTTCAGTTACTACCTGTCATCATGTTTGCACTGTTGCATTTCTTATACTGGAGAATTATTTCTTTGTATCCCAGTCTTGTTAATAAATGAAAGATAGACCAAGAGAACCATGTGCTTTTCCTCAAACTCAGCATGTACCGTATTTCTTGGTGCCTGTGGGCACTTAAATTCCTCCCACTCTTTTGGAGGAAACAGAAAAAAGGCTATTAGTGTGTACCACTATTTAATGGCCTAAAATATGTTGACTTTCTTGTCAACTGCAAATCCTTAGTGAGAATAGGACATGGCTTTATACATTGTGAACCGCCCACCATGATAGGCATGAACAGCTGAATATACATTTGATTTTTAGTCAAAGGTATAAAAAATGCTGGTTCTACACTTCTAAATGTAGGACAGTACCTGTTTTTAATTGCTACTCAATTTATTAAGCATTTCTACTATATTAAGCACGATAGATCATAAGATAGCCCTTGTCCCAGAAACATATGTTACTTATTCCTTCCTTGGTCAGATAAATTAATCTTGCCATCTCCAAACCACTGTTCCTTATGTATTAGCAAGACAGCACAAATTAATTTTGAACTTTTCCTAAACATTTATAAACATGTCAAGTAATGCAGACATCTCTGGTATGGTATAAGAGTCCCAGGCTGTGATGCAAGAAACCACTTTACTTTATACAATTAACATGTTCCCACAAGACAGAGTGTAAATCACACCACACGTTCAGAGCACTAGAGAAACTCATTGGCGGAACTTGTGATGAATCATTTTGTAAAGCAGAGAATTTGAATGTAATATGCAAAATCCCTAATTATATACTTTTTGCAAGAGCAAAGCATTCTATTAAGATTTAATAAAGTACGTATGCATCATATATGTGATATGATGCCTCAAATGTCAGTTTCCTTATATGTAACTAAAATTAGTTGATTTTTGTGTTTGCCTTGACTTGCTTTCTTTTCTTCTTTCCACGTGTTGTCAGTGTGACTAAGCCCTGTTACAAATCAAGTCTTCAACTCAAACTCAACCAGCAGAGGGTACTGTTTGAGCATTTAAGTGGACTTCCCATCTTTGTCTTACCCATCCAAAGAAACAATATCTGAATAATAGCCAGGGACGATATTCAATAGGCAAGGTTCTGGCAAGATAATAGACATCAATGATCATGTTTCAGCATCATTTTACAGGAAACTCCCTTTGTTCCCTGCTGCTCACAAAGGACATTCCATGCAAAATGCACCTGTAGGTAGTGATAAATGTCTATGAAAGGTAGATGAAGAAGGGTGGTGGTTGTAGAGTAGAATCTGCTTCTAAGTTTACCAAGTACTTATATTCCTTTTAGGTTTAGGGTTCTGAATCAAGATATCAGCCCCACATGTTCTCAGCTTGCTGGTGAATGTTAATGAATAATTCCTGCAGTAGTAAATGTCATAATAAAATAATCAGGCATTCCGTGCACATTGTAAATCAATGAGCACAGATGTCTCCAAATGGAGGGGATATTTGAAGATACTTTACATCTTGCTGGGTTTGGAACACTTGACGGTTGGTTAGTGCCTGTTTATCAAAATAAAGTGAGCATCTCCCCATTCTGAAGTCAAATGCAGCATTAAATATAATTAAATATATTGTAGAAGAAGACTTTGTCCCTTAATGTTTACATAAATTTGATCAATATGTGCATAATAGTGGATCACATATTTCTTAGTAAAATTTATACATTTGTATTTTTACATTAATAATTAAAAACTTTTATCAAAACAAAAATCACACATGGTAACAACAACAAAAAACATAAAAGCACTTGCACTAAAAAGCAGTAGTTCTCTGTCTACTCCTTCTTATCTTCAGTCTCTTCTCAGATATAAATTTTAACTTTTATAGTATTTTTTCCTTTGGTTCTTTACCTCTATATCTCTAAGCAATATTGTTATACTGCTAAATCTTGGGTTATTAGTTTTAGGTATTATATGTTTTCTTCCTATGCAGATAGATGAGAATGTAACATGATTAAGTCACTCAATACCTCCTTTAGTCATATCTCTACTTTAGATCTTTATTGGTTACCTATGCAATTTTAGATAAAATACTTATTCCTTTTGTAACTTTAAGTGAAACACTTATTCTTTTAACAAGAGACAATTTATTTTGTGTCCCCATCTTTTCAATTCTCCTCTCCCATTTCTCCCTCCCAATCTGTACCTCTTGTAATCTGTATTTCTACAGTGTCAAGGTTATTAACATTTGACTTCTCTCTCATCATCATTCTACCATCTTTGTCTATCAGTTGATTCTAAAATTGTAAACCAATAGTAGTGTTTATATTGAGGCTCAATCTTGTTTATTGCAGTATCACATAGTGTATTATACTTCTTGTACAACTTTAAATTTTTCTGGAGTTTCTAATTGCCTTTTTTTTCTTATACTACTTGCCTTTTTTGTGTTCTAATTTTTGTTTTTTGACCATTCAGAGATTTTGTTAAATTTTTCTAGAAACTGCTTTCCTTTGAAGCTCTTCATCTTGCTATTCTTACCTGTGCTTGTTATATAGGCCTGCTAATAGTGATGATCATCTTGGTGTTACTTTTGTTTCCTCATTTCTGGAACTCGAGTCCTTTGCTTTCATTGTTTACTTCTTTTTGCTGCAGTACATACTCATCAAAATTCCTAAGAAAGGATATGTGAGATGCAACTTTTCTGATTGTTTGAATGTGTGAAAATCAGCACATGCAAGTGTGATCTAAGTTCACACTTGAATAATAATTTAATTAGGTATAGAAAATGTAAAATTCCTCACAATTTCAAAGGCAGTTTTCTTTTTTCTTGATGATCAGTATTGCTGATGTGAAGTTTCATGCCAGCTTGATTCTCATTCTTTGATGATCTGCTTTGTCTTTCTGCTTTTTTTCTTCGGGAACAATCATCGATGGAGGCCTTTTTACAGCCATTGGTGGGCTATTCCAATCTGAAGTGTTAAATCTTTCTGCTATCCAAAATTCTCTTGTATTAATCAAATTAACAATTTTCTCCCTTCTATTTTTGCTACTCATTTTCCATAATTCCTAATAATTATCTATTAATTCTCCTGATTTGATCCTTTTGTCTTTTAAAATTTTATTTTCTGGGAGAATTTCTCAATTCTGTATTCTAAAATTTCTTTTTCTTTTTTCCTTTGACACTCATATTCTTTAAATCAAGGTTCCTTCTTAATCTGTTTGTTCTTTTTTCATACTATCCTGTTCTTGTCTTATGAATGCAATGTATTCTTAAATCTTTCTAAGGATGTTAGAGTTTCTGTAAAAATTTCTATTCTTCACATTATATCTTTTTATTTTGGAATCAGTATTCCTGTTTGTTTATTTTGGTCAGAATCTCCCACATTGGGGACTTTTTCAAATGTATGGGAATCTTTGGTATTTTGTTCACATTTGAAAGTAAGGAAAACACCATGACTGGTTTGTGATTTACATAGTGATGAAATCAGCTGTCCCATAAACAGAATTTGCATCTATTTCCTCTATTTTTCAGTCTCATGCGTCATTCCCTCCCCTATTGTATCTGCATTTTCAGAATTCTGAGCATCTCAATGGTTCTTCTTGGCAGCTTATTTCCATCTCTGTTACTACACCAGCTACTTCCCTTTCATTTTACTCTAAGCTCACTTCTTTATATGCCTTTCATCTGTTAGTATATCTACATCTACTTGTCATCTTCCAAAAATTTAAGTCTTCTATGAGCTAATGACCACTATATATTCTTTTTTATTTTTTTAATTTTTTAATTTTTTTACATCTTTATTGGAGTATAATTGCTTTACAATGGTGTGTTAGCTTCTGCTCCACAACAAAGTGAATCAGTCACACATATACATATGCTCCCATATCTCCTCCCTCTTGCGTCTCCCTCCCTCCCACCCTACCTATCCCACCCCTCTAGGTGGTCACAAAGCACCGAGCTGACCTCCCCGTGCTATGCGGCTGCTTCCCACTAGCTATCTATTTTATGTTTGGTAGTGTATATATGTCCATGCCACTCTCTCGCTTTGTCACAGCTTACCCCTCCCCCTCTCCATATCCTCAGGTCCATTCTCTAGTAGGTCTGTGTCTTTATTCCTGTCTTACCCCTAGGTTCTTCATGACATTTTTTTTTCTTAAATTCCATATATATGTGTTAGCATATGGTATTTGTCTTTCTCTTTCTGACTTATTTCAGTCGGTATGACAGACTCTAGGTCTATCCACCTCATTACAAATAGCTCAGTTTCGTTTCTTTTTATGGCTGAGTAATATCCCATTGCATATATGTGCCACATCTTCTTTATCCATTCATCCGATGATGGGCACTTAGGTTGTTGCCATCTCCTGGCTATTGTAAATAGAGCTGCAATGAACATTTTGGTACATGCCTGTTTGAATTATGGTTTTCTCAGGGTATATGCCCAGTAGTGGGATTGCTGGGTCATATGGTGGTTCTACTTGTAGTTTTTTAAGGAACCTCCATACTGTTCTCCACAGTGGCTGTACCAATTCACATTCCCACCAGCAGTGCAAGAATGTTCTCTTTTCTCCACACCCTCTCCAGCATTTATTGTTTCTAGATTTTTTGATCATGGCCATTCTGACGGGTGTGAGATGATATCTCATTGTAGTTTTGATTTTCATTTCTCTAATGATTAATGATGTTGAGCATTCTTTCATGTGTTTGTTGGCAGTCTGTATATCTTCTTTGGAGAAATGTCTGTTTAGGTCTTTTGCCCATTTTTGGATTGGGTTGTTTGTTTTATTGTTCTTGAGCTGCATGAGCTGCTTATAAATTTTGGAGATTAATCCTTTGTCAGTTGCTTCATTTGCAAATATTTTCTCCCATTCTGAGGGTTGTCTTTTGGTCTTGTTTATGGTTTCCTTTGCTGTGCAGAAGCTTTTAAGTTTCATTAGGTCCCACTTGTTTATTTTTGTTTTTATTTCCATTTCTCTAGGAGATGGATCAAAAAGGATCTTGCTGTGATTTATGTCATAGAGTGTTCTGCCTATGTTTTGCTCTAAGAGTTTGATAGTTTCTGGCCTTACATTTAGGTCTTTAATCCATTTTGAGCTTATTTTTGTGTATGGTGTTAGGGAGTGATCTAATCTCATACTTTTACATGTACCTGTCCAGTTTTCCCAGCGCCACTTATTGAAGAGGCTGTCCTTTCTCCACTGTACATTCCTGCCTCCTTTATCAAAGATAAGGTGACCATATGTATGTGGGTTTACCTCTGGGCTTTCTGTCCTGTTCCATTGATCTATCTTTCTGTTTTTGTACCAGTACCATACTGTCTTGATTACTGTAGCTTTGTAGTATAGTCTGAAGTCAGGCAGCCTGATTCCTCCAGCTCCATTTTTCGTTCTCAAGATTGCTTTAGCTATTCGGGTTCTTTTGTGTTTCCATACAAATTGTGAAATTTTTTGTTCTAGTTCTGTGAAAAATGCCAGTGGTAGTTTGATAGGGATTGCATTGAATCTGTAGATTGCTTTGGGTAGTAGAGTCATTTTCACAATGTTGATTCTTCCAATCCAAGAACATGGTATATCTCTCCACCTATTTGTATCATCTTTAATTTCTTTCATCAGTGTCTTATAATTTTCTGCATACAGGTCTTTTGTCTCCTTAGGTAGGTTTGTTCCTAGATATTTTATTCTTTTTGTTGCAATGGTAAATCGGAGTGTTTTATTGATTTCACGTTCAGATTTTTCATCATTAGTGTATAGGAATGCCAGAGATTTCTGTGCATTAATTTTGTATCCTGCTACTTTACCAAATTCATTGATGAGCTCTAGTAGTTTTCTGGTAGCATCTTTAGGATTCTCTATGTATAGTATCATGTCATGTGCAAACAGTGACAGCTTTACTTCTTCTTTTCCAATTTGGATTCCTTTTACTTCCTTTCTTCTCTGATGGCTGTGGCTAAAACTTCCAAAACTATGTTGAATAAGAGTGGTGAGAGTGGACAACCTTGTCTTGTTCCTGATCTTAGTGGAAATGCTTTCAGTTTTTCACCATTGAGGACGATGTTGGCTGTGGGTTTGTCATATATGGCCTTTATTATGTTGAGGAATGTTCCCTCTATGCCTACTTTCTGCAGGGTTTTTATCATAAATGGGTGTTGAATTTTGTCGAAAGTTTTCTCTGCATCAATTGAGATGATCATATGGTTTTTCTCCTTCCATTTGTTAATATGGTGTATCACGTTGATTAATTTGCGTATATTGAAGAATCCTTGCATTCCTGGAATAAACCCCACTTGCTCATGGTGTATGATCCTTTTAATGTGCTGTTGGATTCTGTTTGCTAGTATTTTGTTGAGGATTTTTGCATCTATGTTCATCAGTGATATTGGCCTGTAGTTTTCTTTCTTTGTGACATCCCTGTCTGGTTTTGGTATCAAGGTGATGGTGGCCTCGTAGAAGGAATCTGGGAGTGTTCCTCCCTCTGCTATATTTTGGAAGAGTTTGAGAAGGATAGGTGTTAGCTCTTCTCTAAATGTTTGATAGAATTCCCCTGTGAAGCCATCTGGTCCTGGGCTTTTGTTTGTTGGAAGATTTTTAATCAGAGTTTCAATTTCAGTGCTTGTGATTGGTCTGTTCATATTTTCTATTTCTTCCTGATTCAGTCTTGGCAGGTTGTGCATTTCTAAGAATTTGTCCATTTCTTCCAGGTTGTCTATTTTATTGGCATAGAGTTGCTTGTAGTAATCTCTCATGATCTTTTATATTTCTGCAGTGTCAGTTGTTACTTCTCCTTTTTCATTTCTAATTCTATTGATTTGAGTCTTTTCCCTTTTTTTCTTGATGAGTCTGGCTAATGGTTTATCAATTTTGTTTATCTTCTCAAAGAACCAGCTTTTAGATATATTGATCTTTGCTATGGTTTCCTTCATTTCTTTTTCATTTATTTCTGATCTGATTTTTATGATTTCTTTCCTTCTGCTAACTTCGGGGTTTTTTGGTTCTTCTTTCTCTAATTGCTTTAGGTGCAAGGTTAGGTTGTTTATTCGAGATGTTTCCTGCTTCTTAAGGTAGGATTGTATTGCTATAAGCTTCCCTCTTAGCAGTGCTTTTGCTGCATCCCATAGGATTTGGGTCCTCGTGTGTCCATTGTCATTTGTTTCTAGGTATTTTTTTATTTCCTCTTTGATTTCTTCAGTGATCACTTCGTTATTTAGTAGTGTATTGTTTAGCCTCCATGTGTTTGTATTTTTGACAGATCTTTTCCTGTAATTGATATCTAGTCTCATAGCATTGTGGTTGGAAAAGATACTTGATACAATTTCAGTTTTCTTAAATTTACCAAGGCTTGCTTTGTGACCCAAGATATGATCTATCCTGGAGAATGTTCCATGAGCACTTGAGAAAAATGTGTATTCTGTTGTTTTTGGATGGAATGTCCTATAAATATCAATTAAGTCCATCTTGTTTAATGTATCATTTAAGTCTTATGTGTTCTTATTTATTTTCATTTTGGATGATCTGTCCATTGGTGAAAGTGGGGTGTTAAAGTCCCCTACTATGAATGTGTTACTGTCGATTTCCCCTTTTACGGCTGTTAGTATTTGCCTTATGTATTGAGGTGCTCCTATGTTGGGTACATAAATATTTACAATTGTTATATCTTCTTCTTGGATTGATCCCTTGATCATTATGTAGTGTCCTTCTTTGTTTCTTCTAATAGTCTTTATTTTAAAGTCTATTTTGTCTGATATGAGAATTGCTACTCCAGCTTTCTTTTGTTTTTGTTTTTGTGGTACGCGGGCCTCTCACTGTTGTGGGCTCTCCCGTTGCGGAGCACAGGCTCCGGACGTGCAGGCTCAGCGGCCATGGCTCACGGGCCCAGCCGCTCCGCGGCATGTGCGATCTTCTCGGACCGGGGCACGAACCCGTGTCACCTGCATTGGCAGGCGGACTCTGAACCACTGCGCCACTAGGGAAGCCCTCCAGGTTTCTTTTGGTTTCCATTTACATGGAATATCTTTTTCCATCCCCTTACTTTCAGTTTGTATGTGTCTCTAGGTCTGAAGTGGGTCTCTTGTAGACAGCATGTATATGGGTCTTGTTTTTGTATCCATTCAGCCAATCTGTGTCTTTTGGTGGGAGCATTTAGTCCATTTACATTTAAGGTAATTATCGATACGTATGTTCCTATTCCCATTTTCTTAAGTGTTTTGGGTTCATTATTGTACGTCTTTTCCTTCTCTTGTGTTTCTTGACTAGAGAAGTTCCTTTAGCATTTGTTGTAAAGCTGGTTTGATGGTGCTGAACTTTCTCAGCTTTTGCTTGTCTGTAAAGGTTTTAATTTCTCCATCAAATCTGAATGAGATCCTTGCTGCGTAGAGTAATCTTGGTTGCAGATATTTCTCCTTCATCACTTTAAATATGTCCTGCCAGTCCCTTCTGGCTTGCAGAGTTTCTGCTGAAATATCAGCTGTTAACCTTATAGGGATTCCCTTGTGTGTTATTTGTTGTTTTTCCCTTGCTGCTTTTAATATGTTTTCTTTGTATTTAATTTTTGACAGTTTGATTAATATGTGTCTTGGCGTATTTCTCCTTGGATTTATCCTGTATGGGACTCTCTGTGCTTCCTGGACTTGATTAACTATTTCCTCTCCCATATTAGGGAAGTTTTCAACTATAATCTCTTCAAATATTTTCTCAGTCCCTTTCTTTTTCTCTTCTTCTTCTGGAACCCCTATAATTCGAATGTTGGTGCGTTTAATGTTGTCCCAGAGGTCTCTGAGACTGTCCTCAGTTCTTTTCATTCTTTTTTCTTTATTCTGCTCTGCAGTAGTTATTTCCACTATTTTATCTTCCCGGTCACTTATCTGTTCTTCTGCCTCAGTTATTTTGCTATTGATCCCATCTAGAGTAGTATTTTTCATTTCATTTATTGTGTTGTTCATCATTGCTTGTTTCATCTTTAGTTCTTCTAGGTCCTTGTTAAATATTTATTGCATTTTGTCTATTCTATTTCCAAGATTGTGGATTATCTTTACTATCATTATTCTGAATTCTTTTTCATGTAGACTGCCTGTTTCCTCTTCAGTTGTTAGGTCTGGTGGGTTTTTATCTTGCTCCTTCATCTGCTGTGTGCTTCTCTGTCTTCTCATTTTGCTTATCTTACTGTGTTTGGGGTCTCCTTTTTGCAGGCTGCAGGTTCATAGTTCCCGTTGTTTTTGGTGTCTGTCCCCAGTGGCTAAAGTTGGTTCAGTGGGTTTTGTAAGCTTCCTGGTGGAGGGGACTAGTGCCTGTGTTCTGGTGGATGAGGCTGGATCTTGTCTTTCTGGTGGGCAGGTCCACGTCTGGTGGTGTGTTTTGGGGTGTCTGTGGACTTATTATGATTTTAGGCAGCCTCTCTGCTAATGGGTGGGGTTGTGTTCCTGTCTTGCTAGTAGTTTGGCATAGGGTGTCCAGCACTGTAGCTTGCTGGTCGTTGAGTGAAGCTGGGCGCTGGTGTTGAGATGGAGATCTCTGGAGATTTTCGCCATTTGTTATTATGTGGAGCTGGGAGGTCTCTTGTGGACCAGTGTCCTGAAGTTGGCTCTCCCACCTCAGAGGCACAGCACTGACTCCTGGCTGCAGCACCAAGAGCCTTTCATCCACACAGCTCAGAATAAAAGGGAGAAAAAGTAGAAAGGGAGAAAGAGAGAAAGAAAGGAAGAAAGGAAGGAAGAAGGAAGGGAGGGAGGAAGGAAGGACGGAAGGAGGGAAGGAAAGAAAGAAAGAAAAAGAAAGAAGAAAATAAAATCAAGTAAGATAAAATAATTAAAATAAAAAATAATTATTAAGAAATAAAAATTCGTTTAAAAAGAAAAAAAAAAAACAAAAACGGACGGATAGTACCCTAGGACAAATGGTGGAAGCAAAGCTATACAGACAAAATCTCACACAGAAGCATACACATACACACTCACAAAAAGAGGAGAAGGGGGAAAAATCGTAAATCTTGCTCTCCAAGTCCACCTCCTCAGTTTGGGATGATTCGTTGTCTATTCAGGTATTCCACAGATGCAGGGTACGCCAAGGTGATTGTGGAGCTCTAATCTGCTGCTCCTGAGGCTGCTGGGAGGGATTTCCCTTTCTCTTCTTTGTTCTCACAGCTCCCAGGGGCTCAGCTTTGGATTTGGCCCCGCCTCTGCGTGTAGGTCACCTGAGGGCGTCTCTTCTTTGCTCAGACAGGACGGGGTTAAAGGAGCAGCTGCTTTGGAGGCTCTGGCTCACTCAGGCCGGGGGGAGGGAGGGGTACGGAGTGTGGGGCAAGCCTGCGGCGGCAGAGGCCGGCGTGACGTTGCACCAGCCTGAGGCGCGCCGTGTGTTCTCCCGGGGAAGTTGTCCCTGGATCCCAGGACCCTGGCAGTGGCGGGCTGCACAGGCTCCCTGGAAGGGGGGGTGTGGATAGTGACCTGTGCTCGCACAAAGGCTTCTTGGTGGCAGCAGCAGCAGCCTTAGCGTCTCATGCCCGTTTCTGGGGTCCGTGCTTTTAGCCGCGGCTCGCGGCCGTCTCTGGCGCTCCTTTAAGCAGCGCCCTTAATCCCCTCTCCTCGGGCACCAGGAAACAAAGAGGGAAGAAAAAGTCTCTTGCCTCTTCGGCAGGTCCAGACTTTTCCCCGGACTCCCTCCCGGCTAGCCGTGGTGCACTAACCCCCTGCAGGCTGTGTTCACGCCGCCAACCCCAGTCCTCTCCCTGTGCTCCGTCCAAAGCCCGAGCCTCAGCTCCCAGCCCTGCCCGCCCTGGCAGGGGAGCAGACAAGCCTCTCGGGCTGGTGAGTGCCGGTCGGCACCGATCCTCTGTGCGGGAATCTCTCTGCTTTGTCCACCTCACCCCTGTTGCTGTGCTCTCCTCCGCGGCCCCGAAGCTTTCCGCCTCCGCCCCCCGCACTCTCCGTCCGCGAAGGGGCTTCCTAGTGTGTGCAAACCTTTCCTCCTTCACAGCTCCCTCCCACTGGTGCAGGTACTGTCCCTATCCTTTTGTCTCTGTTTATTCTTTTTTCTTTTGCCCTACCCAGGTACGTGGGGACTTTCTTGCCTTTTGGGAGACCTGGGGTCTGCCAGCGTTCAGTAGGTGTTCTGTAGGAGTTGTTCCACGTGTAGATGTATTTCTGGTGTATCTGTGGGGAGGAAGGTGATCTTCGCGTCTTACTCTTCCGCCATCTTCCCCTGGTCCTATATATTCTTATGAGTTTATACCTATTTGCATTCTTCATTGACATTTTAATGGGCTTCTGGATGGAAAAGAATATAAATACATGTGTACAGTCTGTCATCTTAACTGGAAGTCCTTGTTAATTTTTGAATGCATATTTGTATGATCTGAAATTTCTAAATGCTTTTTAGTATTTATAGCCCATGTCATTTGTAAAAATGTATTTTCAGTGGACATTTTTTTTTTTAATTTATTTTTGCTGTGTTGGGTCTTCGTTTCTGTGTGTGGGCTTTCTCTAGTTGTGGCAAGTGGGGACCACTCCTCATCGCGGTGCGCGGCCCTCTCACTATCGCGGCCTCTCTTGTTGCGGAGCACAGGCTCCAGACGCACAGGCTCAGTAATTGTGGCTCATGGGGCTAGTTGCTCCGCGGCATGTGGGATCTTCCCAAACCAGGGCTCGAACCCATGTCCCCTGCATTGGCAGGCAGATTCTCAAACACTGCGCCACCAGGGAAGCCCCAGTGGACGTTTTTAAGATATCTTTTAGCATGTGTCATTTCTCTGGCTATTTTCTTAATATGTGAAGGTAGACTAACAAGCCAAAATTTATTTAATCCTTTTGAGGTATAATTATTTCAAATGATTATATTTGTTCTTTAAAACAACCCTGTGGAATAGGTATTGCCACGACTCCATTTTGCAGATGAGAAATGGATTTGAGTGATAAGCTTAAGATCAGAGAGCTGGTGAGTGCTGGCCTGGTACTTAGATCCAAACCTTTCAGTTCTTTTCTCTGAAGACACAATATGTCTCTTAGATACCACTTAATAAAACCCAATAAATACAACAGCATAAATTAATAATGTAATCTATCTACAGAATAAATTCCTACTGCCATAAAGCTTCACGTGTTGTTTTAGTTCTATTCTTGGTTGTATTTTTAAAATAATATTTAAAACTATTTCTGAATAGTAAGGATGTAGCATTCCTAACTTCTCCCAGTGAACTCGTGGATAACTTCCAATGATAAAATAAGTCATGTTGTATAAAGGAAGAGCTATTGTTTGAAAACATCGGGGGCAAGCCTAAGGTAGAGTCAGACTATTCTGATTGTCTTCAACTATTATATACCCTACTACATTTTAGATCAGGTAATTTGGCTCTTAACATGCAAAACTGTATTAATTACGGGATTTTATAACGAGGTTATACAGTGTATGTTTGCCAATTGGGAAAGAAAGATAATTATGCTTGAATGTAGGTCACATTTAAGAAACTCTCTTAGCCTAATGGGAACCATGTTTCCTTAAAAATCAAGAATTAATAATATTGAAGAAAGTGGTGTCTCTCTCATCCTGTGACCCAATTCTTCTGGTCCAAGATTTTTTTTTATCGTTTTTGTTTTTTGTTTTTTGTTTTGCGGTACGCGGGCCTCTCACTGTTGTGGCTTCTCCCGTTGCGGAGCACAGGCTCCAGACGCGCAGGCTCAGCGGCCATGGCTCACGGGCCCAGCCGCTCCGCGGCATGTGGGATCTTCCTGGACCGGGGTGCAAACCCATGTCCCCTGCATCGGCAGGCGGACTCTCAACCACTGCGCCACCAGGGAAGCCCTTTTTACCTTTTTTTTGGCGGCAGTTCTTAGGAAGAGAAACTTGCATAATTTCCTAAAGGCAGTTTGGGCCACTTGTGGTAGCTGCTGAATTGGGTCTTGTTGGTTTTAAGAAACTGGTGACTGAAGAATTATCAGTGAGGATGTTTACAGGGACATTTCTAGGGTTGATATCATGAGCAGATAATTCTCCTAACTGCCCCCAAAGTGTTTTATGTTGACTTGTATGAGAAGGATCTTGGTCTTTGCCCTTGAAAAATTGATGGTATGTTCAAACTGTCAGTGTTTTTTTGATTTTTTTTTTCTCCTGAGCTTTTTTTTGTTTCAGTATTACCAAATGGCAAATCTAAAGAACATCATTTAAAATGGGAGTGAACTCTCCTCAAAACTAAGGAGTTTGACATACGGATTTGATATAATTCTGTAGCATTTAAGGAATCTCTGTTGCACCTAATTAACCATTTTAATCGAGGTATGAAAAAATGCTTCACTTGCAAATTTCCCAACCACTGCCCCACCCCTCCCAAACTCGCCCCTCACCACCAGGAGAAAGGCTGCAACAAAATAATGGACTGTTTATTAAAATTCATTGCATGATCAAAAAAGGAACAAAGTTTTCTAAAGGTGTAGCTGGGTTTCCTTGGAATGGTGCAAAGCAGATCTCAACTACAAAAGCTATGATTTCATCACTATAATTTAAGTGGTTTTAGTGGTTTAACTTGTGTTGGGGTTGGGACAAAATTGCTTTTTAAAAAAGAGAGAGAGGGCTTCCCTGGTGGCGCAGTGGTTGAGAGTCCGCCTGCCGATGCAGCGGACATGGGTTCGTGCCCCGGTCTGGGAAGATCCCAGATGCCGCGGAGTGGCTGGGCCCGTGAGCCATGGCCACTGAGCCTGCGCGTCCGGAGCCTGTGCTCCACAACGGGAGAGGCCACAGCAGTGAGAGGCCCGCGTACCACAAAAAAATAAAAAAAAATAAAAAAGAGAGAGAGAGATTGGAGAGAAGGAGAGAGAGAGGGAGGGAGAGGGAGAGAGAGAGGGAGGGAGAGGGAGAGAGAGAGGGAGGGAGG
>NW_021703783.1:72719536-73089768 GCF_005190385.1 Monodon monoceros | reverse complement strand
GGGGGGGGGGGGGGGGGGGGGGGGGGAGGGAGGGAGAGGGAGGGAGGGAGAGAGGGAGAGAGAGAGGGAGAGAGAGACAGATCAGAGAGAGGGAGAGAGAGAGGTAGGGAGAGGGAGAGAGAGAGAGAGATCGGAGATCTAAATTTACCATTTTAAATGGTCTGGGACTTTTGTCAGTTTGAAATGTGCTTATTCCCAGTGATTGTTTTCATCTGTGCCTTATCTTATTATTAATGGAATATTATAGTCAACCAGTCAGCTGATGAACTAGTCTGAGGATGAATTTTGTAGCTTGTGTTTCTTTTTGTCTCGTTTCCATCCTTCAAGAATTAAGGTACTTTATTTAACAAGCTGCTTTAAGGAATTAATGGTATTATAAAACACACTGTACTTTAAGATTATCAGGCATTTTTTCACTACAGGTGGGAACCAAGCCTTGGAAAGATATATGACACATGAAGGATGATTGGGGCAATGGAAAGATCTAGGTCCTGAAATAACTCCCCTGATTGGGTCCCCTCACCCCTCCTCCCAGCAATTACTTGGCCCTCAGGATTGAGGCTTAGCTAGCCAGAATCCAGAAGTGAGAAAATAAGGTTCTTCCCAGGCCTATTCAGACCCATCTAGATATTAATTTCCACTTTGGAGTTCTTTTGTAATGATGCGTGTGTGGTGTATGAATTCCTCAGGGTTTTGAGTTTTCTGTGAATAAGGAACCCTGAGATCATCTCTTACAAATAGGTGAGCTGTGGCACAGTAATCCAGCTGCTGCTTGTCTTTGGGGTGTAGTATGCTTAGCTAATCCTTTTGACTATAATTTTAACCGGGTGGCTCTTGTTAAATCTTTGAGCAAAAGATGTAATCTTTAGGCGAAGGGCACATGAAGAAAATACTCCAGCAATTCTTGACACTCCCCAGGTCTCAAAGCAAGAACTTTTTTTTTTTTTTAAACAAGATTTATAAGCTACCCAGACAGATCTCCACTTGAAGGCTGAGGTTGGAACCTAACCAGGATAGTAGAAACACTGCTTTTATTGAGCTGGGCATTGTTCAAGTTGTAATGCAGGATGAAGGAGAAGTAATGGATATCATGCCTTAAAGACACGTCTAATTGCTAGGAGATCATTCAGTCAGCGACCCAGTAGCTCTGCCCCAATGGTTTGTGGGAAGATGTTCTTAAATTCTGGAGAGAAGCAAGACTTATAAGGGGGAAGGATTGTGTTTAGCTGAGTCTCCTTAAATTCTTTTTAAAGCCCTAGGATGACTTGTTAGGGTGTGTACATGACAGAATAAATGCAAGTGTTTCTGAGACTCTAAGACTTTGTAAATAAGGGGATTTTAGGTAGATTTAAAAGAATTTGAGGAAGCAGAAATGGTAGGAGTTGGATAAAGAGTCTCACAGGGTGAAAGTAAGTTGAAGATTCTGTCTTCCCCTGTTTGAATAACATTCACTGGTTTGAAATTATAATTGTGAGAACTTTGGAGAAAACTTTAGACTCAAGAGCGAGGTGTCTTTTAATATTCAACATAGCAAGTTATGTCTATGAGGAGATGAGTAATTTTTGGATGATATTTTGAGTTTTAGAACACCGTATTTGGTAACCCTATTATAAACTTTTGGGTATGTACTGCACTCCATAAAATAGCTAAAACAGTTTGCATTTGTTTTTTAGTGGCCAGAGCCATTATATGCTGTAGCACTTGGATTTGATCCATGATGCTTCATAGTCTAACGGCAGTCTCTAGAGCCCAGAGCCCTGGGACTGATTCCAACCAAACAGTAGGTCAGCACTGGAAAAGAAAGAAGTTGTTGCCCAGATTGCCACAAATGGAAATGAGAGAAGAGAAATGCTTATCAGGGTAAATAAACTCAAAGCCTTATTATTAGGAAGGGGGTGACGAGTGAGCAGAAGGAGAAATAGGCACAGGGCTGACATTTACTGAGGACTCACTCAATGTCTCACACATTATTAGATGCTTTTATGTATCAGTTCACCTAGTCCTCACTAAATCCTAAAAGTTTTATTATGTTCATTATTACAGAGAAGGAAACTGAAGAGAGAGGTTAAGAAAATTGCCCAAGGTCACACAGCAAGCATAATGGTGATATTTGTTAACTCTTAATTATACCTACCTGCCATAGGTAGGTATAATTTAGGTGGGTTGTTATTAGTGTCTGCTGTAGATCTATAACTGTTTAGATCAATGTACAATGGCCAGGGGTGGTCAAATCATTCTGTTTTCTGAAGCTTCAAAAAGTCAAGGTAGAAAATTCATGGAACCTTGATAATCAGAATTAATCACACACCTTTGGCTTTATTCAGTCATTCAACAAATATTTGTTGAAATAGTATACACTGCAGCAGAAAAGAAGAGAGATGCAATTCTTATACTCTGGAAACAGTAGACAAGTAAAGAGGTAAACACATTCACATCCATGAAGGGACTAGTTCAGTGAGTGGAAACATAATGTTATCCTGATATGCCAGGTTGCCACTGGAATGAGATGAACAAGTAACCTGATATTCTGGTTATTTACACAGACTTTATCAGAAGTGGATCTGGCTTCATTGCATGGCAAATCCCCAGATGAGGATGCCCTCATCCATGGACTGTTTCATCCACGGATGAGCTGCTATAAGATTGTTCTCCTCATCCTACTTTGTATATACCACTCAGCCTGTTGCTCCTTTAATTTTTTTTCCTAGTCTTTTCCTCTGGGGGACTTGCTTGATTTCACTGATACTAAAAGGGGAGTAGTAGAGCACTTCAATAGGGTTGTACCATCTCCATTTGGAGTGGGAGTAGTTTTTCAAGATAGGGAATGGATTTTTCTTGTTTTAAAGGTCACACTGTTTTGATTTAGCATGCCCATGAAAATATATAGATTAATTAAACATTTGCAAATTAATATAATAAAATTTACTTAAAAATCTATCAAACAATACTGAATATTTTTAAAGGTATATACATATGCAGAAAAACATCTAGAAGGAGACACACCAGACCCTGGGGAGAAACTTGGGATTGCAGCTGGTGGCCAAAAGGGATTTTGTCTGATTCATGCTATTATAATATTTTACCTGGAGAATGTATTTGCATATTATTTTTATAATAAAAAGTAATAATGTGAAAAGAGTTAACTTGAATGGAGAGCAGCTAGGAAGCTGTTGTAATAGTCCAGAAAAGATATGATTATGATCTGAAATAAAAGATAGTATTGCCTAGTGATTGAGAATGAGAGCTCTGATTCTAGACTGCTTGGGCTTGAATATGCTCTCATACTTACCAGCTACATGCCCACTGGGTAGATTACCTAACCTATTTGTGTCATGGCAATTTCATCTGTAAATGAATATGCAAAAAATAGCACCTACTCATAGGGTTGTGATAATTAAGTGACTTAGTACTAGTACATGAAAAGTGCTTAGAACAATGGTTAGTAAGTCCTCTGTAAATACTAGCTATTATTTTAGGGGGGATAGACAGGATTGGGTTGGGAGAAATGGGAAGAGTGATGAATAGCTGAAGATGCTAGTACCTTGGATACCAAATTGATGCTGAATATCTTGTCAGGTCTTATGAATCATCATGCTTTCATGACCATCACTTCCCACTGGTTGCCTTGAGGTCACAGGGGTATAGAACATCATAATGACTCTCTACTAATTCTATGGCAGATACTGGAAGCTGCTTTTCTAATCATGAGTTGCAATCTGGAATAGGATGATTACATCACTTAGCCTCTTGTCTAGTTCTCTAATTAGTAAGTTGGTAACCATATCACTTATCTTTAATGCTTATTTTTTGAAGTAATAAGGTGATGGTACACATTTCAACAGATATACAATGCCTCTTCTCCACTTTTCCCTGCTTATCCTATTGCATTTTCAGTCTCTGATAAATCTGCTTCCCTGGATAATGTTGTGGGAAAACAGGACAGGTCAAAGGAAAAACATTACCTCTCAAGGTCCATTTGTGTGAAAACACAAAAGATAAATATCACTCAGGGGTTAGTGGGGGGCTACTGACACTCTGGCCCGCTGCCTGCCTCTCTGAATTATTTTAAGGATCCAGTGAAGAAAAGTATGCTTTGAGAAAATATAAAAGACTGTACACATTAGTATTTCATCTACTGACTTTCTATTTGTCATTTTTTTCTATTCCACTTGAAAACACTGTAGAGAGAATTCTAGATGGCTGCATTCTGAAAAACCAGCTTTCACTGAGTTAATATTTCTCTTTAGTTTTGTCTACCTGACTCACCTTTGAGTTTGCTAACAATTAATTGTTTAAACCTTGGCATTTTATTCCCTTCAGTTTTTAGGACTCTGGTAGGATAATTGCTGAATCTTTGGAAAAGGACCAATATTTAGTTTAGATGTTATTCTCCCTTCTCTACCCAATGTATATCTACATGTTTTTTCTCTCATTATGACCCTAAATGAAGCTTTGATGACATCAAGGCCTTTTCATCTGTGCTCAGGAAACTCTTTGAGCCTTTCTTGGAGGTCTTAATTTGGCTTGTAGTTGCCTTAATTTGGGTCATGATCTAGTCCATTTTCTAGTCTCTTAGATAGGTCTAAAATAACATAATTCCACTGCTTTTTCTATGCTGGCCCATATTCCAGGTCATAATGCTTTTCTGCTCCCTACCGTAAGAAAAAAAGTTCTTCTGTTAGCTATTGTTTTTTTTCTTACTATTATTTGTAAACCAGGAGTATTAGTTTACCTATTTCTGGTTTTTTCCTTATACTGGATTTTTCTCATTTCTATATCAGAAAATATCTTAATATGTTATTATGAATTTGAAATTTTATTCTCAAATGAGAAGATACTTACATTTTGTGAGCTTCTAAAATGTGCTTTTTAAAAATAACACTTTATGGAGGTATAATTGGTATACAATAAACTGTACACATTTCACATGCACAATTTGAAACCACCTGTTGAGTACTAAACTCAATTTATTTTCCACAGAAGCTCAGATTTAGGTACCAGCCTATCTTTCTCCCTGTCTTCAAAGCTAAGCTTGTAAAGGGCACTGTCTTGACTCGCTTTGCTGAATTACTCATCTTCCAGTAAAGGCCATTCTCAGCCCCTCTCAGTCAGGCTTCTTTTCTCGTTCCTCAGGTGAAATTGCTGTAGCAAGACTCACTGCCAAATCCAGAGGCCATTTTGTAGTCTTTTCTTACTTGGATTCTTTGTGACATTTGCCATCATTGACCATTCTCTACCATCTTGAGAGTGTCAACTTTCTTAGCATCCACAAGATGCACTGTTCTGGTCCCCCTCCTACCACTGACATGGGCCCTTCTCATCCTTCTTCCTCTGCCTGGCCCTGGTGGCAGAGCTGTGGCTCTGCCCTTTGTTGCTCATCTTCTCAATGTCTGCTCTCTCCCGGAGTGAGCGCATACACTCAACTCGTTAGTCATACTGAACAGCTGTTGACAAGTTACAAATGAATGATTTCAGCTTAGACTTCTTTTCCGACATCAGATCCATACACATAAACTGTCTATTGGACATTTCTACCTGCATATACCATAGGCATACAAGTTTAGTATTTTTAAAACTCACTTCATTATCATTTTTTCAAAACCCTTCTCTTCCTTCTCTGTTCCTTAGCCTAAGACATAGGCCTTCTCTGTGGGGAGCTTACAGTGTTGCTGGGGAAACAAAATAGGAGTGTGTGAAGTAATCACAAACGAGCTTGTGTTTATGCTAGTTTGGTGTCATGAAGCAGCAAAGGACTCAGTGGTACTGTACAGCTGTTAGGGAAGAGAACCCTAGAGACCAAATTCCTGGTGATGGGGAAGAGCGATGGATGCAAGAGTATTCAGAAAAGCAAGAATGTCAAAATGAGGCCAGAGATGTCAAGAAAGCCTTCACAGAGCCCTTGCAACTTCATTCCTTCATTTGTTCAACAGCTGCCTGTTGAGAATTTTCCATGTGTTGTAAACTCTTAGGTCCTGGAGAAGCATCAGTGGAGAAGAGGCAAGATTCTTGCTCTCATGGAGCTTATGTTCTACCAGGAAGAATCAGACAATGAATATGTAAAACATTAATAAAAATATAACTTTAGATAGAGATAAGGACTCCTAGGAAGTTAACAGAGTGTAATAAACTAGAAAATGATAGAAGGGTGGGGGGTATTCCATTCGAACTTATGATGAGGGAAGCCTTTCAGAGATGTGATGTTTGAGCTGTTTGTTGAATGAGTAAATGAATCTTACTTCCTTCCTCAGCTCTGACGAGAAAAAGGTTTAAAAACCAAATTGAATGATTAAAAGGAACCCACAGAGTGGGTTTCAGGTGCTGAGTTTTTTAGAATCTTTCCAACAAATCTGGAGCAAATGTTTCTCTGTTTCACTTTCTTTTCTTTGACATTTGAGATAAGATGCAGACTTACTGGACTTTTCTCTCTTACCCAAATACTGTGTTTGTGATGCTGAGAAAACAGAAAAATTCTGAGTGAGGAGACCCTTCTCTGTAGTGTCTGCAGTGGAAAATCCTTAGCAATGAACAAACCTTGGTATTGTTTATCTTTATCTTTATTTATCTTTATGGTATCCCTAGATTCTACAGTTTCTCCAACATATGAAGAAAAAATAGAACTGTTTTATTTATAAGTGGCGTCCTGAATGTTTATTCAGGGAATTGAATTCAGGAAGCTGGTTTCTGGGAAAACAGCAATAATTAAGACAAATTCACATAAAGGTCTTATCTTCTAGTAGAAGGAAACAGACAATAAATAAATAAACAAATAAAAATAAAATGCCAGATAGTGATAAATGCTATTAATAAAATAATGAGGAGGAGGAAAAGGGGTTAAAAAGTAATGGAGAAAGAGCAGTTTTAGGAGGTATCTCCTGGGAGGTGATATTTGAGTGGAGGCCTGAGAGGTGAGAAGGCACCAGCCATGTGAGGGAGAAGCAAACCAGGAGGGGCAGCAAATGAGGCAGCTAAGAGTCTGGTTTATTCAGCAGAGGCATAATTTTTCATGTCCATACTTTGCTCTTTATACCACACCACTTTCACAAACATGACATTTAGACCAGAAAGGGAAGTCCATTTGGCCTATAGACTTCTTACATTAAGGGAATTTTTTTTTTCTAAAGTTGTCTCATCATCTTGAATAAACTGATGTCCTCAAAAAGTGCATATTCAATTCTCTCGTTGGAGGCAAGATTCATAAAGACTTGATGTTCCACATATTTAGTTTTGCTATGGAAGCTGCAGGGGGATAAGACAACAAAATACAAAACTGGTCCTTTATGGTCTCATTGACTTTAAATTCGAAGTGAACAAAATGTAAGAGCATGACAGTGTACTTAGCGTTGGTAGAGGGGAGGAAGGAGAAGGTTGCATTTCCTAAGCTCATGTCTCTGCTCCACCATTAGAAAGCCCACAACACCCCTTGGGGGCTATAAGTTTTCACATGGAATAAGGAAAAAGAACTAAGACTCGCTACCACTGAAGAGAAGCCAGAGGCCATTGGTTTTTGTTTTTCATTGTTTTTGGTTTCTGTTTGAAGATGCTTGCTCTTGGAGCACACATAATGCTGACCTGAGAAATTTCTGCTTGAGGTTTTCAAATGACCCAGATGAGCTGGTTGATGAGACAGAAATCTTTTCTTTAAAAGGCATTTTAGGAGGAAGATAGGATTTGAAGCGAGAGCCTGGGGGTTGAGTCCTGTCACCATTATACTTGCTATGTGGCTTTCAGTGAGTCACAGAGCGCATCTTCCAGGACAGTGAGGACCAGACAATGAGTCTGGTGTTTGGTAATTGTAAAGCATGTTAAAAATATTGCTTATTGGCTATTATTGTTCTCATTATCATTGTTTTTATTCTCCTGGTAGATTTCTACTTCCAGTGACTCATTTTTCCCCAACACACTTAACAATTTGAGCTTTTTTTGTACCATCGTTGTTTTGAAGGAGTATGTCCTGATTAATTCAATACACAAATATTTAAATTTGGAAAAAAAAGAAGATTAAATATTAGAAGGAGTTAACAAGACAGGTGAAAAAGCCAGAAAGAGAGTGTAAGTCAAAAGTTAAAGGAATATAACAGAGGGTATGAATTCTGTCAGGGAGAACCAGGGAGAAGACTCCATGGAGAAGTGGTAGCATAGAGAAAACTCAGTTACTTGCACAGAGGTAAAACAGACGGAACAAGGCCCTGGCCTAGAAGTGGGCTGACAGCCTGTATAGGGGCAGGCAAGGGATAGGGTGGGCAGGACGTCCAGATCCGCACGTACAATCTGTGTCTGATAAGCGTGGCAGCAGCCAGCATGTGATTTCCCAGTACAGCCGTCAACATCACAGGGCCAAGAGCAGGAAGGAAGGGCAAGTCCCTACAGGCCCAGTGACAGGGGCACAGGAGTGGGTGATAATAACAGCTCCTGGCAGCCAGGCAGCAGCTGATCAGGGCCACAAAATCTGGCACGAGTAGCAGGGTCCCTGAAAGCTTTCCCAGCATCACTGCCTCACACCCACACCCACACCCATGCTCGCACACATATACATGCCCCACTCTTCCTTTTATTAAAAGTTATAACTATTTATCAAGCATAGCCCCTAGAGCCTGGTTTCAGTCATGGTTCCACCATCTATTGACTGTGTGACCTTGGGCAGATTTCTCAAACCCTCTTATAACATGGGTCTACTCACAGTAGGGCTCCCCAGCACTGGGGTGCTGGGAGGAGTCAGTGAGATCACGTGTAGATAGTGCCACAGAGCCTGGCACCTAATAAATGCTCAAAAAATAGGATGCATGAAAATGAAACCAGTGCTGGTGCCAAAACTGGGCCCACACATGAGATTCAAATAGTTCCCACAATAAAGATGTACTTGAACCTGGAGCAGTGACCAATCTTAGCTAATGCTGCATCTCAGAGCGTGAGGTAAGTTACCTTTATATCTGGTCTACCTGTCTCAGGATGGGTCTATGGACTGGCACAGGGTTGCACTCCAGGTGAGGGTCAGGGAGAGAGATGCAGGGTTTGCAAACCTGGCAGGTACATAGTACACTGCCAGGCAGAGGTGTGAGCATTCTAGAACAGAGGGAGGGTGCAGCAGGGGCAAAAGCACATAGGCAGGCCAGGAAGCCAGAAAACGAGGGCTGAGAGGTGAGTGCATCACAAGGAGGTGAAATCAGTGATCCAACCAAGAGGTCCGGGTGTAAAATTCCAGAGCGGTGGAGGTTGGCTGAAAAGATAAGCGAGCTTGAATGAGAACCCTTCAGGAGTGGGGAGACTTGAGTTAATTGTTGGTTTAGGAATAGATGGTGAAAGTGAGGGAGAAATTAAATGAGCGAGAGAGAGCATGATTGGTGGGTCAAGTGTCTGTAAGGAAGAGAGGGATCAGTGGTTCGGTGGAGTTACCTTTGGAATGGAGGAGGCTTTCCTCTCCAGAAAAGGAGAGGTAAAGATGTAGAGAAACAGCGAGATAGGGAAGAGAGAGGTTGAGGGAGACTTTATGTGGTGGCCTCGGTCTCAGAGAAGAATGAGACAAAGCCATCTGGTGGGGAGGGTTGGGGGCCGTGAGGCAGAGGCTTAAGGAAAAGGTGTCAAATAGTAGGGGAACTTGGTAGGAAGATGACTGGAGATGAATCACTCCACCGTTGATTTCGGCATATCTGGAATGCACCTACCCAGGCTCCCTCAAATGGAAACTGAAAGTCGCCTATACCCACGACCTCAAATAGCAAAACCAAGCTCATCCTCCCTAGCTCCATCAAGCGCCTGCACCTACTGCCCCCGCTTCCTACCACAAACTCTCCCCTCCACACCTACTTGCCTCTGCAGACCCTGCTCTCAAAGGCCACCCAGGCGACCCGGAGGCACTGGTGCCTTTTCTCAGTTCTCATTCTTACTGCCATCCCTAGAGAATAAATATCCTCTTTTCTTCTTCGTTTCCCTTCCCTTCCTCTCTCTCCCTTTTTCTGATGTCCTAGATGTTTTTGTTTAGACCAGTGTTTTTCAAATGTGCCTACAAATTGCCTGGGGAGTTTTGGTAAAATGCATATCATAATTGGAAGTCCTGAGAATCTACATTTGTAACAAACTCCCAGGTGATGTTGATGTTGAGGGTCCTTGTGCCGATTCCACACTGTTACGGAAGAATCCCTTGTACTCCTTCCCCATGGAATTCCCACCTCTGTTCCACCCATGCTTCTCCTGAGGGTTTGTGCTGCTTTCTGCTGCAGTTGCTGCTTTTGAGAATTGATGGACCTTGTAGTCAATGCATAGCCAGCTCTCCACCCATGCCTCCACATCAACCAATTCTGATACTGCTGGGAAGGAGGGAGAAATCAGTTCGTTTTACACAGGAGGTCACATATTTTAATTTTCTTTATCATCCGAACTGTGGCTTGCTGGAGGGACATTTCTGGCCCTCTGTGGGCCTCTTTCATCCAAGTGTCTCTCTGCCCACTCAGTCCTCCAGCCTGTGCTCCCCTCTGTGGTACATGCTTCCATGACAAAAAGGGCATAAAGGAACTGGGTTCTCATAATGGGATTCCAAGGCCTTTAACACTTAAGCAGTAGGGACATGTTTGAACAGAGGGGTCTTCCCAGGCCCTTGAACCCACTGCATGCAGCCAGTTATTCCCTACACCTGTCCCTAAATGGCACCCTGACCAGAGGAGGCCATCTCATTGAATGACTTATAACTTTGGGATCTACTTGTCATAGCAGCCTCACGTTAGCACGATAAAACTTCTGAATGTGGCTCTTTCTCAGACCACTTATAGCCTCCCACCATGAACCGCTGATCAGAGCTGAATGTGATGTATTCTGTAGGGCGGTTTACCAATAGACTATCATAGATTGAGACAGAGAGGCCTTCAGAATTCCCTTCTTTAAAGATTCCTTGCCAATCATCTCAGTCCTCCAATGTCCACCTTAGTTTTTATTCTGGCCACTTTAGTAACCTTTTGCCTTCATACAAAACACATGCATCTTTGTGCATCAATATCACGCCTTATGTGATGGGGGAGGCTGTCACTCAGCCATTTAAAAGGATGTGTCTTTAAAAAGGACATGTTCAGGGTGTGGCCAAAAGCTTGTGTGAAACTGTAAGTGGAGAGGATTTCACGGGGTGTTTGAGCAAGGCTGTCTGGGGGAATTATAAGAGTCCGGAGCAATAAGTATCATGTAGGCTGTTTCAGAAATTAACTGTATGTGAAAATAGACATCATCTGACTTGCTTAAGTGTAAGGACAGGGAGCATATGGGCCCAAATTTGGCTTCAGGTTCCCTGTGAAGTTAATGGGCGTGGCAAGTGCTAATCTAATTGTGGCAATTGGATCAGTATATTTCGCACAGTCAGGATTTTGTAATGAGATGCAGTGGTTATTTATGTTCTGTACTCTTCCCCACAGACTGCAAAAATACCCTTTGCTCAACTCTGTCTAATCATTGCACATGTCAGCAGTCAAAGCTAATGACAGGGGGCTTCCCTGGTGGCGCAGTGGTTGAGGGTCCGCCTGCCCATGCAGGGGACACAGGTTCGTGCCCCGGTCCGGGAGGATCCCACATGCCGTGGAGCGGCTGGGCCCGTGGGCCATGGCCGCTGAGCCTGCGCGTCCGGAGCCTGTGCTCCGCAACGGGAGAGGCCACAGCGGTGAGGGGCCCGCGTACCGCAAAAAAACCCCAAAAAAACAGCTTATGACAGAAGGTAAGTTTATGGGGCAGTAACCCTGCCAGTTGGTATAAAAGAGCTATTCCCCGAAAAAAGGTTTAAGCAATCCCGTGAACTTCAGTCTGACTAAGAGGGCCTCAGTGGCTTGGTGACCCCCAAATAATGATCTTTTGGTTAGGCTGGTAGTCAGTGTAGGAGTGGGTTAGGTGGGAAGGCTGCAGCTGATTGTTGTTTAATGTATAGAATGAGTCTCATGTTATCTCTTTCAAGGTCAAGTGTAAACCCCTAAGTCTGGTGTCTCTGTCCACCAAAACACTCACTGGTCACTTCCTAAATCAACGTCTATTTAATAAACGCTTAGCAAATACCTACTAAATTCTAGATGCTGGGTTAGACCTTGGAGAGTCAAAGATAAAAAGATGTGGGACCTCGCTTTAGGAGTTCTCTATCTAATTTTGAAACCTGGCTACTCAGTGGACTTATCACTGTAGCTTTTAAAACACTGATGCCTGAATCTCTCCCCAGATATGTTAAATGAGAATCTCTGGGACTGGGCTCCCAAAGCTGTGTATTTAACAAGTTCTCAAGACAATTTATTTTTTTTCAAGACAATTTCTTATGCAGCCATCTCTGCAAGAGTCTACAGATCTGAGTTTGGGGACCGCTTACCTATATTGCTTATTTGATATACAGCAATGTTCTTATATATGTTTTATTGTTTTGTATGTCAAGTTCATACAACCCGATTTAAAATTACTTGAAGAACTATGAGTTCTTACATTCTCAAAGTCAAGCATAGTATTGTGTTCAGGCCTTTAATAAATCAGCATTTTTTTTTTTTTTTAAAGAAGATGTTGGGGGTAGGAGTTTAGTAATTTATTTATTTATTTTTGCTGTGTTGGGTCTTCGTTTCTGTGCGAGGGCTTTCTCTAGTTGTGGCAAGCGGGGACCACTCTTCATCGCGGTGCGCGGGCCTCTGACTATCGCAGCCTCTCCTGTTGCGGAGCACAGGCTCCAGATGTGCAGGCTCAGTAGTTGTGGCTCACGGGCCTAGTTGCTCCGCGGCATATGGGATCCTCCCAGACCAGGGCTTGAACCGTGTCCCCTGCATTAGCAGGCAGATTCTCAACCTCCTGCGCCACCAGGGAAGCCCCTAAATCAGCATTTTTTAATCCTGAATGCATTCTAGAATTTTTTGGAGAGTTTTAAAAAAATACTGATACCAGGTCTTCACTCCATACCCATTAAGTTAGAAACTCTAGACATTGATTCCTGGGTATTGACATTTAAAAAATTTCCAGAGACGTAGAGAACAAATATATGGATACCAAGGGAGAAAGGGATAGGGTGGGAGGAATTGGGAGACTGGGATTGACACATAAGCATTATTGATACTATGTACAAAATAGACAACTGGTGGGAACATACTCTATAGCACAGGGAACCCTACCTAATGCACTGTGGTAACCTAAATGGGAGGGAAGTCCAAAAGGGAGGGGATATCTGTATGTGTATGGCTGATTCATTTTGTTGTGCAGTGGAGGCTAACACAACATTGTAAAACAACCATACTCCAATAAAACTTAATTTAAAAAAATTTCTCCAATTGATTCTAATACAAATCCAGAGTAGAGACCCATTGGAATAAATGTTTTCTGTTGATGACAATGAATATGCAGAATTGTTATCTTCCTGGAACCAGCATGTACCTTTTGATAATTCCTTCCATTTGTGTGTTTATCTTCAGTGTTCAAAGTGCTTTCATCTGTCCACATAAATCTTGTAAACACCTGGAAGAGGCCTCAGAGATGGTCAATGCCAGAGGTCAGCAGACGTTTCCTGTAAAGGACTAGATAGTAAATATTATACTTTAGGCTTTGTGAGCCTTGTGTCACAACTACTCTGCCCTAGAATGAAAGCAGCCATAGGCAATATGTAAATGAACAGGCGTGGGTGTGTTCCAATAAACTTCAGTTACAAAACAGGTTGGAGCTGGATTTGGCCCTCAGGCTGCTATTTGCTAGCCCCTGGTCTACACCAACACTCTAATTTTACGGATGAGGAAATTGAGGTCAAACGGTGATGTGATTTGACTCAGATCTTATGGCTAGAAAAAGGCAAAAATAAGCTTGAAGTTCAGGTATTTAGCCTTAAAAAACAAACAAACCCAAACGATGCCCCACAGTCCGTGAATAGTGTTTTTAAAAATTAAAGCATCGAAAAGAGAGTTTTCTCATCTTTACCTTCTGTGTATGACTGGATTTACTGTGTGACGGTGGCCATGTACATGTTTATTACTCTACCCCGACTGCGAGCTTGTAGAGACTAGAGCCTAAACTTGTTCAATGTTGTGTCCCCAGGGCCCTGGGGCAAAGTAGGGCCCAGTACCTGTTGGTGAATTGAATATATCAAAGCCGTGCATTTGGAGCTCAGTCTCATGTATTTATTTTCAAGACAACCTGATCCTGGCTGGCTCATTGACTTCCTTAACTAACTTTCATTAATATCTAGCTTATTCAGCTGTGCTTGTGCTCTTTGTAACTTCAAATAACATTTATATAATGACAGAAAAAGACTTGGGGTTGTCACAGTGGGTAAAGCAAAGGTCAGAAGTCTAATTACTTTAAAAAAGTTCACCTTCACGTTTTGCCAAAAAACAGTAAGGAATCAATGTGAGCGCTATTCTTCCTGATATAGGAAGAATAGTGCTTCACTATTCCTCCTCTTCACTTTTTTCCTCTGTCCAGGCATGCAGGACAGTATACATGTGATACATTTCTCTCATATGTTACATCCAGAACTGCCCTCCCACCCCCACTGCCCTCAACCACTGTGCAGACTCTCCGGTTTGACCTTGGGAGGTACTGTTTACAGTTGGATGAACCTGGGACTCCCCCTTCTTGATTCAAGCTCAGCAAATGGACAAGAAAAACCTGCAGAACCTGTTCAGCAATTTCAGACTATAAACAAGCAATCCAAAGGGAATGGGGGTAGATATTACTTTAGGACCGCAATTACTGTCTTCTCTCCCAAGGTTGTCAACACACGAGGCTGAGCAGTGGTCTGAGAAAGTTGCTCACTTCGCAGGCAGGTTTGCTGGTTGGCATGCAAGTAACGCCATCCTGGGTACTTGCTTAATGCAGGTGCAATGGGCTATTATCTTATGTCCTTTACTTTATCAAAACATATGTTTTTCATACACATATACACACACCTTCACACACACACACACACAGAGTTGCTAATGTCTCAGTATAGAAAAAGAGTAAGACCTAACGTTATGGTCTTACAAGGGCAAAAAAACTTTTAGAAGATAATTCATACTGGGGAAGAGTGGGTCAAATGCTTGGGAAATAAATGAGGACAATTTAGCCATCAAATACAAGGTGTGGCTCTAATGTCATATAATTTTCATAGCCACTGTACAGAACCACATTATTTGACTTTTAAATTTTGTACCATGATAATTTGAGAGATACAAAGAAAAATAGACGACATGGTTCCTGACATCTACTAGTTGACAGTCATTTGAGGAGAAAGGACAGTGTACGTACATGTCATTGAATGAGTGAATGAATGATGTACACATTTAAAAAAAATGATAAAGACTCCCGACACCTTTGAATGAAATAGATGACACATTTTACATGAATTCAGAAGGGAGGATTTTCTGTGTGTAATGGAATGGCTAGGAGATGGTGGTATTTGAGTTGTCTTGAAGGACGGATTTGCATAGTAAAGGGGAGGGTGAAGGCCATGCCAAGCTGGAGGCTAAATCAACTGAGGCATAAGTGCAGGGTGCCATCTGTTTGAGGTAGTGCATTTTCCCGAGGCGTGGTGGTGCCTTGGTTGTGGGGTAAGGTGGAAGTGGCTGTGGGAAACTGAATGATGTGGTGAAGTCTGTGGGCTTGGGTTCAAATCCCAGCTCTGCCATTCTTCATCTATAACTTGGGAAAAGTAGTTTAATCTTCCTGAACCTCAGGTTTTTCTTCTGTAAAATGACTAATAAAAGTGTCCATCTCATGGGTTATTTTGCAGATTAAATGAGATTATCCATGTTAAACTCTGTGCAATGCTTGGCACAAAATAAGCACCCAATCAATAATAGCTATTAAATTATGGCAGAACCTGAAGGTCAAAGGGAATAATAATTTCCCAGACAAGTTAGTACTCATCCTTTTTAGGCATCTGCTTGTGACCTAAAAATCTCTTCTCAGACTACCACTTCTTTCCATTCTTGCCTGTGATTCAAGCAAGGCTGTTCCCATTGTGGAGAGCTGCTCCAGGAACTCATGGTAGGACACTCTGAGACTAAACATTAGACTAAACATCGTGAGTCAGGACTTCGGAGCTCTAATGTGAGTGCTATGACTGACACATTCTCTGTGCCTTTGATTATCAAGACTTTACATCTATAAGATGGCCTTTGGTACTGATATAGGGAGTGAATCAACATTACCCCACTACCATCTTGCACTCCCTGAAAGGTATAAAATTCTAAGTGAGAATAGTATTTCCCTTTGTGCACTTTATTGCATGTGTGCTAAGCTGCAACTAAGAATTATAAAAGAAAAAAAAGTAATAAATTACGTTGGGAGTATTCAAAAGAACCCACAAGATATCCCCTTAAAAAGATGGTTTATAAATGAGGAAACTGAAGTCCAAATGGTGGATCTAACATACTCAAGGTCACACAGAGCAGGAGATCTCCTGATGCAAGTTGGAGGGCTCCTTGTCCCCACTTGCTAATTATACTAATCCTACTTGCTAATTTATAGAAGTATTGGCTCCTTTATTTTCCCAATAATTAGGACCTTCAGTTAGGACTGAGAGTAACTGTCATTATTGGGTCCAGAAAGAATTATGCCAAGTAAAGATTATGCATGGAACATTTGTTATGCAAAGTGCTGCCTTCATAAGTAGAGAGACCCCACGGACAGTGTTCCCTCCCTGAACTGCCAATGTGTCTAAATTGCCAGAGCATCTTCCACCAGCCTACATACACGGGCTGCTCCTTTGATGGGCCTGTCATGGCTGTTTGACGGCCATGAAATACCATTTAGGAGATGGGTTAATGTCTTTTTGTTGTTGATCCTTAACCTTCATGGAGTCTGAGCCTCTGAGGGGTTTCCTTTCATGCCATGTGCCCAGAAAAGTTTTCTCAGCCTGAGTCTGTCCATCGCTGGTTGCTAGGGCCAGGGTGTGCTGACTACCGCTGTGTTTCCCAGCAGTGCCAGCGGGATCTTTTTCTTCATCTCTGTGCCTCCAAAACAATTCTTCCGGAGTAGCTTTATGTGTGCTCCTGCATGGGGCTGAACAGTTAATGGCTTGGGGTTATATGCATCCTGCCCTTGCCCCTTGTGTCTGAGCCATTGGGATCTGACTTCCAGGGCAATTGCAGTTTGGCTGCACCCCAGGGCATCCTCTTGAGAGTTGGCTACTCTGTCCTGTGCTGTTTGGAGAGCCTAGAAAAGTCCCTTGGGAAGCTTATCGGATGGTCTGATGAGAATAGCGGGAGCTTGTTTCCCAGAGTCAAATTGCCGTTTTCAGTATCATCTTTCCTATTGGGTTTCTCTTATAAGAAAGAAATATAAGATAAATATACTCTTTTCCAAAGAAGTATGGACTTTGATCATGATGGTTCCAAGGAGCCTCACTGTGTAGATACCTCTCCTCCCACACTCATGTGGCAGCTTCTCTGTTTGCTTTGAACCTGGGTGAGACCAGGTGGTTTTATAACCCCCCACTATTCCCTCCCATCCTTTCCTTCTCACTCTCTGCTGTCCCTTGACGTTTCTGATTCTCAGAGGATGGCCAGGCAGTGCTCCCCAGAATGGGTTGAGCCAGGTAAGCTTCTGAAGGTTATCTGAACATCTAAAGACCCCCAGCAATCACAGTCACCACATCGTGGTAAACAATGTCCAAGAGAGACTGACCAGGCCTGAGGCCTGGGAAGACTTGATACAATAATAACCATTAGCAAGTGTTGAGCATTTGCTGTTTATCAGACCAGAGGTCAGCAGTTTACAAGAGTTGTATTATTTGATGTTCACAACATTCCAAGAAATTATATCTTCTATTATTCCCATTTTACAGATGAGAATATTGAGGCTCTAAAAGGCTAAATGAGTTGCCTGAAACCACATAGTTAGTGGCAGAGTCAAAATTGGCTTTCCAGGGCTGTTGGACCCCGGAGGCTATAACCTTAACCACTATGTTACATTGATTTAGTTCTGGTGTGTGGAGACTATTGCCAGTTTGAAGAATAAGCTATGTCTAGATATAAATAAAGCACAAATAGTCCTTTCAAACTCCAAAGGACAAGAGGTTATCCTCGTGACTTTGCTAGGAAACATAAGACAGGTTGTGGAGTGTTTTGGGTAATTCTAGGTATTTGAACACCTGTTCAGCTATTCCGGGATTCAGTGGTGGGGGTGAGGGGAACATGGGAAGAGTGAGGTCATTATTGTAAAAACCATTTCCTGAGAGTGCGACTTCAGGAAATGCTGGAGCATTAAAAATACCACTTGTGTGGGAGCAGTGGTAGAAGCATGACTCATATTCGGCAATTGTGTCCATAGGTCACAAAGGATTTGGGGAACACAGGGGATATTCATACAAGATTGTGTTTGTGGGTGGTTCATTATGAAATTTTTAGTAGGTTGAGTGGCATGGTCAAATTTCGAGAAGAGTGACATTTAAGATTCTCCATGAAAATAGTGTGACTTGACTCATCCATTTATACATTGATTCACAAACATCAGTTGTCCACCTACTCCATGCAAGGCCTTGTGCTGGATGCTTTGAGGGCAATGCAAGAGGAATCAGCACGGGCCTTGCTCTTTAGCGCAGTGCTTATGAATTGGTAGCAGTGAAGCAAGCTGCTTTCTTTAATTCTTTCTTTCTTTGCCCCTCGAAGCTTTGATGAAAGGAAGCTAGTCCTTAAAGGAAAGCATTTTGCATTATTTTCCAGCACAAATAGTTTCCAAAAACCAGGTCTGGTAACTCCCAGGCCTTTCAGTCAGGATGCTGTGATTATGAGGAGTGAAGAATCAGGAACTGGGTTGGCACGGTTTACATACCTTTGGTCACTATACAATGAGGCAGGGTAGAGAGGATAGGAATTGTTCATTGTTTATGCGAAGTGTGCCCAGAGGAGATTTCTTTGCTTTAATAGTTTAAAATTATATTTTATATAAAATTTGAGACATACTAGAGTACAGTAATGATGACCCATGAAACTACCTCCCAACCTAAGTATCAGAATAGTATCAATAACTTGCATCTCCCTGTGTGTTCCTCCTGTAGCCTAATGCCCTCCCTCTCTTCTCCCCTCCCAGAGGTAGCCAGTACCTTGAGCTTGCATTTACCTGACAGAGTATGGACATTTCAAATCTGTCAATCTGTATGTGATGCTGTATATGAAGGAACACTGGCAAATTCACAAAGAAATAGCTTAGTGACCAGGGCTTATTTTGCCACTGCTGGTAGATCTGCGACTGTATTTGCTTCCATACAGGGGCTCAACCTGCACACAGATGCAGTTCCTCCTGAAGGGGCTGCAGAGCACAGGACTGTAAGGATGGGCCAGAAGCCTGGTAGGTCTGGCTTCATCTCTCACCTCAGTTGGCATGAACCAGCTGTATGACCTCAGCCTAATAATGTAACCTCTTTGAGCCTCAGTTTCCTCATCTTAAAAATGGAGATGAAGTGAGAAGTACCTGCATTTCAGTGTGGTGATAAGAATTAAATGAATCAACGCACAGAAACTGCTTGTCACGTGGTTAGTACTCAATTACAGGTAGTCAGAGTTGCAATTCAGCTCAAAGGAAAAACTAAATAACTCCTTGAAATACTATACAGTGTCCTAGTTATTGTTAAGGAAATACACAGAATCGAAATTTGGTCATTTATATTATTTCTCCTTTTGCTTTTTATTTTTTCCCTTTCTATAGTCCTTCTCTCACTCTTTACCATTGGATCTTAACATGTTTGCCAATGTTTTATATAGATCATCAAGAGAAAAGTAACTCAAACAGTTAAGTATTTTAGTCAAGATGTGATATGATAGAATTCTAGTTTAAAAGTGTGATGCTTATAGTGAGCAAAACTAATGCAAACTAAATGTAACCATAAGAACTAATTTAATCATTTCTCTGGGTTGGTGGTATTGGATTAGCAAAATTTTGGTGGTTTAATGAATTCAATTAGTTTTTTCAATTATGTTAATCTTTAAAATTTATAGGTACCAGTACATAAAAGTAAAACAATTTTTTTGAAGTTTTTTTAATTTTTTCCCTAGTAAGCAAAGCCTTTCTTACTCTTAGAAAAACTTTGGCTTTGAATAACATATATGAAATATATCAATATAAACATATATGTGTGTGCATATATACATATGTATATATATGTGTGTATGTCTATGTGTATTCACTAAGTTTTCAAGTTCCTTTTGCTGGATTTGACAAAGAAAGTGGTGTTCAACTGTGAATTGTTACCTATGAATTAGCTGGGAAACAAATCTTAGGAATTTTTTGGAATTAACTGAGCTCATTCATTCAACAAAATATTCAGCAAATATTTATTGCATAGGTGTTATGAAACAAGTGTACTTTTAGGGACTAGAGATAAGTCATAAATGCCAGGAGATGTGAAACCAAAGATGCCATTTTTTTTCCTGTGTGGTAGTTTTCAAGTTGAATTTTAATCACAAAATCAGTGCATTTAAGAACTATCCATTTGAATACCCATTTATAATAGAAACAATAGAAATTTAGGAACAGAATGATAGAGCTCCTTAATAGATAAATATATGGAATGTAAAGAATAGATGGGATTGAAATGTATCCTGTCTACGTTAAGTGCCAGTGCACTTTACATACGATATCTCAGCTATTCCTATGACTATGAGAGATAAGTGTTCATATCCTCATCTTATTGATGAAGAAGCTGTGGTTCCAGGAGACTGTGGGATTCGTTCTGCATTCTCAGCTAGGAAGAGACACCATCAGTATAAAGCAACCTTCAAGTCTTATGCCAAAGTCTGCTTTCTCCTATTAGAAACTTTCCTTTTCAAATCGGTAAGAAGAACAAATATGACCATTCTCATATGTGTTAAATATTGTTTTGGAGTTCTAGCCAGTGCAAGAAGATACAAAAAATCAGTAGAATTAGTATTTGAAAACAAAATTAAAATGTCATTTTTGGATATTGTGATTGTATACTTTTAAAAACTAAAGTGAAAAGTCTAAAAAAAGACTATAGGGCTTCCCTGGTGGCGCAGTGGTTGAGAGTCCGCCTGCCGATGCAGGGGACACGGGTTCGTGCCCCGGTCTGGGAAGATCCCACATGCCGCGGAGCGGCTGGGCCCGTGAGCCATGGCCGCTGAGCCTGCGCGTCCAGAGCCTGTGCTCCACAACGGGAGAGGCCACAGCAGTGAGAGGCCCGCGAACCGCAAAAAAAAAAAAAAAAAAGACTATAGGCATCAATAAAGCAGAAAGATGAATGCAAAATAAATATATACGAATCACTGAGTCCTTTATCTCAGCTCATAGTAATGACATAACATCTAAATTATTTAAGAATAAGTATTTTTAAAAGAGAGTTACGTGTCTTATTTAATGTAGACAGAACTTTACTGAATAATATTAGCAAAGACCAATGGAAAGGTGTACAATTATCCTTAAAAGTAATGATAGAGAAAGACTTCTGTTTTATTCAGTCAGTTTATAGGTTGGACATAATCCAACTCAAAAATCTCAACAGAATTTTTGAACTTAACGATGACTATAATTTGTTTCTGCAAAAATAGATAGCATGTTTTGAGCACTTACTATATGGCAGACATTATTCTAAATGTTTTACATAGAATAAATACCTCACTTACACAAAACAGATAGGTGTATTTATTATCCCCATTTTACAAATAAGGAAACTGAGGCCAAGGGAAGTTAAGTAACTTGCCCAAGTTCACTTGATGGTTAGTAAATTGCTGAGCCAGGGTTCTAAATGTCCAGGGCCCACATACGAAACGCTGCCATGCTCAACTAAGAACATTAACTAGTATTTTACAAAGTGGAATGTTAAAGTGGAGCTAGTCTTCCCCAAATAAGCATGTAGATAAATGGAATAGTATAGTCCAGAAATATGTGTACTGTATAGAAGGATATAATAAATAATGAGACATCTCAAACGAACAGCAAAAGAATTATTTAATACACATTATTTAGGATTTGTAACTAGCATTTTTTTGAAAAAAAAATCAATTTAATATTCCCAATTTCATGCCTCATGATAAAAATGAACTTTGAATGGCTAACATGATTGGTAACAGAAAACATAGCAGAAAATATAAGTTATTGCCTGTCAGAGGTCTGGAGAAACTATTATTATTATTATTATTTTTATACTGTGAAGTAACAGAAGAAATCACAAAGGGAAAGATTGACAGACTTGGCTACATAAAGACTTGTAAACACATGTACAACAACAAGAACAAAATAACTTAGGTCACCAGACGGGAAAGGATCACATCAGACATGACAAACAGAGGCCACCATCTGTGGTAAAAATCCTCAAAGGAGAAGTGAAAGCAGTGGACCGGTTC
This sequence comes from Monodon monoceros, assembly GCF_005190385.1. NCBI lineage: Eukaryota > Metazoa > Chordata > Mammalia > Artiodactyla > Monodontidae > Monodon > Monodon monoceros. The sequence goes on along the minus strand of NW_021703783.1, from coordinate 73,067,512 downwards.
TTCTCCACGTGCTGGGCTGCAGGAGCAGAGAAGACCCACGTCTAAGGTGGGAGCAGGGCTGGTGTCGTGGGGATGCACCTGGGGTGTCCTCATTGCACGTGGCCTGTGCACAGGGAGAAGGGGGCTGATCTGATGTCTGGCAAGGCTCTGGGAGCTGGAGAATCGGAGTGGTCCTCGGGTAGGGCAAGATGTGGTCACCTAGGAATTTTGACTCAAGGAGGGTCCTTTACTACAGAGGGAGAAAGAAAGGAAAAACTGAGAGAATATAACCTGGATGTGGAACGAATCTCTGTCTTGGGAGAGCCATCCTAGAAAATCTACCTCAGTGACAAGGAGAGAAATGGCTTCCATGGGCAGAGAAGATGGTGGAACAGTGTTTCCCATTGTTTTTCCATTGCAAAATGGAAGGTCTGCAAGCAGGAGAAACAGGACGCCATGGTAGGTGGATATGTCTTAGCTGTATGTAAATTCTTCGTTTATTTTTGGCTGCGTTGGGTTTTTGTTGCTGCACGCGGGCTTTCTCTAGTTGTGGCGAGTGGGGGCTACTCTTCGTTGTGGTGTGAGGACTTCTCATTGTGGTAGCTTCTCTTGTTGCAGAGTACGGGCTCTAGGCACGTGGGCTTCAGTAGTTGTGGCATGCGGGCTCAGTAGTTGTGGCTTGGGGGCTCTAGAGCGCAGGCTCAGTAGCTGTGGTGCACTGACTTAGTTGCTCCACGGCATGTGGGATCTTCCCAGACCAGGGCTCGAACCTGTGTCCCCTGCATTGGCAGGTGGATTCTTAACCACTGAGCCACCAGGAAAGCCCAGCTGTACATAAATTCTTTATGTGGTGATGAAAGGGCAGTGATTTCTAAGGACAATCCCGGGCCTTAGGAGGCCACGTGGGAACTTGGAGGGAAATAGAAGCTTCAAGGCATCTCATGAGCCTTCACATGAAGAACTCATGTAATACATTGGAAAAAAGACATGAATAAGCAATTCACACAGTGTCAATGACAACCAGCAAAGAAACAGAACGGTGATCACCTTCACGAGCATCCAAGCACATGAAGCTGAAACAACACTTCAAGAAAATGACTTTATGTCTAATAAACCAGCCTTCTTCCACTAAATCTAAGCTCAATGCTGGCAGGGAGTTTTGGGTTTCGTTCACTGCTCTCCTGTATCCAGAAGAGTGATTGGTCATAGTAGACACTCAACAAATATTTGTTAAATGTAAAAGACAACACTTAACTGTCCTGTTTGTGGCAAAAGCTTGATAATTCAATCATTGCCGATGGCATGCTAAATTGGTTCAGTATTTTGGGAAAACAAGAAAACAAGGCAGTGTATCACCATGCATATGCAAATGTTTAAATCTTTTTAATCCATCAGTGTACTCTTGGGAATTTATTCTAAGAAAATAATTGAACATCAAAAAAAAGCTATATGTATGAACTTCTATAATACTAGAAAAAGTCAAAAGCAGAAAACAAGGTTAATAAGCTACATATATCATATAAATAAAATATTATTTATCCATTTAAAATAATTAAGAAGACCATAGAGATGTAGAGAAGGATTCCATAATGGTAAGTGAATAAAGCAGAATACAGAGGGGCCTTCCTGCAGCTTCCAATGCCCTTTATTGAAACACATCTTCCTGCTCCTCTGAATCTTGCTGCTGTAGGTGCAGATTCTATACACACCCGATAAAGCTTCCGGTGTCACCACGATGCTGCCGTGCCCAGCGAGGGTGACTGCTGCTGTTGTGACACTAGATGTGCTTCCACCTTAATGTCACATCTCCTACAGTGGTCCCCAAATTGTACAACCTTGTCTTCTCAATGGGGTCAGAAAACATTGAATGGTAAGGATGTTAATGCTGACCTTTGTCCTTATGCTGTGTTCCAAATCATCACACTCCTCCCAACACTGTTTGACCAAAAGTATGTGTCCAATTCTAACTGTTTAAGTTAGATTTTCTTCGAAGGCCTTGCAGTTTCTCATACAAATCAACCCCAGTGGGTCTGACTCTACGCAAGCCCATGCTTGCCTGAATCCTACAGTGACAAGAACTACTTAGGCGTAAATTAGGACCACTGATGTGAAAGGAATTTTTTGTTAAGTGGTGAGATGTGATATGTGCTTTTATTTGAACAACGTTTTTATATTTTATACTTACAAATATTTTAATGTAAAATATAATGTAATATATAAAATATATTATAAAATATACAAAAATGAAAACTCAATTACTGATATCTGTAAATTTCTTGACAGTTCTTGAGTTACCACTTTGTGCATTATTCTTGTATTTTTTTACTTAAAAAATTACTAATATAAGGCATGTTTGAAACCACTGGAAGATTTATAAAGAAAAAGTTGATATTCTTCCCTTATTCCATGCAATCCATTTTTCCTCATCTGAAAAACAGATGTTAGTTGTTTGCTGTATGGGTCTCCTCACATTTCTCTTTTTCTTCCTGCTTATACAAATAAACCTAAATTCATGTCCTCATATATGGAGAGGCTGTGTTTGTGTTGATGGAATCACCCTATACACAAATTTGAAACTTGTTTTTTTCACTTACTCATCTGGACATCTCTTCTGGTCAACTAATATAGATCCCACCAATTATATTTATAGTAGCACAATATTCTGTAGTATAAATGACTCCTAGTTAATTCAATTATTTCCTTGTTTTTGGACAATCCACCTATTTTTTGTGATTACTGTATTTTATTTTATTTTATTTTTTTTTGCCATGCCACACAGCTTGTAGGATCTTAGTTCCCTGACCAGGGATTAAACCCCGGCCCTTGGCAGTGAAAGTGTGGAGTCCTAACCACTGGATCACCAGGGACTTCCCTACTGTATTTTAAAATGTTACAATAAATATACTTACATATACATACACATATTATAAATAAATATATGATTATGAATACATATACATTTCCATACACACAAATAAAATTTTGGCACTTTTATTTCTTCCAGATATGATATTGACGTTGCTCCATCATGTGTTTTACATTTTAATGTATGTTGCTATGTTTCCTGAAAGGAGATGGCAGTTTACAACCCCATCGACCATGTACTGAGTAGGCACATTCATTTCCCTACCTCTCCACTGAAGTTGAACATATGTTAATTTTTTGCCGATTTTATGGGTGAGAAGTGGAATCTCATCAATATTTTAATTAGAATTTCCCCAACAATTTGTTAGATTGTGTATATTTTCATAAGTTTATTGTCCTTTGAATTTCACTTTTTGGTAACACTGTTTATATACTTGCCCATTTTTCCATTGGGATGTTAAGCATTTTGCTTATCATCTGTAGGAGCTTTTTATCATATGCATTACAGTCTGTGACATAGGGGAGGAAAAGCTTTTTCCTCTATCCATCTTAGGTTCATTGGCTGAGGCCCTGTAAATTAAACTGACAAAAGACAGGTTAATAAGAGAAAAACAGCTGTTTGTTAACATGCTCATTGTGCATACACATAGGAGTACTCAGTGATGAGTGACTCAAAGGGGTGGTAAGAACTCGGTGTTATGCAGCATCTTAACAAAAGAACAATAAATTTTGACAGAAGTGACGAGACGAAGGAAAGGGACCTTGAGTTTCTAGGGTGGCAAATTGTGGGAAGGTAAATATGCGGGAGAACTAATGGAAGATAAGAGCTAGTTAGTAAAGTTTGTTATATAGGTTTCTCTGGTGTTGTCTCTGCGCTGGTAAATTTCTAGAGTGTCTCCAATTAATTTCTGTTGTTCCTGGTAGAGGGAGGTGGTGGGGGGAGGAGGGGGAACACCTTTACCAATATATGTCTTGCTTTTAGGCAAATAGGGGGAGGGCAGAGAGTTTTTCTTGTATTTGCTTTTTCTCAATTGTCTTTAGCTCCTAATAATCCTTATGCCAAAGAGGCATACTTTGGGTGGCATATTTTGCTACCCATCAATAGTTTAACTTTTAACTTTATCTAATGGTGTCTTTTGTCATAAAAAAAAGTTTACATGTATGTAGTTAAGGACATCTATCTTTTCCTTTATGATGTCTGGGTGTCCTATTTTGCTTTTAGGAAGACCTTCCTTCCCTAGATTATACAAATTTTTCAGTATTTTCTAAATTTTCTATTTTTTTGTTTTATTGTTTACTTTTAAACTGTTTTCTAGAGATCCAGCCTTAATTTTATTCTTACCTTTCTCACTGTTCTTAGATGATCTCATTTACTCCCGTGGTGTTAACCCCTGACAATACACTGATGTCTTCTAAATCCGTATTTTAATCAAATTCCATAACTCCTACCACATCTCCAGAGCAAGCCTCATATATTGAGCACCTCACACACACCGAACTGAACTTACGATTGTTCTCCCTGTTCTCCACAGACTTTCTTTATTCCTACCTCTCTAGTCATGGATGCACCACCATCACCAGTAGCCTAGGTCCAGAAACCTGAAAGGGATCCTGCAGTCCTCCTTTTCACTTAACCCAAATGTTCAACAAACCTTCATCTCTTATTATTTCTTTCATGTTAATTTCTCTTGAATCTGTCCACTTCTTTCTGCTCTCATTTCAACTTCCTGTACAATTGCAACAGCCTCCCAGCTGCTTTCCTTAATAAGTGTTTCCCCCATTCAATTTAACTTTAAAATTGTCTTTACAATTATCCTTCTGAAATGCAAATCAGACTAGACCTATATCTAAAATCCTTCAATCCCCTTCTAAGAAAAGTCTGAATTTCTAGGCATGGCCTTAAAAGCACTAATGAAAACAAACTTCTTGAGAGCAAGTCCACATCTTGTCTATTTTGATTTTTGGTATAATAAAATACATATGTATGAAAAAACAAATTTCTGGGACAAAATCTATCAGATGCATGTATTCTGTTAGTGTCAGAAGCTAGATTTAATTTTATATGTCTCCTTTGTAATTATTTGAGTAGTTTTCTAATGAATCATAAATAAGGACCAATATTATACTGGATGCCATAAAAAAGGAGGCTCAAATTGAGGAATGAGAATAAAATCTTTTGAACAGATACTCAGAAGTGAATTTGTCATGCTGATTTTATATCTTGAAGGCTTTGATACATCTTCCAAATTGCTTTTGAAATATATTGTTCATGTTTAAAACACCTCCAGCTGCTGGTTAAAATCTTTGAGTCTGAAGTATCATGGTGTCTGCAACTAACTTTCAAATGGTTCAGCAAAAAATTATACATATCATATATACATATATATACACACATATGTGTATGTACATAACTGCACAGATATACATATGCATATACAGAGAGAAAAAGCAAATTTGGCAAATGTTAACAATTAGTGAATATAGGTGAGGGGTACATGGGTATTCATTGTACTATACTTTTACATTTTCTGAAGGTTTGAAAATTAGCAAAAGAAAATATTAGGAAAAAGAGCTGCAACAGCAGTGTTTGAGAGCATGCATTTTAAAACAATCTCAACAGCCGTAATATTAAAATAATTTTGAAAAAAATCTTTCATTATTCAAAAAGTTGTATAAATTTTAGTTTTTTACTTCTTTAGTTATAAAGATGAATGTTTTTCATATGTGTATAAGAACTTTAATTTCTGCTTTTATGAATGTTTTTTGTCCATGTTTCTATAGGGGGTTTATTTCTTAAGAGCCTTTTATATATGATATTAAGTGTTTCAATACTTTTTAATATATAAACAGATAATTCTGAAACATATGTCATTATATGAGAATTTCATGTATTATAAAGAAAGTACCACAAACCAATGGAAAAGGGAAAAATTGGAAAAGTTGGCAAACTCTCACTCACATACACATATGTGAGATTTTTACCATATCTCACACTAGTATAAATACCAAAATTAATGCTATATGATTAACAAGTTGATTACAAAAAAGTGTGAAATGTTAAAAAAAAGTTAAAATGAATACAGATAATTATTGGTTGACCTTGGGATTGAAAAGAACTTTCCAGGCTTCCCTCATGGCACAGTGGTTAAGAATCTGCCTGCCAGTGCAGGGGACACAGCTTTGAGCCCTGGTCTGGGAAGATCTCACATGCCATGGAGCAACTAAGCCTGTGCGCCACAGCTAGTGAGCCTGTGCTCGAGTCCATGAGCCACAGCTACTGAGCCCACATGCCACAACCACTGAAGCCTGGGCACCTAGAGCCCGTGCTCCGCAACAAGAGAAGCCACTGCAATGAGAAGCCCATGCACCGCAACGAAGAGTAGCCCCTGCTCGCCGCAACGAGAAAAAGCGTACACGCAGCAACGAGGACCCAATGCGGACAAAAACAAATAAATTAAATTTAAAAGAAAAGAAGAACTTTCCATAAAAATGATGGAGGAAAGAACAAACAAAAAAACTGGCAATATATTTGATTACATACAAACCTAAAAAAAAAAAATACATAGACAAACCCCAAATAATTGAAATCCTTAATATAAAGAGAACTTGAAATCAATAAAAACAATAATGTCACAATACAGAAAAACAAAAAAAACACAAAACCTGAGTAAGAAAATTCAAGTCATGAAAGAAGAAATCTAAATGCCTTTAAAATATAGGAGCAGATATTTTAAAGCAGAGAATGCAAGGCACTGGTTCAGTTGGTTTATAGCAGTTTGTATGAGTGGGATTCAGCTTCAGCTGATGATGATCCAGAAAACTGGCAATAATGTTTTTGTAAATGTTAATGTAATACTTCTGTTAGCAAGAGCACAGCAGGCAAGAGGGCAGATCATCCAGCCATATTTGGCATTGGTCAGGCCCTCATTAGAGTAATGCAATCAATATGGGGTTCCACCCTTTAAAATGCATGTGGAGAAACTAGAGAGGGTCTTCTAAGAGGCACCACCGAAATGATTACAGAGAAAGTCAAGCCAGTGGGGGAAGATTAAGGGGATTGTATTTATTTAGTCTAGAGAGGAAAAAGCTAAATGGTGAATACATAGTTATTTTCAATTATATAAGTATGTGAAAAAAATGATTATCCTGAGGGAAAGCTAGATTATTCTATCTGTATGATAGACAATAAACTAAGAGGAATATGGTTAAATTGCACCAAGAGACTGTAATTAACTTTAGGCCTGGCAAAACTTCAGGGCAGACTAACAAACTAAGGAACCCCTGCTTTTGTATATCTTTCTGAGCAATTTAGACAACTGCCCATCTTGTGGCTTAGTTATAGAATAGCAGGTGGCTGGGTCCTTGATTAGAATTATAGGTTTATAGAATTTTAGAACTGAAAAATAGCTTCAGTAAAGTTTCTCATTTGTATGTTTTGTAGATTTCTGTTGCCACCCACTCACCAATAACATATACAAAGGAAAGCATAGGATATGGAGCCTTGAAAGTTAGAGTTTTATTGTGGTTGAATGACTGGAGCTTTTTAGAGAATCTACTGAGATAAAGTGAACAGATTTTAGTTATCAGTAGGAAAAAGCAAACTGTAAATTAGGGTGGGGTGGTACTGTGATTCTTAAGCTTTTTCCAGGTTACAGGTAAAAACTAGTATTTATCCCAAGAAAAATGCATGTAGTTACATGCACCCATCCCTGGCACCCAGTTCCCCAAATGTAGTGGCCAAGGTAGAGGTAGTGTGATATAGTGGTTAAGAGCACAGCAATTGGACTTCTTATATCTAGATTCACATCCTACCTTTTCCACTTACTAGCCTTACAATCTTAAGAATGTTAGTTAATTTCTCCATGTCTGTTTCCTCATTTCTAAAATAGGGATAACTTATGTCCTGGAATTTTTTGGTAAACATCAATTAAGTAACAAAAGTAAATTTAAAAATATTTTTTAAGTAAATGGCCTGACACAACAGATGCTATAGAGAAGTTGTGATTGGTAATAAAATTGATTCAATAGGTAATGATTGATGTTAAAAAGTGAAAAAGAATAAAAAGCATTCATTGCACTTAGTAATCATTAGTATTACTTTCAGTAATTTTTTTTCTGTTATATGTATGTGTGTGTAAGATTGTTGTGGAGCACTTGTGTACAGGTAGTGATAGATATATGATATTTATTATTGTAGGTCATGGTCAAAAAGCTTGTAGTCATTATAGGTTATTACTTTCATTGTTTTTAATTTTATCCCTTTTTAAAAATCTTTTAGTGTTTTCTATAGGACTGCAATAGGTATCCCCACCTCACCTCATGTTATTTTATTATTATTTTTTAAAAATTAATTTATTTATTTTTGGCTGTGTCGGGTCTTCGTTTCTGTGCGAGGGCTTTCTCCAGTTGCGGCGAGCGGGGGCCACTCTTCATCACGGTGTGCAGTTCTGTCACTGCCACGGCCTCTCCCATTGCGGAGCACAGGCTCCATACGCACAGGCTCAGTAGTTGTGGCTCACGGGCTTAGTTGCTCCGCGGCATGTGGGATCCTCCCAGACCAGGGCTTGAACCCGTGTCCCCTGCATTGGCAGGCAGATTCCCAACCACTGCACCACTAGGGAAGCCCACCTCATGTTATTTTGAAGTAACATGACACCACCTCATATATAAGGCAACAACCCTACAACAATATACTTCTATCCACCTTCTCCAGCCTTGGTGCCATGATCCTCATACATTTTACTTCTACACGTTACCAACCCTACAACATATTGCTATCTTTTTTGCTTTAAATGGTCAACTTTCCATCAAATAAGTTGAGAAAAAGAAAAAAAAGACTTCCACATTTATTATCTTTGGTGTGCTTACTATTTCCTGTAGAGCTGAGCCTCCATGCTCCACTGTCCTCCCTCAACCTAAAGAACCTCCTTTAGCATCCTCTATAGTGTGGACCTTCTGGCAATAATCTCTTCCAACCTTTACAATCTGAAAACATCTCCATCCTCATTCCCACGATTAAAGGACATCTTTGCTGGTTATAAAGCTGCAGACTGACAGTCCCCCTTCCTCAGCCCCTTAAAGATGTTGTTCCATTGCCATCTGGACTACTTTGCTTTTGCTGTAAAGCAAATAGCCCCATCTTTGTTTCTCTGTATGCATTGTCTCCTCTTAACCCATCACGTATGATTTTCGCTTTATCCTTGGTTTTCAGTAATTAGACCATAATATACCCCAGTGTTGTTTGGCTTGTGTTCTTTCTGCTTGAAATTCACTGAGTTTCTTGGATTCTGGAGTGGATACTGTATTTCTAATCAAATTTGAATGTTGTTCAGTCATTGGCCCTCCAAATATTTTTCTCTCTGTCCTCTCCTGAGACTTCAGTTGCATGTCTATTAGATGATTTGATTTGATCTCTTAGGTCACTGATGCACTCTGTTCTTTTTTCCTTTCAATCATTTTTTTTCTCTGAGATTCAGACTGGAAAATCTCTACTGACCTGTCTTTAATTCCACTGATGATTTTTTCTGAAATGTACAATCCTTTTGTGCTAGTTTGGATCCTCTGAGAAGCAAATGAATCATCGGATTAGATTTCCAAAAGATATGTTGGGAAAATATCTGTGAAGGATAAAAGAAAAAGATAAAAGAACCTTCAGATTGTAAGTAAAGTTTGATGCCTGTGAAGGAGATGAAAAGGTTAGGGAAGGAGGATTGTATAGGAAATTTAGACTTTTACACAGAAGTAAAAACGTTTTGCCAGGCTTATGGGAATTTCTTAATCCAAAGTAACCCACTGGAGAATTCCTACAACTCATAGGACTGGACCTTTATTAATAGCCCTGTGATGCTCAGCCATTGGCTGGGAGCAGCCCATAGGAGGCTTGGCTTTGATGTGACTGCCACTATAGAGCCAGTAGCTGGGCTATTAGCCAGTTTTACTCCATATGGCAGGAGATCTAAACAGTGCACGTTTATGATTAACCTACTGCTATTAGGCACATTTAATTATTTTTAATTTTAGATATTCTGTTTTAGTGCTATAATTTTCCTTTTGGCTCATTTTAGTGTTTCTGTTTCTTTCCTTAAAACCCCTATCCATTCATTGCATTTATCTTTTCTTTAGTAGATTTATAATAGTTAAAAATTAGTTTAAAAATCTTTGCTAATTCCAATAGTTAGGTCATTTGTTGGTCTGACTCTGGGCTATGTTTGTCTCTTAAATAGTGTCACATTTACCTGTTTTATTGCCTGTCTCATAATTTCTTACTGTTTTCTGGATATTGTGTATAAAAGAACAGTGGAGACTGAAGTACATTATTTTTTTTGTTGTTTTATTATCCAGAGAGTGTAAGTTCCTTCTTCTGTCTTTTGATTAGGGTGAGGGACTGGTAGTTCATCTCTCTCCTACAGGGGTGTTGAGGAGGAACTGGATCACAGCTTTAAGTATATTATAATTATATCGTATTCACCTGTGATTAATCACACTCCCAACTTCCTTCACAGACTTTCTGACCTTGTCAGTATCTGAGCCAGGAGGAGGTTAGGCTGTAGTTTCATCTTTGAATCAAAATCTGCAGGATCTGGGAGAGAGAGAGCAAGAGAGAGAGTGTGAGAGTTAGTTCAAGCCAAAATGGCTGACATAATCTCTGCTGGTTTCTGAATATTTAAAATACAAAAAAACAGACAAAAAGAAATCATTTTTTTGGACCTTTTTTCCTTTCCATTTCTACCTTGTATGCCTCAATTTGCTGGATTTAAGCACTGCTGCAGTTTATGAGAGAGAAGGAGCAAGAAAGGGAAGAACAGTTAATGGAAGACAAGAGAAGGAAAAAAGAGGATAGAAAGAAGCCACTCAGAAGATGGGTTTTATCAATTAAGTCTGTCTTTACATCGCCAAGCAAATAGAATAAGTAACTGCCTTGGCTTGGATACCTGACATCTTAATAACTTGAGCTTTTGTTTTTCCTCTTTTTGATTGGGGTTCTGTTTTACCTTGTTGATTCATTGTTGTGATTCTTTTATATTTTTATTTTTCCTAATAAATCTTTTATTTTTCTAATTTTATTTTATACTTTGCTATTCTCTTTCCTTTTGGCCCTTTTTTTTCTGTTGTGGTTTTCTTTTACCTTGTTGCAGTTGTTTCAATTATAGTTTTATTTTTACTAATATATTTATTATCTTTCTAATTTTATTTTGTTTTTTATTCTTTGATATTGTACTGCTCCTTTTTTTCTTTCTTTCTTCCTTTTTTTTTTTTTTTTCCCACACCACGGAGCTTGTGGGATCTTGGTTCCCAGGACAGAGGTCCAAGTCCAAACCACTGAACTAACAGACAACCTCAGACTCCAAGGAATATCAATGGGAGTGAGGCCTCCTGGAGGTCCTCATCTCAGCACCAAGACCCAGCTCTATCCAACAGCCTGCAAACTCCAGTGCTGGACGTCTCAGGCTAAACAACCGGTAAGACAGAAATACAGCACCACCCACCAAAAAAACCAAAAAAAAAAAAAAAAATGAAATGACAGAAAAATATGTTACAGATAAATGAGCAGTGTAAAAACCTACAAGAACAAATAAATGAAGATGAAATAGGCAACCTACCTGAAAAAGAATTCAGAGTAATAATAGTAAAGATGATCCAAAATCTCGGAAATAGAATGGAGAAAATACAAGAAACATTTAACAAGGATCTAGAAGAACTAAAGAGCAAGCAAACAGTGATGAACAACACAATTACTGAAATTAAAAACACTCTAGAAGTAATCAATAACAGAATAACTGAGGCAGAATAACGGATAAGTGAATTGGAAGATAAAATGGTGGAAATAACTGCCAGGGAGCAGAATAAAGAAAAAAGAATGGAAAGAATTGAGGACAGTCTGACAGACCTCTAGGACAACATTAAACACACAAATACTCAAATTATAGGGCTCCCAGAAGAAGAAAAGAAAAACAAGGGTCTGAGAAAATATTTGAAGAGATTATAGTCGAAAACTTCCCTAACATGGAAAAGGAAATAGTCACCCAAGTCCAGGAAGCATAGAGAGTCCCATACAGGAAAAACCCAAAGAGAAACAGGCCAAGACACATATTAATCAAACTATCAAAACTTAAATACAAAGAAAAAATATTAAAAGCAGCAAGGGAAAAGCAAAAAATAACATACAAGGGAATCCCCATAAGATAAACACCTGATTTTTCAGCAATAACTCTGCAAGCCAGAAGGGAGTGGAAGGACATATTTAAAGTGATGAAAGGGAAAAAACTACAACCAAGATTACTCTACCCAGCAAGGATCTTATTCAGATTTGATGGGGAAATTAAAACCTTTACACATATGCAAAAGTTAAGAGCATTCAGCACCACCAAACCAGCTTTACAACAAATGCTAAAGGAATTTCTCTAGGCAGGAAATGCAAGAGAAGGAAAAGACCTACAAACCCAAAACAAAAATTAAGAAAACAGTAATAGGAACATACATATTGATAACTACCTTAAATGTAAATGGATTAAATGCTCCAACCAAAAGACATAGACTGGCTGATTGGATCCAAAAACAAGACCCATACATATGCTGTCTACAATAGACCCACTGCAGACCTAGGGACACACACAGACTGAAAGTGCAGGTATGGAAAAAGATATTCCATGCAAATGGAAATGAAAAGAAAGGTGGAGTAGCAATTCTTATATCAGACAAAATAGACTTTAAAATAAAGACTATTGCAAGAGACAAAGAAGAGCACTACATAATGATCAAGGGATCAATCCAAGAAGAAGATATAAAAAGTGTAAATATTTATGCACCCAACATAGGAGCACCTCAGTACATAAGGAAAATGCTAACAGCCATAAAAGGGGAAATCGAAAGTAACACAATCATAGTAGGGGACTTTAACATCCCAATTTCACCAATGTACAGGTCATACAAAATGAAAATAAATAAGGAAACACAAGCTTTAAATGACACATTAAACAAGGTGGACTTAAATGATATTTATAGGACATTCCATCCAAAAACACTTCCTTCTCAAGTGCTCGTAGAATGTTCTCCAGGAGACCATATCTTGGGTCACAAATCCAGCCTTGGTAAATTTAAGAAAATTGAAATTGTATCAAGTATCTTTTTCAACCACAGTGCTATGAGACTAGATATCAATTACAGGAAAAAAAATGTAAAAAAATACAAACACATAGATACTAAACAATATGCTACTAAATAACCAAGAGAACACTGAAGAAATCAAAGAGGAAATCAAAAAATACCTAGAAACAAATGACAAAACACGACTACCCAAAACCTATGGGATACAGCAAAAGCAGTTTTAAGAGGGAACTTTATAGCAATACAATCCTACCTCAAGAAACAAGAAAAATCTCAAATAAACAACCTAACCTTACACCTAAAGCAATTAGAGAAAGAAGAACAAAAAAACACCACAGTTAGCAGAAGGAAAGAAATACTAAAGATCAGGTCAGAAATAAATGAAAAAGAAATGAAGGAAAAGATAACAAAGATCAATAAAAAAAGCTGGTTCTTAGAGAAGATAAACAAAATTGATAAACCATTAGCCAGACTCATCAAGAAAAAAAGGGAGAAGACTCAAATCAATAGAATTAGAAATGAAAAAGGAGAAGTAATACACAGGATCAGGAGAGGTTACTACAAGCAACTATATGTCAATAAAATGGACAACCTGGAAGAAATGGACACATTCTTAGAAAAGCACAATCTTCCGAGACCGAACCAGGAAGAAGTAGAAAATATAAACGCACTACTCACAAGCACTAAAGTTGAAACTGTGATTAGAAATGTTCCAACAAACAAAAGCCCAGGACCAGATGGCTTCACAGGTGAATTCTATCACACATTTAGAGAAGAGCTAACACCTATCCTTCTCCAACTCTTCCAAAATATAGCAGAGGGAGAAACACTCCCAAACTCATTCTACAAGGCCACCATCACCCTGACACCAAAAGTAGACAAAGATGTGACAATAAAAGGAAAACTACAGGCCAATATCTCTGATGAACATAGATGCAAAAATACTCAACAAAATACTAGCAAACAGAATCCAAGAACACATTAAAAGGATCATACCCTATGGTCAAGTGGGATTTATCCCAGGAATGCAAGGATTCTTCAATATATGCAAATCAATGTGGTACATCATATTAACAAACTGAAGGATAAAAACCATATGATCATCTCAGTAGATTCAGAAAAAGCTTTCAACAAAATTCAGCACCCATTTATGATAAAAACTCTGCAGAGAGTAGGCATAGAGGGAACCTACCTCAACATAATAAAGGCCATATATGACAAGCCCACAGTCAATATCATTCTCAGTGGTGAAAAACTGAAACCATTTTCTCTAAGATCAGGAACAAGACGGGGTTGCCCACTCTCACCACTGTTTTTCAACATAGTTTTGGAAGTTTTAGCAATCAGAGAAGAAAATGAAATAAAAGGAATCCAAATCAGAAAAGAAGTAAAACTGTGACTGTTTGCAGATGACATGATACTATACATAGAGAATCCTAAAGATGCTACCAGAAAACTACTAGAGCTCATCAATGAATTTGGTAAAGTAGCAGGATACAAAATTAATGCACAGAAATCTCTGGCATTCCTATACACTAATGATGAAAAATCTGAAAGTGAAATTAAGAAAACACTCCCATTTACCATCACAACAAAAAGAATAAAATACCTAGGAATAAACCTACCTAAGGAGACAAAAGACCTGTATGCAGAAAATTATAAGACACTGATGAAAGAAATTAAAGATTATACAGATAGATGGAGAGATATACCATGTTCTTGGATGGGAAGAATCAACATTGTGAAAATGACTCTACTACCCAAAGCAATCTACAGATTTAATGCAATCCCTATCAAACTACCACTGGCATTTTTCACAGAACTGGAACAAAAAATTTCACAATTTGTATGGAAACACAAAAGATCCCGAACAGCCAAAGCAATCTTGAGAAAGAAAAACGGAGCTGGAGGAATCAGGCTCCCAGACTTCAGACTATACTACAAAGCTACAGTAATCAAGACAGTATGACTGGCACAAAAACAGAAATATAGATCAATGGAACAAGATTGAAAGCCCAGGGATAAACCCACGCACATATGGTCACCTTATCTTTGATAAAGGAGGCAAGAATATACAGTGGAGAAAAGACACCCCTTTCAATAAGTGGTGCTGGGAAAACTGGACAGCTACATGTAAAAGAATGAAATTAGAACACTTCCTAACACCCTACACAAAAATAAACTCTAAATGGATTAAAGACCTAAATGTAAGGCCAGGCAGGCACTATAAAACACTTAGAGGAAAACATAGGCAGAACACTCTATGACATAAATCACAGCAAGATACTTTTTGACCCACCTTCTATAGAGATGGAAATAAAAGCAAAAGTAAACAAATGGGTCCTAATGAAATTAAAAGCTTTTGCACAGCAAAGGAAACCATAAACAAGACGAAAAGACAACCTTCAGAATGGGAGAAAATATTTGCATACGAAGAAACTGGCAAACGATTCATCTCCAAAATATACAAGCAGCTCATGAAGCTCAATACCAAAAAAACAAACAACCCAATCCAAAAATGGGCAGAAGACCTAAATAGACATTTCTCCAAAGAAGATATACAGATTGCCAACAAACACATGAAAAGATGCTCAACATCACTAATCATTAGAGAAATGCAAATCAAAACTAACATTAGGTATCACATCACACTGGTCAGAATGGCCATCATAAAAAAATCTATAAACAAAAATGCTGGAGGGGGTGTGGAGAAAAGGGAACCCCCTTGCACTATTGGCGGGAATGTAAACTGATACAGCCACTATGGAGAACAGTATGGAGGGTCCTTAAAAAACTAAAAATAGAACTACCATATGACCCAGCAATCCCACTACTTGGCATATACCCTGAGAAAACCATGATTCAAAAAGAGTCATGTACCACAATGTTCATTGCAGCTCTATTTACAATAGCCAGGACATGGAGGCAACCTAAGTGTCCATTGACAGATGAATGGATAGAGAAGATGTGGCACATATATACAGTGGAATATTACTCAGCTATAAAAAGAAATGAACTTGAGTTATTTGTAGTGAGGTGGATGGACCTACAGTCTGTCATACAGATTGAAGTAAGTCAGAAAAAACAAATACTGTATGCTAACACATATATATGGAATGTAAAAAAAAAATCGTTCTGATGAACATAGTTGCAGGGCAGGAATAAAGACGCAGATGTAGAGAATGGACTTGAGGACATGGGGAGGGGGAGGGGGAATGGTAAGCTGGGACGAAGTGAGAGAGTGGCATGGACATATATACACTACCAAGTGCAAAATAGATAGCTAGTGGGAAAGAGCCACATAGCACATAGAGATCAGTCGGTGCTCTGTGACCACCTAGAGGGGTGGGATAGGGAGGGTGGGAGAGAGGCTCAAGAGGGAGGGTATATGGGGATATACGGGTGCATATAGCTGATTCACTTTGATATACAGCAGACACGAACACAACACTGTAAAGCAATTATACTCCAATAAAGATGGTAAAGAAAAAAAATAATCTGGAGGATCACTAGAAATTGAGCATCATGGGAATGTGAGAGACTATGTAATTATGTGTTTTTCCCTCCCATTTCCTTCTCAGTATAATCTGGGGGTTATGTCAAGGAGATCTCTCAGGCTGAGCAATTCGTTTTTCATTTAGGGCTCTGTCAGGCTCTAGTCTTCCCTGCTATGCTTCACTGTTTAATAACATTTGTCTGATTTCTCTTTCACTCAAAACATCCCAAGCTACAACAAGCTGGCTCCTCCATCCTTCCATACGCAGAGCAGGTATTCACTCCCAGGTGTGGGAACTTACATACCCTCTGTTCATCTAAGAAGGGATGTGACATACTCTCTGTAATTCATTTCATTAAGGCTTCCTTGCACCTGCCACTCTTTGCAAATCTCACAGAAACGTATGATTTTATTTTGTCTAAATATTTCTTACTATTACCATAGGTGTAAAGGTCTCTTGTGTCTGTGTAAGATTACCTGGAAACAGAACTCTGTTACAGTTTATTGATAAGTGATGGATGAAGATTTACAGCTCACTTATCTGTAGTTGAGCTTGAAGCTATTTAGTGTTGATATTATTTATTAAAATTTTGTACTCAGGCAAAATGAAGAGGCTGAAGTCAAGAGGTTTGCTTGTTTCAAAACATTTCCCTTTGGTATGATGCTTCCTGTTGCTCCTTCCCACTAGTAACTGGTGATGAAGGGGAAGATCATTCTCTCAGTGCTGTCTGAGTAACCTTTAAACTTACATATTTTTTGCTTGGCTATTATTATCCCTCCCCAGAATGCACTCTTCCTCTTTTTCTACCACAGTGAACTCCTCCAAAACCCAATTCATGCATATTCTCCTTTGAGAATCCTTTCCAAAATGTTTAAAGCTTTTTCTTAAACTTTGTCTGCAAAGGACCAGAAAATACTAGATTTTTTAGGACAGTCTCTGTCATCACTATTCAACTCAGCTAGTGTAGCAAGAAAGCTGCAGGTTACAAGGCCTTATTGGTCATTCTTGCTTTCTTGGAGGTTCCAAGGTCACTACACTACAGATAAGATGTAAATGAATGAGCATGGCTATGTTCCCCTAAAATTTAATTTAACAAAACAGCCAGATTGTAGTTTGCTGACACTTCTCTTAAAGAATTAGTAGGCCTACATAATTGGGCTTGTCAAATCGTAAGGTGGTTGATTATTCATTTGGACTACTTTGAACACAGTTAACATAGGATGTACTTTGTTACCAGCATGTATGTTGGGCACACAATAATTATTTGCAGTATAAATGAAAGAAAAGAAGAAATGGAGGAAAATATGAGATGACCGTGGAAATGGAGAGACAGAAGCAAGTGAAAAAACAACTGTCTTTGATAAACAGTGCTAGTCGCTGTAACAGATAAGCCCCCAGTTCTAAACTTAGAACTTAAACCTCAGTTCTAAGTTTCTTACCACAACAAAGATTTATTTCTTCCTTACATCATAGGTCAGTGTGCAATGGCAGGGTCAGGTGGAGTAGGCCTTGTTCTACACAGTCATTCAGGGGCATGGGCGCAAGTCCTTCCATCTAAAGGCTCCACAACCTGCCCTAGGTCCTCAGAGTCCTCTCCATTCAGCCAGGAAAAGAGAGCAAGAGTCATGCGTAGAAGGTTCTAATGGCCCAGGACTGGAAATGGCACCCATCACTTTTGCACATGCTTTGTTATCAAGATCTCAGGCATAGGTTCCACCCTATGGTGAAAAAAAGAGGCTGAAAAATATATTCTAACTCTGCGCCTAGTGAGAAGAGGGGGTTATGGCACTAGCGGTAAGCAATCTAGTTTGGGTTACACTGAAAGAAGGCAGTGAGAGGATAAAACAGTTTAGATGAGAAAGCAATCAAAAGACACTTCCCAGAGGGAGGGAGCAGCATTTCCAACAATAGCATACAGGTTAATTTTCTCAATAGACACTTGCAGCCCTTGTAAGTGCTGTCATTTGCAAATATATAAACTGTCTGAGATAAATAAAATTGTGTGTCTGGGAAAAAACATACACAAAACTATGATTGGCCACACTTCAAGATACAGTGAAACAATGTGGCAGATGTGTGGGAAGGCACCTGCCCTCTGTCTGGGGGAGGTTACAGGCATTAAGTTTGGTTATTGTAAAGCCCAAGGTACAATTATCAATCTCTGAAAACAATTTTATACTAATTGAATCTTAATTACGTTGAGTCTCTTTCTCAGTAGCTGCAATTATGTCCTTTAGAGTAATCCCACGGGACATTTCTCAGAGTTATTCAGAGTGTTTTCTTATCAGAGTTGGGAAATAGTGATAGAAATGGGAAGGTAGAGATCTTGTATATAAAGAATGAAAGAAAGATATTGATCATGTATAGTGTGTGGTTATTATAAGATTATTCTCATTATTTTAGTTTATTTATTGCAGTTGAATTGCTTATGGAGTTGAAATACCAGTAATTATATCTGCCTAGGGGAGATTAATCCATGAGAACTTTTTTTAAATGAAGGGATTACAGGGACGCTGTTTTCCCTGTGATGCAAAAAAGAATTGTGGGTCCCTTCCAAAATTCTACTTCCTTTAAAAATCTGGTTTTAAAGTGGGCTTTCCAGGAGAGTAGATAATTTGGAGTTGCTGCAAATTACTTCCTGGGCCTGAATTTCTGTTGTCCATGTAGTGGTTTGCAGACAAATGAAAAATATCTGGAATTAGATTCAGGCTCTTGAGCTGAGGCAGCTTGGAGAAAGCCGCTAAGGGGGCTGGAAGGAAGCCTCTGCCCTTTCATTTACAAAAGGATGAGGCTTCTTCACTGAAGCCTTGGTTCCTTAAATAGGCCCTGCACTCCGTCCATGACAGCTCACGAAGTATCTAGCACTGGTCTCCCTCACAGTCTCCAGCAAGGTCGCCAGCTTTTCACAATTGCTGTCATAACTGTGGCTCCCTTGGCAGGATGTTCAATCCTTCTCACTGCCATAGAGCATGGATATATTTAGCTCAGTAACCATGCTTAGAAGTTGGGCAGAATGGGTTGCATTGACTTCTGATTTCTGTCCTGTCTTTTCTCTTAGGATATGAGTTGTCTTGGTTGACACTGAAGAATGAATAGAATGAAGGTGCAGTGGGGGTGAGTGAAGGCTATAAATTTGTTTTCATGATTGTTAAATTCTCATTTTATATATTCAAGGAATTGGCATGTGTGTTGAAAAATGTAAAATTTACTGTTACAAAAAATTAAAATGACATATTTCTGTGTACTATCAACCAATGATTGTGCTAACCAAAGAAAGGAAACATCACCATTAAATAGGTGGTTGAGATTTGATTTCACTTTGGAAAGTGGAAATCCATGAAAAGAATTCTAAGGGAAGTGTGAGCTATATTAATGGGGCACTTGGAAACACAGTAAGCTCTCAGTAGATGATAGTTATTAATAATAATTTTAGTTAATATCAACTGAGTGCTCATCAGGTTTCAAGAACTGTTCTAATAACTCTATAATATAGGCAGTATTATACCCATTTTATAGATGAGAAAACTGAGGCACAGATAATTTATAGATCTTGTCTAGGTTCACAAAGGAAGCTCAGAGTCAGAATTCAATCCCAGCTAGCTTAACTCCAGAGCGTCTTCTGATAACCTTTCCTACATTCTATTGCCCAGCAACCTGGCATATGGGTCTACTTTCCTATGCCCCTTTTCTTTTTTCTAGGTTTTCAGTGTGGAGTTCTAAGAGAAAGAGGGAACCGTCCTTTCTTAGGTGTTGCTCACAGCTTTTCCATTCCCATTCAGACAGCAGCCCTAGCTCCAGGTGGAAAGGGCAACCTACTCATTGAGGAGATTCTGATGTCTGTAACCCATGCTGAGCCAGGGTATCTGAAGGAGGTAAAGAGGATGTAGGCTAATGGAGAAAGGGGGAATTAAAGGCCTTCTCTCCTCTCCAAATGCCCCAAAAGTCTCTAGCGCAGATTAGTTGGAATTGCTGTCTTGGAGCAGGTTGAAGAAACTTTTTTACTAAGAATAATTAAACCACAAATAACCTTCCCCCATCCCCAGCCACACATATTCACGCACACATATATGCAGAGTACACATTTGAATTTTTATATTTCAAGCATTAATCAACTAAGATCTGTTGGCATTGTGGCTGCATTGAGCAGATGAAAATCATTACAGCTTAAATGTTTCTGCTCTTTCTACACAAAGAATAAAAGAAGTAATAGTCTAAGATGTGTAACAGAACATTTTTCAGCTTTGGCTTCAAACCACCTTATAGAAAAAACTTAGAGGTACATTTGTACAAGCATAAACTATATGACGTTGGTTATTCAAATGAAAAAGACTGATTTTTAAGAAGTGTGCCAGAGTGTGTTCATACTGATGAAAGCAATCTCTTCCTGTAGTAAAGATTGGAAGGCCATGTGCTTATCCCGATGTTCTTGCCATGGCTAATCAAATTTTCTTTAAATATTTTAAAGAACCTGATTAATATTCTTTCCAAATGATCTTGGTTGGTAACAGATGGTTGCCCTTTGAAGACAAATTTCATTTTTTTAATTTCATTTTTTTTAATAGTAGGAAATAATCAGGAGCTGAGTCTGTAGAAAAACATCAATGGTTAAAAAAAAGGCAATAGGCTTTTGGTGAAACACAGGGTATGACTATAATAATAAAATTAAATTTAATTGTGTAAATTCATTGCTATGAAGGCAGTTTCCAAAAAAGTAAGTACTACATCAAGAAAATTGCATAGATGTGAAGCAGTGTTGAGTTTGTGGTCTCTTGATCTAACAGGTGGCTACTTGATCTAACAGTAATTCTTTGTGTGTTTGAATTCTCTTGAGTGTTTATAAGACTCAGTTTCAAATTTTATAGTGACATGATATGTATATTTAAGCAGTAGCTCTTAATTTATATTCAGATTTAATAATAGGGAAAATTACATTTTAACATTGTCTGATAAGAAGAAAAGTCAAATTAGGTCAGCACTCCTGGTTTAGAGATAATTTTGCAATAAAACCACGTCTTTCTTTTGTGTACCTTACGATAATCCTTTAAGGAGTACACAGGATGGGTAAGAGTAATGCAAAGTTAGCCCAAGCAGAAAATAATTTATGGAGTTCTCTTGGTAGCTTGATATGTGAGTAGCAAGTTCTTTTTCCTATAGCACAGGGGGAAAAATGAGCATACTTTAAGCTTTTCTAATAAAACTTTGTTTTTGTTATTGCTACTAGATTTAAAATTTCCAAGAGATATCCTACAGTTTTGAATTTTAATTCTAGTTTAAAAATTCACATTTCGGGCTTCCCTGGTGGCACAGTTGTTGAGTCTACCTGCCGATGCAGGGGAGATGGGTTCGTGCCCTGGTCTGGGAAGATCCCACATGCCGCGGAGCGGGAAATGAGAATACACTGGGAAATGAGAATACACTTTGGCATACTTAAAGGAAAGTATCAAAACCCCTCAAATTTCAAGCGGTTTTTAGAGGGCTTTTCAAGCTTTAGAGGTTTAGGGTTAAGCAAGTTCTTTTATTAATGTTTTAGAATTATGAACTCTTAGAAATAAATGTATATTTAATCTTTTTCTTTCAATAGGGATATAGCTATCATTCTGTATGTCTATGCCTATTTATTTATTTATTTATTTTTATTTTATTGGAGTATAGCTGATTTACAAAATTGTGTTAGTTTCAGGTGTAAAGCAAAGTGATTCAGTTATATGTATACATATATTCATTCTTTTTAAGATTCTTTTCTCATATAGGTTATCACAGAATACTGAGTAGAGTTCCCTGTGCTATACTGTAGGTCCTTGTTGGTTGTCTATCTTACATATAGTAGTGTATGTATGTTCATCCCAAGCTCCTGATTTACCCACCTCCCCCCACATTTCCCCTTTGGTAACCATTAGTTTGTTTTCGATATCTGTAAGTCTCTTTCTGTTTTGTAAATACGTTCATTTGTATCATTTTTTAAAAATTATATTCCACATATAAGTGATATCATATGATATTTGTCTTTCTCTGTCTGACTTACTTCACTGAGTATGATACTAGGTCCATCCATGTTGCTGCAAATGGTAATATTTCATTCTTTTTTTTTTAACATCTTTATTGGAGTATAATTGCTTTACAATGGTGTGTTAGTTTCTGCCTTATAACAAAGTGAATCAGCTATATTCATTCTTTTTTATGGCTGAGTAATATTCCATTATATATATGTACCACATCTTCTTTATCCATTCCTGTGTTGATGGACATTTAGGTTGCTTCCATGTCCTGGCTATTGTAAATAGTGCTGCAATGAACATTAGGGTGCATGTGTCTTTTCAGATTATGGTTTTCTCTGGATATATGCCCAGGAGTGGAATTGCAGGATCATATGGTAGTTCTACTTCTAGTTTTTTAAGGAATCTCCATACTGTTTCCCATAGTGGTTGAACCAATTTACATTACCACCAACAGTGTCGGAGGGTTCCCTTTTCTCCAACTCTCTTCAGCATTTATTGTTTGTAGGCTTTTTGATGATGGCCATTCTGACCAGTGTGAGGTGATACCTCATTGTAGTTTTGATTTGCATTTCTCTAATAATTAGTGATGTTGAGCATCTTTTCATGTGCTTTTTGGCCATCTGTATATCTTCTTTGGATGTCTACATCTATTTATATCTATCATCTTTGCATCTTCCAAAGATGGCCATGAGTTGATTTGAGGAAAGGACAAGGAAGAAAGACAGAGAAGAGAAAAGGAGGAGGAATGGGAAGAAGAGGAGAGGAGGAGGAGGAAGGAACGTTAAGCAAGAACTTAGCCAATTTTTATAAACTAATTTTGTCTTGAAAACGTTTCTTTTTATTTCTCTATGAGATATTACTATTAAAAATGATATCATGATGAGCTCTGACTCCTATTTTTCTAGTGTAAATCAGCAGATTTATTTATTTGTTTCATCAATTTTCCTTCCCAAGAAAGGAAATCCTCATCTAGTTGTCATGAATCTATTGTTAGTGTTCCTCTCTATGTAAAGTGGAGTCCTCCTGGACTTTCAGTAGAAAGCTACAAGGCAAGCTGGCTTCCACAGCCTTCAAATCAGTGAATTCAGAAGTTAGTCCATTGGCTCCAATGGTTGAGAATTCCACTTTTTCTCTCACGACTGCATTTGTACCTTCCTAAAGCCGTGCATTTGGATAAAAATGGTAGATGATCCATCCAAATAAGAATGATCATTCTTTCATTAGGTGTAGAGCTCTAAATTTGAGTTGAATTATATATAGTTTTTGTGAAGGAAAGTGTATCAGTCATCTTTTACTGGGTAATACTGCAGTAACAAACAACCCTCAAATTTTAGTGTCTTACAGGAATAAAGCTAATGTGTTGGTCATGTTACATGTTGGCTGGAGGTCGGTCGTGGCTCTGTTCCTTATACTCACCACCTTGAAATCCAGGTTGATAGAGCCTCATTTGAGGACATGATGGGCTTTGTGTCAGAGGGAAAAAAGAGAGAGGTGGTGGAACCTCACAACAGCTCTCAAAGCTTCTGCATATGTCACTTCCACTGCTGTGTCATTTGTCAAAGGAAATCACATAACTGAGTCTTACAGGAATGTAAAATCCTCCCACATGGAGACACAGTGACTATTTTGAAAAACAATAAAATCTACCAGAGAGAGTATGAGACACAACTGTTTAAAGTCTTTTTCTCCATATGATCCAGCAATCCCACTCCTGGGCATATATCCAGAGAAAACTCTAATTTGAAAACATACATGCACCCCAGTGTTCATTGCAGCACTATTTACAATAGCCAGGACATGGAAACAACCTAAATGTCCATCAACAGATGAATGGATAAAGAAGATGTGGTGTAGATATACAGTGGAATATTACTCAGCCATAAAAAGAATAAAATAATGCCGTTTGCAGCAACATGTATGGACCTAGAGATTATATACTAAATGAAGTAAGTCAGAGAGAGAAAGACAAATATTATATATCACTTATATGGGGAATCTAAAAAATGATACAAATGAACTTATTTACAAAACAGAAACAGACTCACAGGCATAGAAAACAAACTTACGGTTATCAAAGGGGAAAGTGGGGTAGGGGCAGAGGGGAAGGTCCTACTGTCTAGCACAGGGAACTATTTTCAACATCTTGTAATAAACTATAATGGAAAGGAATCTGAAAAGAATATATATACATATACATACATATATATGTATATAACTGAATCACTTTTCTGTACACCAGAAACTAACACATTGTAAATCAACTATACTTCAATTAAAAAAATATATATATATATAGTAAAATAATGTCTTGTTCTCTGCTGGGGAACTAAAATGCCAGCCTAATCTTTGCCTTTCAGCCTTTCTCATAACTTATAGCTTTATCCTTGTGACAGCAACACAGAAAAGCTGGGGAGCAAGATTTGTGGGGAAAATCTTTCGTTGGCACTCAGGCAATCAAATATATTTCAATTAAAGAAGTGTCATAAAGAGGCCTTCAAACTATACCCAAAGGACCATCTCCCCCAGGAAGCCTTCCTGGATTAATCCAATAGTCTCTTACTTACCAGTTCCTTGTATGATAGTCCTCTTCCATGAGCCCTTCTCTTTGTGGTAAATATAAAATAATGATAGACACATGTTTTACTGCTTGTTTCTCCTATTGGATTAGACGTCATCTAAGAGAAGAGGTTGCTATGCCACACAGTAAAGTCATTGCCTAACTGTGAAGTTCCTTAAAATTATACTATTTACTGACTTGGTTATTCTATTCACTTCTCAGAATGAGAAAATAATTTGGTTTCAAGACCTTTATCACTTAGCTTTTTCTTTCTCAAGATATAGAGTAAAACATAGGCAACATTCTTCATTCATTCGTTCATCCATCCTCATTCATCTAATATTCAACAAATGTTGAATTCCCGTTACAGTCCGTGTGCTAAGCCAGGTGCTGAGTTGTGGCACCAGGTGCTCACAGTTTCTTCCCTCATGGACCTTACCTTTTAGTCGGAGTGACCCATACAAATCAAATAATCACACATAGTTATAAACCATGATGCTCACTAAGAGGAAAGCTTACAGGGTACCCTAAGAACATATAGGAGACCTGACTTACTTTATGTCTCTGTGAAGGCATCTCTGAAGAAATGACAGCTGAGCTGAGATCTGAAGGAAGAATAGCAGTTAACTATATAAAGAATGAAGCCTAGAGACTGTCATACAGAGTGAAGTGGGTCAGAGAGACAAAAGCAAATACTGTATGCTAACACATATATGTGGAATTAAAAAAAAAAAAGGTCATGAGGAATCTAGGGGCAGGACAGGAATAAAGATGCAGACCTACTAGAGAATGGTCTTGAGGATACGGGGAGGGGGAAGGGTAAGCTGGGACAAAGTGAGAGTGGCATGGACATATATATACTACCAAACGTAAAGTTGGAGGGAGTACAAAAAAACAAAGCAGCAAACAATGTGAGAATCAGGTAGGGAAGGTTTATTCAGGGCGTGTACGCCATGTTAAGGGGTTTAGGTCTTTATCCACTGAAAGGTCTTTAAGAGGGAGTGACGTGAAAAAATTAGAATTTTTAGATGTCACTATGGTTGTCATGTAGAATGGATTGGAGAGTGGCAAACGGATGGCAGGATATCACCATAAAGTCTTTTGCAGTAGTAGAGATAAGAATGTCTGCTCAGTGCAAAACTGGCATCTAAAAGTTGGATGACACACTGCTGATATTCTGAATCTCTTAGTTCTAGCATTGAAATTTAAAAACTCGATCTAGCAGGAAAAAAATCTAAGTTGGCTCATGGTTCATGATTTACATTACTATTCAAAATATAACTCAAGCCAAATAATCTCAACTACACCAAGAGTATAGATCTATGACCCTCTAATAATTTCAGTGATGGGCTTCAGGGAATCCATGAAGCTCCTGAAATTCCGTGAAAATTGTGTGTGTTTATTATGCTTATATGTTATTCTAGGGAGAGAGTCCATACATTTTATAAGATTCATGACCCCCCAAGCAGTTAAAAACCACTGTTTTACATTATCACTTGACCAACCCATAGTTACTCTATCACCAGAATGCAGGCCTGGGTCACATGTCTTGAATTAATGAAAAATGGTTAGCTGACTATGAAAGGTTTGAGCTCTTTTTTAGTGCAGAGTGGTTGCTTTGAAGTGGCTGCCCAGCTAGAGACTATTTCTTAGTTCCCTGGCATCATTGGAAGGGGTAGGGGGATGTGTCTACTTCTCACCAATAGAATGTATGTAGACATTTTGATTGTCATTTGTGCCTAAAGTTGAGTGTGTATCTGATAGGCCTTTTCCATAATTGTCTCACCTTCTCTGGTGACCTTGGAGACCACGTTTTGAAACTGGCAGCATAACAGGATGAAAGAATACTTGATAACTAAGTCACGGAGGCAGCCAGGAGAGCTGTCCAGCTATGAACACCTGCATTGGATTTTGGTGATTAAGAAGTAAATTTTATTATCTTAAGCAATTGAGATTTAGGGTTATTTGTTACAGCAGTTAATTTACCCTGGCATACAAAAACAACATCTCATGTAGGAAGATATGGAAAAATGGGTATGTTGGCTGGGAAAAAGTCCTTTTTGGATTTCTTCCTGGAACCAAGAAAGAATGCTGCCTTGCAGCCCGTAGTGTCATTTTGCAATGTGTAAGTTACTCTGAGCTCAAATTTCTTACAAATCCAATCCTTGATTGCATGAGAGGATGATTACCATAGATAGTTAATGTAGATGGCTTTTCACTACATGAGACGCAGAGACAACTGTTTTCGAAAAAAGATTTTTTTGCTTACAGTTCCCAAGAAGAAGAGACGTACCAAGACATGCAAGACCACATGTAGAAGCACCACTGTTGGTCAGGAGGCAGAAGGAGTGAGGGGAAGGCATGGCAACAACTTTTATTTTGGTTTTCTTGGGAAAGAATGGGCAAGCTGGGTAAGCAGCTGAGCAGGTTTAGGAGGGAATAGTTTGAATAATTTTGGCAGGCTCTGGGCTATGGGAGTGATCTCTAGTTGTCCAGTACCCGGCTTTGGGGTGACTGAGGGCAGCCAGATAGTGTCCCAGACTGCAGGTGTCTGATAAAAGGAGGTGGGTGGAAGTCCATAGGATGGACTTAGAGTGGGTTGTTTGCATATAAAAGGTATGTTTACAAGCATACTTTGTATGGTTTAGGATGGATTGGACTTAGGATGGGTTGGTTTGCATATAAAAGGTATGCTTACAAGCAAATTGTTTAATATCTCTAGGAATTAGCTAATCTTGGGATGGGCAGTTCCTCCTCAGTTCACAAGGCCCCCAGATGTCAAATTATCATGAAATATAGAAAATTAAAAAATCATGATTAATACATAATGTACCAGACATATTTTTTAAAATGTTACCAGGTCTATGTAAATCAAATTAACTTAATAATTACAGGGACACAGATTTACTAGCATTCGGTAGACATGGTTAGTATCTCATTATTCCACACCATGGAAGTCATTTTGACCACTGCACATTTCTACCAAAATTATTCACTTAAATATATAATCCAGTTGTTCAAAATTAAAATAAAGTCATAGGTATTTAAAATTATTCAAAGTTGGTTCTTACAGAATTGTCTAAGGACTTCAGAGTTCAAATTAGAGTTTATATTGAAACGTGAACTCAAAAAGTAGGTAGAGTCTACAATGGTTCTGGAAGGGAAATGCAGTCCCCCTTAACAGATACCTCTAGTTCCCAACCTACCCCTGCCCCTGCAAGAACAATGTTCTAGGATATAGTCCAATACCTAAAACTTTTCACGGGCTCCCCATTGCTTATTACCAACATTTTCAAACTTTAGTCATTTATAGGCCACCTTCTCAAGTTTTTGGTGTATCTGTATTAATACTATCTTTTGTATTTTCTTAATTTTTACTATAGATCAGCTCACTGTGGTACTATGTATGTTTACTTCATCTTAAGCAGTTTTTGTATCCATATAATTTTGGATTTGAGGTGCTAAGTACATATTTTTCTAATTTGTATAAAAATAAATACAAAACTACTAAAAATCTTAAAAAAAATTTTTTTGAAGTATAGTTAATTTACAAAGTTGTGTTAGTTTTCAGGTATACAGCAAAGTGATTCAGTTATACACACATACGTGTTTTTTTTCAGATTTTTTCCCTTATAGGTTATTACCAAAATATTGAGTATAATTTCCTGTGCTACATGGTTTGTCCTTGTTGGTTATCTATTTTGTATGTAGTAGTATGTATATGTTATTCTCAAACTCCTATTTTATCCCTCCCCCCTACCCCTTTCCCCTTTGGTTCCCATAAGTTTGTTTACTATGTCTGTGGGTCTATTTCTGTTTTGTATATAAGTTCATTTGTATCATTTTTTTTAGATTCCACATATAACTGATATCATATGATATTTGTTTTTGTCTGGCTTAGTTCACTTAGTATGATAATCTCTAGGTCCATTCATGTTGCTG
This sequence comes from Monodon monoceros, assembly GCF_005190385.1. NCBI lineage: Eukaryota > Metazoa > Chordata > Mammalia > Artiodactyla > Monodontidae > Monodon > Monodon monoceros. The sequence continues at coordinate 73,038,572 of NW_021703783.1, read as the reverse complement.
CAAATGGCATTATTTCATTCTTTTTTATGGCTGAGTAATATTCATTGTATAAGTATACCACATATTCTTTATCCATTCATCTGTTGTTGGACATTTAGGTTGCTTCCAAGTCTTGGCTATTGTAAATAGTGCTGCAATGAACATTGGGGTGAATGTATCTTTTTGAATTATGGTTTTCTCCGGATATACGCCCAGGAGCGGGATTGCAGGATCATATGGTAGCTCTATTTTTAGTTTTTTTTAAGGAACTTCCTAAAAATCTTTAAAATATTGTTTGTAAACCATGAATCAACACATTGATAACTGCCAGTGGTGCCCATGCCACCCCGTGGGAAATCCTAGCTGGGAGGATGATGTTCAGTCTCCTGAGGGTACTTCCTCATCATGGAGGCCCTGACTGCCTCTTCTCTACCATCCTCTTCAATCATCTGGACATCAGTCATGATGACTGACCTTAACTCCCTCACAATGATACGCTTTGTCTTGCTTCCATACCTGCCTGAACAGGTTCTGTGCCTTTAACACTGCCCTCCCTCACTCCAGACATGCCCTTAGCCTGCCTCTAAAAATCCCCTATAGCTGTGTGCTTCTCTCCAGGCTCTCCCTCCTACCCCAGTCCCAAACCTGTGCTTCCTCCAGTTCCCACTTCGCTGTTGCTGGTTTTTGCCTTCCTACTTGGTCCCGTTAGGATTGTGTATGGGTTTTATTTTCCACTGGGTTTAATCATGCCTTTATTCCTGAATACTGCCTTTGGGGGCTCCTTGGTTTCAAACTCCATGGGCCAGTCCTATCCCATTTCACTCCGTTTTTCATCCTCAGTTCCTAGAACCCAAATCAGAGTACACTTTTGCAGACTTCCCACCTTACCCGTGGAGAAAACAAGGGTTTTCCATGGCTATTCCCTCTGTTTGGACTGCTCTTCCTCTCTTGGTCTTCTGGTATGCTCCTAGTTAGCTCAAAAAACTCAGTTCCAGTATCACTACTTCCTGGGTGCCCTCCTTGCCCTCTGTGTTCTAGAACTTACTGTAATTATTGGTCTGGATATCTTGTCTCTCCTGCTTATTTGAGGACATATAAGTCAGGGAATATATTTTAGTTATCTTTGTTTCCCCAGCAGTTAACACAAAGCACAGTACGTAGACAGTGCTTAAATGATGTTTATTGAGTGCATGAATAAATTAATAAGCTGGAAATATTAATTAATATGTACTTTGTAATAGAGTTTTGAGATTCCTGAATATGATACAAGAATGGGAAGAGAAGTATTCCTACAATAGAATCATGTGAGGAGTGATTGTCATTGAGCTCCCCCCATCCCCCATTCCCCACTCCTACCCTGGCTCCTGGACACAGGAGACCCACGGGATAGCGAGAAGTTTTACTTACAATATGGGGCAGGAAGTGGCCTGTGACCCAGGGGTGAAATGTCACGTTCACACCTAATCCCCAGAAATCCACGAAACTAAGTCCTGTGAAGAATTTTGTTAGGGCTAAATACTAGGAAAAACAATGGATATTTACTCAGTACATTTTCCCCTCATTTAAACTAAAGAAAAAAAAAAAGTGAAAAGAGGGGGAAAAGCCAATAAGCCAGCTGGTTTAACTTCTCTTTTTACGTATTTTCCATTGCAGTCCTCTCTTAGTCATAAAGTCTTTCTTAACCAGTTTACTGCTTTTCATTTGGCTGAAATTTTTCAATTTTTTCTGCATTAAAAAAATGTAGAATGAAAGGTTGAGTAGATTGTGACTTTGTTCTCTCTGTCTCTCTCTCCTCTATCCATCCCCCTACCACTCACACACATACACACACACACACACACACACACACACTATCCAACTGTGTTTGGTTAAAACCAGTTTCTGATAACAGAAACAGGATCTCTGCTCTTTTTGAGAAACAAAGCCCATCTTTCTTGAGGTGCAGAAAATATTAGATGTTACTCCCCACGCCCCCTGCCCGCCAGTGTCACACACTCCCTTCCCCTGTCTACTGCAAGCAGGGCTTCCTAAGGAGTAAGAACAGCTGCTGCGCCACAATAGTTCCTTACAGAGCCAGTAAATAGACAAGGCCTCATTTTCTTGACCTTCTCCACCTCTGCTCCATCCTCAGAATGAGTGTTTTGAGTCTGGGCTGTGAGGGGGAAGGGAAGGAGGATAAGGGAGGCTCCTTTTTCACTTTGCCTTTCTCTGTCCTTAAAAATAAAAGAGAGACGTGTTCATTGGGAAATTTTGCTTAGTAATTTTGTTCCCAGTCTTAAAAACAACCAAAAAACTACGTTGTATGATGTGTGTGTGTGTGTGAATGCGTGCGTGTGTGCGTGTGTGTATGTGTTTCACAATTTCATCTTAAGAGGAGTTGCTTCATAAAAGAGGCCACTTTCTTTCGGAGGCTGGGCGATTTGCTCAGTGGAGGAGAAGCTCGCTGGCATTGTTCTAGCAGGTCACTGCACTTGGACAAGCCAGCCAATGAGGGGGACTTTGAACACTGGTAGCAGTTCAGCATTTCCAAGTGGGTAAAAATAATGTTAGCTCCTTCAAAGAAGCAAGTAGGAATCCATATGCTCTGTTCAGCTCTCAGACAAGGACCACCCAATAACGCCTTTCACCATGTAATAAAGGAGCATTTCTTCCTACAGGGGCATTTCTTCTTACCAGGTTGGGAGCGTTTTATCTGCACAAAGCTCCAATGTGACCCTGGCTTGGTGGCTGCGAACTGCATTCTGGAAGCGCCAGTCACCCCAATCCACTGCCATACAAGCTTCCAACAGAGCAGCCCGATGCGATGGATCCTTTCTTTTTTGAAAAAGTCAGCGCGTGAGAAATAAATCAAAGCTTCGAGGCTTGCCTGCTAGGCTGCCCCTGTGTATGGAGCTCAAAGGCGATGCTGCTTGCCCTCGCCCCCTCACTAACAAAAGACCCACTAATCCTGATTCCCTTACACAAAAGCAAAGTGTAAAACCAGCCTGGGGACTGGAAATAAAATGAATGCTGCAGGAGCAGCTGGCACATTAATGCCCCCGAAAACACTAGCTGGCACCTCACCCTGAAACCCAATCACCCTGTCTCGGTGGGGACTGGGGAGGGATTTAGTTTTGCTACAACACAATGAACTATATTTTTAACAAATAAATACAGTTTTGGCAGAGTGTAGGCATCGTTAGCCAGCAAATGATTTACACATTCACTGTAACTCTCTGTACACCTTCCATCCTCAGCCCCACCTCCCCACCCTGGAGTAAAAGCTGGGGAAATAAGTGAACGCCCACAAGTGCATAAAAAGAATGGCTGTGTCCCAACTCTACAATCAAATATTATTTCCCCTTCTGATGAGCCACTGCCTGAACAACCCTCGGTAATTTTATTTGCATTTCCTGAAGTCTTGAATCTTGCCTTATAGCTGTGGCTTTGCCTTTTCTCAAAGTAAACCCAGACCAAACTTCTGGGAAATCTAGGTACCAAATCTTCAGGGCAGGTTAGGTAAAGAGTTGTGTTTAGAGAGCTATATAGTTTTCTTTGATTGCGTTAGTGTCAATGTCTGCTGATTCTTTGGGACCAAGGATGAACAAGGTTGAGGAACACAGCCAGCTTTTTCTAGTACCTCAGCCACATCCCATGCTGGGAATCCACAGCTGCTGTGTGGAGACTCAGGGGAGATTTATTGGGAAAGAATAAGTTTTAGTTAATTCCAACAGCTCAGTGAAGTCACATGCGACTCTCACCCAAGAGTCCAGATGCTCTCTCTAAGGGAGAGAGAACTGTGAGGGAAAAGTGAGAGGAATATGCTGAAAGCAGGAAAAAAGAGTGATGGAAGGGAAAGAACATTCACTTGGGATTCAGGCTGCAAACAGGGAAAATCCCAGAGAAAGAAACTCTTCTCTTTTTCTGAATGTTGCTCCCAGCTCCCCATGGCTCAAAGCCGCTCATAATTGAGGTCTGGATTGGAGAGCTTCCCGAGGCTGCTGAGTGTGATCACACTTAATTTCAAGTAGCAAAGTCCATTTCATCCCATATTTTCACACTGACAGGGCGAACCTGAATAATAGCTGTATTGAGGCTGGTTTTTGAATGACTTGCCTGGCCGATAGGAATGTTACTTTTTCAAAACATAATGTATTTAATAGTTCAGAAACATCCTTTTGCTGATCCCAGAATCATCTCAGGAATTCTGTCAAGTGTAGCTCTTTGAAGTGCTGGTCCCAAAAGGATGATTGTCTCCCAGTGTTCCCTCCCAGGTCTAGTTCACTGTGTCTCTTCTGGGATGTTTCACCCCGGCCCAGCCTAAGCCCTGTCAAAATCTGTCTTCTTTTCAATTCCCTGATACCTTGGTTTCAGAGCCTAACTTGATTTTCTTTGTCTTCCTAGAATCTGACCAATCTTTCTCTGTGTCTCATTGGTTTTGTTTCCTCTTTCAGATCTCTGAATCGGAGTAATTTCCCAAGGTTTGATTTCTGGTTGTATCACAGGGTGCTTGTGCCCAGTGAAGCCTGACTCTCCGGGGACCCAAGATGGCAGAGTAGTTCCAGGTTTCATGTCAAGACAGAGACAGAACAACTTCCAGAGGAAAACAAGAGGCCATCTCCTCTCAGTCACTTTAGGAGCTTCCCAATGGACTTGTCCAATCTCATTGCCTAGATTTGTATCCCATGCACATTCCTAACAGAGATGGGAATGACCATTATTAGCTTAGACTAATGAGGATCCACCTTCTGGATCTGGGTACAACTTGGAGTGAAGCTCATGGCTGAGAGGAGGTAGGGTGATAAGGGAACCAAATAAGAATTCAGTTAGGAAGGTCGAAGTGGGGGATAGTGGTTGGGAACCCACTGTGTCTACTACACTGCTTTTCTTCATCTTGCCTTGGAAACTCATGGACTCCAAAGATTTTAATCGCCTCAGTGCAGAGGAATCTCATCACTGCCTTTGGCCAAGACCCCTCTTAATTTCTAATTACACATTCACGTTCGATGTTGTTACTTCTAATACAACCATGTAGTTGAAATTCAACTTCCCTTTCTTCTTACGCACTTCTCTCAAATTCTGTCCTCTTGACCTCCCAATCTCTGTTTATGGTGGCACCATTCTCCTTATCATGTAGGCATCCACTTCATTGCCTCCCTTCCCCCAGTCTATGGTAAATTAGTCACCAAGTCCTGTTGATTCTTCTTTGGAGGGATTTCTCTCATTCATCTCTTTCTTTCCATTTGCTGAAACCAGGTGTCTCTTCTTTTAGTCTCCACGTTGTAAACAGACACCACATGTCTTCGAAGCCAACATTTCAGTCATATCATCCCTTTACTAAAAAAATATTTATTCCTATTATCTAATTTAGCACAAATTCCTTAGCCTCATATTCAGATTGGCCTTCCTCAATCTGATTCCAACCTATCATTTCAGATATTTCTCCTACTACTTATGAACCCTTCACCAACCATAAAGTTCCTCTCATGGTCTTTCTAAACACATCTTGTAATTAGAAAGAGATGAGGTAAATTTGGTTCTACAGCTTGCCACTTGGTAGCTGCAAATTACCTTGCTTTTGGGAGCCTCAGATTTTTAATCTATAATATGATGTTTAGGTGAGGCATAAATAAGAATAAGAATATTCTTAGGCTGTTTACTACTTTGGCATATTTAATAGGAATGATCATCTCTGTACTCATAAGTGTATTGGTCAATGCATTAATTATCTATGGCTGCATAACAAATTACCTCAAAAACCTAATGGCTGAAAACAATATTTATCTCACAGTTTCTATAGGTCATGAACCTAGACGTGGCTTAGCTCGTGATTTGGCTCAAGATTTTTTAATGAGGTTTCACTCAAGTTGTTGGCTGGGACTGAAGTTTCATCTGAAGTCTCAGCTGGGATGGGGGATCTACTTCCAAGCTCAGTCGTGTGGTGTTGGTAGGTCTGGGTCCCACACCACATGAGCCTCTACACAGGGCTGTCTCATAACATAACAATGACTTTCTCCAGGATGACTGATCCAAGAGAGAGCATGAGAAAGTACACCCAAGATGAAAGCCACATTTTTTTATAACCTAATTTCGGAAGGACATTCTGTCAGTTCTGCTACAATCTGTTCATTAAAAGTGAACCAATAAGTCCAGCCCATACTTAAAGGGAGGAGATGATACAAGGGCATGCATACCAATGGGCAGGAATCACTGCTGGCCATCTTAGAGGGTACCTACCATAGTTAGGGACTCTTGGTTGACAGAAGGTTAACTCAAGTTACTTTAAGAAAGTAGGAAATTTATTGGAAGAATATAGAAGCATCCTATAAAATTGAAGAAAGACATGTAGAAACAAGGGTCTCAGGAACTCCATATAGTGCATCAACCATCCCTTCTCTAACATTTTCTTTACATTAGTTCTAGAACATCACAGCCTGCTTGATTTTTCTCCTACTCATTGAGATGGTTATTCTCAGATTTCTTTACTAATTTTTTTCTTTTTCCTTCTTTTTAAATGTTGAAGTGCCTCAGGGATTAGGCTTCAAACCACTTCTCTGTTCTATCTAAACCCACTCCTTAGGAAATGTCATATAACCTCATGTTTTAAATGGCATTTATATATTAAATAATTTCTTTATTAGTTAAGATAATGCTAGCTGCTATAACAAATTCTAATTAAGCCTGGTAGACATCTATTTCTAACTGACAGAAAGTCCAGAGTGGGTGTTCTTTTTTTTTTTTGCGGCTCAGCGGCCATGGCTCACGGGCCCAGCCGCTCCACGGCATGTGGGATCTTCCCGGACCGGGGCACGAACCTGTGTCCCCTGCATCGGCAGGCAGACTCTCAACCACTGCGCCACTGGGGAAGCCCCAGAGTGGGTGTTCTTGATCAGTGGATAGCACTCCTCAGAGTGGAAATTTAGGCTCCTTCCATTTTGTGGTTCTGCTCTCTTTAACTTAACACAGCTTTTAAAGTTGTCATATTTGTTTGTAAGAAGCTAGAAAAAGATGAAAGAGTATGAAGGCTCAGTCACAATAGATTTTTATGGGCCAGGCCTGGAATTGTGTCTATCATTTTCATTCATATGTATGGCTAGAATTGTCATATGATTAGATTAAATTGCAAAGGTGGTTGGAAATTTTAATCCAGATCTGAACCCAGGAAGAAAAGCAGGTTTGGGGATGAGTCTCTAATCACACTCATAATTTTTTGTCTTTTTACCTGTTGCTGGAAACTTTCTTTCTTCTTTTAACTCCTGACTCACTTATCTACTTGCCTAGTTGGCATCAACCTGGGTAACATGCTACAAACTATGTGACTAGAAAGGAAAAATAATTTATCTTTTGGAATTTCAGTTTCAAATACCCTAGAGAAGACTCTTACTGGCCCTGCTGGGTCACCTGAGTGCTGTTTCCTGTGGCCAGGAAAATGGGTTGTACTGATTGGTCTTGCCCACTCTGACTAAGAAGATGGAAAGTGAATGAATTGGAGGTAGCCATTGGAACAGTTTCTGTGAGCTGGGCAGATGCCACAATTTGTGCCTTCCTCTCAAAGTAACTGATGCTGATACAAGGCGTAGAAGTTGAGGTAAATATTGCTAAAGCATAGACTTTAACTCATCAAGTTCATCGGGCTTGTGTGACATCATATAGCAAACACTGTGACATTAATTAAATCAAATTAATTAACGAATTAATTCAGTGTTTATTAAGGCCCTGCTACATACAAGGCCCTGTGTGCGATGCATAGAGTACTCTTAGAGGCAGGGAATACAGCAGGCACTCAGAAACTACACCTAAATCACTGTCATATTCTTGTGACTCGGAGATTCTTTTCCTCTGCACAGGAAACTGTCCTGCTTGACTTCACCTTAGCACCAGGACTCAATCAGTGCCATCACTGGAATCTTTGAGGGGGTTCTGCCGGTGATTCTTAGATTCTACTACTGGGAAGAGCAACAAAACTAAGATTTCTGTCAGTGTGGGAGGTGAAACGTCATGCAGTGTTTCCTGGCTCTTTATCTGTGAAGATTGCTGAGGAGAATCTTATTTCAAACCTATTTCCTCCAAAAGAGTGATGAATAAGCTGCACTTATTTATAGTTGTTTGAAACAGTATCTCCCGTATCTCAACTTGGCCACCCCCCCCCGCCCCCGATACGGTGATCTGGGAGGTGGATGGGTTAGGGTTCTGGATCTCAAGCTGATTGCAAATTGATCCTCCCTCCCCCAGAAGCATTTCAGCTGCAGGCATTGAACTGATCAGGTGAAGCACATTCTCCTTTCCAATGATACCTTAAGGATGTGGTTCTCAAAGTGGGGTTCTCCAGAACAATAGGATCAGCGTCACCTATAAACGTGTTACAAATGCAAACTCTTGGGTCCCCCCTCAGACTTGCTGAATCAGAAGCTCTGGGATTAAGGCTCAGCCGATGGTGTTCTAACAAGTCTCTCCCTTTCCCTCCACCCCCACCAGATGACAGGATGTCAGCTGAAGTTTTAGAACCAATGATTTTAGGTGTTCTGTTCCACAGAAGTGATTTTTCTGATGATGGATAAAATGGAAACTTGACCTTTTCTTGGCTCTACATTTCTGATGATATTTTCTCCAAAAATTGCAGTGCTGGTAGTCCAGTCAATATCTTATTTATAATAGTGACTCTCTTCCTATATGAGAACGAGGAAATACATTTGAGCATTGGATGTGTGTGGTTTACATTTTGCTTGGCTTGTTCAGCCTGAGATAGATATATATATATATACACATACACCAAAGCCAAAAACAAAACTACCCTTTCTGAATAAAGGAGAGTGAGACCATTATAATCCTAGATCCTCCAGTGACCACTTAAATTTTCCAAATTACATTTGCATAGATATTCGTATGGAGAAAAAAGAAAGAAAAGGATATCATCTCAGATAATTGGAAGCTGCTAAAATCATGGAGTATGATGGGAATCACATTACTCCCAGGACTGCAGCTTTAAAACTGATCAGGGATCTGGATGAAGAATTTGTTTTTCACTGTTATTTCAGTGCATTTGTTTCCACAAGACTGATGCTGCCAGCAGAGTCCCTAAGTGATAGGACTCTAGCACTTGTTCTATTTATGACTACTTTATAACCAATAATAGAAAGCTGGTGTGTTGGCTTCTTGTACTAAAGGGCTTTAAAAAATGTCAGGTGCAAAGCTTTAACTTCACTATTCAAGCCCTGGTTAATAAACTGTGGTGTTTCAGTGATTGCCTTCAAACAATCTCCTATCTCTAGCAGCCAAGTATCAGTGGTGAGACTGATCCGTGGGTTGCTGAATTACAATGTAGGCCGAATTCAAAACTTCATCAAATCCCTCAAGTAAAAGTACTCATAAAATTTATTGAGATAGTTTACATTTTTTGTACTAAGTTTTCAAGCTATGATGTGTATTTCACACCCCTATCACAGCTCAGTTCAGATAAGCCACGTTCAAATGCTCAGGAGCCATATGTGGCTAGTGACTGCCATATTGGACAGCACAGGTGTGGGCTATAAAGCCAAGCAGGCCAATTAGCATTCCAGCAGCAAGTTGATTTGATAATTCATGTAAGGAGAGTGCAAAGGCGTCCTTACTTGAGTAAGTGAATGAGTAGGAGACTCACACTCCTAAGGTTCCTACTCTTCCTTTCCCACCAGCTCTACCTTAACCTACTCCTAAGGATTCTTCAGGTACTCTCCATGACAAGTTGGCTGGTGGAGAAGAAAATATTGAGTCTGGTTTCCAGATAACTGTACACACTATGGGTTGGTGGCAGCTGGAAGGGGACTGCAGTGGTTGCAGGGGTAGCCCTGGAGGAAAATGGCAAAGAGAAACTCACTGGGCAGACCTGCAAGTGACACATCTGATTTCCAACTTTCCCTGAAAGGAAACATGTCACTTGAGGACTGATAATTGGCAACCAGTGTTGCCAGTATACCAGTATGTGTTGCCTGCTGTATCAGCAAGAGATGACCTCAGCCTGGAGTTGACCAATCTGCAGAAGAGTTAAAGAGAAATGATGCATCATTCAGGTAGCTCTTCTCTACCTGAAGTCTGCAATTTAGGTCCTTTAGAGTCCAGTAATTCGAAGTTTTGTTGGGATGGAAGCCAACTACTTCTACATCCCAGGCTAAAGCAGTTTAGCTAGTAGCATCCTGAGCAGGAGATTGCCACACTCACGTGGTGGCCCCCAGCAAGGTGGGATTTAGGTTGCTGTCTTCTGACTTGAGACCTTTGTTTCAAATGGATTCAAGGTACCTGCCCTCCTTTTGAGGATTTGGGGATGACAGAGCACAGAGGCTAGGTGAAAGAACGTCTCTGGACTTAAAAACTATGTCTAGATACAATATTTGACTGTGGCTACCTGCACAGAAACTTAGCAACAGCAAATGGATAGGAAGTCTACTAAGCTTTTAAGAGAACTGTACAGCCAAAGAAACCCTGAGCCTATCTGACATAGCTTGTGCCAGTAAAACTCCTTAAGTAAACTTCCAGACCCCTAAACCCAGGCCACCTGGAAGTGGGCTGCTGAAGCTAGGTAACCTCAAGTGTTATAGGCTGAATGTTCATGCCCCCTCAAAGCTAATATGTTGAAGCCCTAACATCCAGTATGATGTTATTTGGAGGTGGGGCCTTTGGGAGGTGACTAGGTTTTTTTTAATTTAAAAAAAATTTTTTTTAATGATTTATTTTGGTCACACCATGCGGCATGCGGCATCCTAGTTCCCCGACCAGGGATCAAACCTGTGCCCCCTGCAGTGGAAGAGTGGAGTCCAAACCGCTGGACCATCAGGGAAGTCTGGGAGATGACTGGGTTTAGATGAGGGTAAGGTCCCCATAACAGGATAGTGTCCTTATAAGAAGAGGAAGCTCCCCCTTGTCCCCTAGCCCTCTTGCCCCCCACCACCACCCTGTGAGAACACAGCTGGAAGGGAGCCATCTGTAAGCCAGGAAGAGCCCTCACCAGAAACTGACCATGCTGGCATCTTGATCTTGGACTTCCCAGCCTCCAGAAATGTGAGAAGTAAATGTTGTTTAAACTACCCAGTCTATGATATTTTGTAATGGCACCCCAAGCTAAGACACCAAGGAAAGAAATAGCCTACAATGTCTACCTCAGCTGTAGTTGCGATAGATAATGGACAAAGAAAAACTTTCTGGAGTAACCAGTGTTGGAGTCTTAGGGGACAATGCATAAAAGGAACACCCTCAGGGATTAGAACCATGGGCTGTCAGCTGGGTCAACACTCAACCTCCCATTGCCACGGTCCTGTCACGGGTGTGCTGTTTCTGCCCTGCAGAATTTGCTCATTGCTGGGGAACTGTAACAGCTCTGTATCCCCTTTTTGTTCTTCCCCCAGAGTTCTTTATTGCAGTTTCCCTATTCCCTCCACTACCATTTTATATTTGGTTTAATGGGAGTAATAACTTATCTTTTAGTTTTGTAGCAGCCACATCTGAACCCAACAGAGAGGAAAGTACACAGAGATTCTAGGCTTTGAGCAAGGTGTAGTAAACAGATGAAACTTGTTCCATGCATGGGAATGAGTACCTAGATATGTTTGGGTAGCTTAGAGGTTGGAGTCCACTGCTTGCTTCCCAATAGCCATTCCTCTCTTCCTCCTTAGTATTGAAACCCTGGGCCATGGCCAAGCTCAGTGGTATAGGATAGGAATAAACCCTGTAGAAACTAAAGTGTTCGTAATAGTTATTCACGTATTATTGAGATCATAATTAATTCATTTTCCTTTTCAGTGAAGTAATAGCTATGAAATTGTTCAAGGGAAAATTGTGGTAGTTGTAGAATGGGCTTTTTAATTAATCAGCTGTCACCAAATTTAGTGGAAAACCCAGTGAGGTTTCTAAATGTCCAGTAGCGTCTGACCAATTGTTTGTCACATCTGTAAATGCTATTTATAACAAATATTCTTCAATTGTAAGATGTTTGGTTCCACTGAATCTCCCAGGTGGAATCTGGGTATAAATTGGGTTACTCCAGTTATCAGGATTCCAAAATGAGTCTGTTTCAGTGTTGAGATCAGAACTCAATAATTTTTTTTCGATTCTGTCATGGATCCTCAAATCATACACATTGATATATTTAGGGAACTTAGTGACTATTCTTGTCCCCATAATATTCATGTAATATTGGCATAATTCAGTAGAAAAAATATCTCTTTGTCACCCTTTAATCTCAAAAACAAAGAGATATTGAGACAGAGCAGATTGTCTTAAAGAGCTACTGTCTCCTTAGTGCAAGAATCCACTAATAGCCTTGGTTAAGCAGACTGTTGTCATGAAAATGGAGTGTGAAAACATCCACATAGTTGGCCTGCTTTCCATTTTCTTAACTTTAAACATTAGATTTTCAACATATGGACTTAAAATACCAACTTCAGCCTAAAAGTAGAATTTCTCTTTTGTTTCTTACATAGATACCCATTTAAGAAGGATGTTTTTCCAAGGAATCCCTGCCCTGAGTATAGGGCTCAGTTTTACACACATACTTTCCCACATGTGATCCTGAATAGGCTGCTGAATGATAAGGTGATAAGATGAACAAAAGCAATACCAGAAGGTTGCTTTTCTTTCTTTCTCTTTTTTAAAAAAAAGGAACAAAAGGTTTATTGTGCAGGCCTCCAAATGACAAAATAGCTTACTAAAAATGCAAGTTCGAAGCTAGTTGATGTTTCACTGCTGTTTAAAAGCTCTTTCCAAGCTTAGATTAACGCATTGATAATTGAAAACTATCTGGACATGTTATATGTTCTAGATATTAATCTGAGGCTTTCAGGAGCCCCTATACCTTCAGACCTTCACGCTAGCTAAGCTGCCTTAAATCCTTTCTGGAAGAAGGAGGGGTATAAATAAACCTATTGGTTGAATTAAATTAAATAAATACAGTTGTTCCACATTCGTTGAGACAGCTTTCAATCTAGAGAGTATTTGTTCCTGTTATCTAATCAGCCTCATTAAAGATGCAGCTGCCCAGAGCAGCTTTATGGGAGTGATATATCCTGAAATAATCCAAATGAAATGATTTCTTAGGGCAGTGGTAAAGAACTTCCAGATAACTTTACAATGTCATAAACCAAGAGCATAAGGTTCATTTTGCTGTTGCCTTTTTCTGTGTAAAAAGATGGAATTTGTTTTTTCTGGAGAGATGTTTACCATAAGATGGTTTGCTTACATTTTCATGTGAACATAAACATCTCCCAACTGCAGAATTTCAAACAGATATGAAAGGAAGGCTATGCCATTAAAACTAATGTTTGTCATCACATAAACTACCAGAATCGATGGCCATTGTGATTGGCAGCGGATTTTCTGGGACTTGTACCATTTTAGTGACTACGGAGGGTTGAGTTTGGGTACTTTGAATGCATGGCTAAACTGGGGATGTACAACTGTCCTGAACACTTAATTGTATAAGGTGTTTCTCCAGGTAGTTTGTTTAAAATGAGTTTCCAAGGCTCGTAACCACTGGGCTCAGATCTCAAATGCTTATGAGGCCTGTTGTGTTTCAGGAGTAGATGTAATCAAACTCTGGCTTGTCCTTTTTCCTACCCTGCTTTTGAAAAAAAAATTCCTTGTGCTGCTTCTTTTAGTTTGTTCCCTTGCTTTAGAATTTATATTAACCATCATCCTAGAGTATAATTTTAAATTTCAAAGAAGGATTTGGATTTGAAAGCAGTTTTTTGATTTCCCCCACATTTGGTCTGGGTGGTGATTGTATTAAATCAGGTTTTTATGGAAACGCTATCGTTAAAAACTTCTCATAGTCTCTAGGGACAGGATTTGGAAACCCGACACAGGCCTTTCTGATTAGGGATATGAGAACTCCCACTTGTTAGGAATGGTTTTGTTTTGTTTTTGATTTCTAATAACTCCCAGCTAATGGTCCTGCTTTACAGCTATTTAAAGAAATTCTAAACTAAAATTGTAAAAGAACTAGATGAAAAACATTAACAAAAAACATTAACACAACCAATACATTTGTGTCCCCACCCCCAGCAGTGCACAATCCTTCAAACCTTTCTCCTTGTGCTTCCACCCTTTGATTTGCCCTCCCTCTTCACCCTCAGGGGGCCTGGCCATTTCTCTGGGCTCTAGAATCTTGCATCTGCTTCCTTTCATTCTTTCTCCCATGATCCTCCAAGCCCTCAGTTCTGTTCTGTCCTCCCACTAATTTTTCTTGAGTTTTCCATTGCCTGATCCTCCTCTGGGCTTCTCTGCCATCCTTCTCTTCATTTCCCTTTGGCCTAAATCTCAGAGGCCTGTTTTCCTTGCCTTCCTGTTCATTCTGCTATTAGTCAGAAGGCACCTCTTAACCTTGGAGGGATTTTTGTTTTTTGGGGTTTTTTTTCCTGAAATTAGTTCAAATTTGGGCAAATCTTTTTCTGGAACTTTCAGAGCAGGAATTTCTTAGCAGAGCAAACACCAGAGCATAAGATGCTGTGTTTCAGAAGGAATTGTTTTGGGTTAAGGGTGATAACTAAACATGCCCTTCCCCACTATAAGCTATGAAAACTAGGTAAATAGATACAGGAGGTAGATGGGAGATCAAAATATTAGCTATTGCTAATAAAGCTGGACTGGAGCCCCTGACTTGCCCTGAGGTCAGAACCAAGTTCCACCTTAAATTGTCCCTTCTGGTCACTGGAAGAGCAGCCAGACAATGGAGAATGTGGAGAACTTTCACCAGGTGCCTCTTAGCAAGGAGGAGGCACAAATGAGGGTCTGCTGAGAACTCTTGTTCTGCAACCTTGGCGATGCCCCTCTAATCTTGTTCCCTCCTGGAACATTATGGCGAATGCAAGTGCACAGTGAATGCTGATGCTCGGTTCCTAATTTTATCCATTAGATCAAATCATGTGTAAGAATTAATTTAAATTAATCCATCCCTTTACCTAACAATTTTTAGAAAATACATCTTTATACAATTCAAAACATTTTTATAAAATTATGACTGAACACCTGATAACTTTTTGAGCACCAAGGACACAAAATGAATTGGACATGGACGACTTTGGCCAACAAGGTACAGGTACAGGAAAATTAATTATACATAATTATATGAAAAAAATATTGTTATCTAGGAGTCTTGTATGAAAAGTCCTCCTGGGGGAGGACTTTGTTTCATAAGTGCTTTCATAAATCACTTTTGGCAAAATAGATAGGTTTTGTAAAGCTTGAAGCTGATGGAATTTGGAGGGCCCTTTTTGAGAGAATATAAAATTATTAATTCAAAATCAGATTCAAAAGTGACGAACTAGAATGAGAATAGAAGCCACAGAAAAATTACTAAAAATTACTGCTTCATTTTGCCACCTGGTTTCCTGATCTACCTAGAATACTCTATAATTCCTAGTGACTCCCAGAACTCTTGGGGAGTGTAGAAGTGGGGCCTGAAGCTTAACTGTCACTGGGGCAAATTTCCAGAGCTTGAGAGTTGGTTGGATCATGACTTCAAATAATAGAGGAGTAACTTTGCAAAAATGGGAGGGGCACGGTAGAGCTCTGTGCACTGTGACTGCTCTCCACACCCCCACAAATCTTCAGGAAAAATTGTAAAAATCACATTAGGCCTATTGTGTTTGTGTTTCTTATGAAAATGGGTGAAAAATTACTTCTGTGTCTTGGTTGGTGTGGAATCAAAAAAGAGTTGAGAAGTGAATTGACATATCAGTTATCTACATTGCAGTATCTTAAATGCCGTGATCTTTTTCTGAACTATGTCAGCTTATAATGTATAACAGTATATAGCCCAAACCTTGCCAAAATATATTGTAAGGATGTTTGCATTTGTATCTGGTATTGGATTAATTTATGCCATATTATCTCTCAAACTGAAAATATCTAAAATCATATATTTTTTTCTGAAGCCTTCTCATGCATTTCTGGCCTCAGTTAATGGCACTTATATCCATGCCATCTATCCAAACCAAAGTTACCAAGTCTTGTCCATTGCACTAATGATATTTCACGTTTAAGTCTTATTCTCCTTTTCCCTTTCTTAACCAGTGAGTACCCTTTTAAAGAGCCCTACTGTCTGCTAAGATGATGTCATTCATTCCTAAGATGATGAAGGGTGCCTACAGTAGACAGAATAATGCACCTCCACCAAGGCATCTATATCTTAGTCCCTGCAACCTGTGAATAGGTTACCTTACATGGCAAAAGGGACTTTGTAGATGTGATTAAGGATACAGACCTTGAGATGGAGAGACTATCTTGATTTTCTGGGTGGGTCCAATGTAATCACAAGGGTCCTGATGAGAGGGAGGCATGAGGCTCATATTAAAAAGAGAAGGAAATGCGACTCTGGAAACAGAGAAAGAAGGAGAGAAGTAGGGATGAGGAAAAGGGAGATTTTGAAGATGCTACACTGCTGGCTTTGAAGATTGGAGGAAGAGGCCACCAGGCAAGGAATGTAGACAGCTTCCAAAATCTGAAAAAGGCAACAAAACAGATTTTCCCCTAGAGCCTCTAGAAGCAACACAACTTCAACAAACTTTAATTTTAGCCCAGTAAGATCCGTTTTGGACTTCTGACTTCCAGAACTATAGAATGATGAATTTGTATTGTTTTAAGCCACTGTGTTTGTGTTAATTTGTTATGGTAGTAATGAGAAACTGTTACAGTGACAATAATTCATTCTTTGCCACTGTGGTCAAAATGGTCCATTCATCAGCCTGGAGTATTGAAAAAAGCAACACTGTAAAAAAGAAAAAAAACTTAATCACTATAACCTTCACTTTTCTTTCCCTTGAGGCTTTTCTCTTTGTGTAACCCAGAATCTCAGGAATCAATCTAGAACAAAAAGCCCAGTGCTTCTTGGAAACCCCAGGTGGCAAGAGAGAGGGGGACTCTGATCTACCAGAGATGGGCTGTGGGTTTCACAATATCTCAGTGAAAACCTGTGAAGTTTGGTACACAAGTACCTATTGCTGTGATTATGGCCTTACTGGGCCAGGGCCTTGATGATTCAGGTGAGGATGATCTCAGTCTCTCCAAGGGGCAAGCTATTTACCAAACTCGGTCATATTTACATCAGGAGATGCCTCTAGCCTTAGCCACTCTGTGCCAGAACCCCAAGCCCTAACTTTGAGGTTTTATCACTAGTCTAGACATCCTTTCCCTAAGAGGGAGCCCTTTTTTGGTTCCTTTTACTGCCAAGAGACCTTAACTGAGGTTAAGGTCCGTAACCATTAATGATCCCAATCCATTAATGATATCAAAAATCCATTTAATATTCAAGGAAAATGGTTGGGATCACACCCTCTTTCCTTCTAAGGAGGTAATATGGTCCAGTGCAAAATTTCCCCTTGTGACCAGCTCTGTACATTGGGGATATTGGGAAGAGACAAGAGACATTTCCACCTTCCCTAGAGAAATAGGTGCACGTTCCCCTTATCTTACATAATTGTCCAGAAGTAGCAACAGCAAGTTACCAGGAAACCAATTTTCAATATTATGGAAGAAACAACTAGTCTGCTTCAGACTAGTCACTGAAAGAACAAAACATTATAAGAGTTTAAAAAGCTGAGTAGCATCCTCAGGAAGAGACGTATGCCACACGAAGTTCCAGTCACTTCCATAACTTGAAGTCTGGTCATCGCCACAGTCCCAAGGAGCTGTCGCCGTGCATGTGTCCTCGGGGTTTTTCTGCCTTTAGAAATAGTGAACTGGCAGAATCACCACCCCACAAATACTCCAGTTTCTTTATAGACGATGACTATCAAGAGCTGTATTTGAAATGGTCTTTTGGCAATTTGAAAACTGACTTTTAAACTGTTAGTTCATTTACTGTTACCTTCTGCTTTTTTAGAAGCATATCCAGCTGTCTGGGGTGCCTTGATTCTGTTAAACATTCCCTGTTATTCTGGTTTATTTTTATTTTACAGATATTTTAAATTTGGGCTCTAATGACGAGAGAACAAATCTATTTTTATATTTTCACCAAAATCTATCCTTTATCATAAATTTCTATCCCAGGCTTTCATCTAGGCAAAAGTAAACAAAGATACAAATAAAATCCTTAACAATTTTAAAGAAATTTATTGAAAACATTCTGTCTTCCAGGCACCAGGCCAGGTGCCAAAAATAGAAAAATGACTTAAACTTAGTTCCTTTTCTAGAGAAGCTCTCATTTTAATGGTAGAGAAAAGCATGTCACCACCATAAAGTACAGAACCATTCAATTGATATTGGAGTTCCTACTTTGTGTAAGCCTCTGTAGTTTCAAAAATAAACACAACAGACATGAAGGCTGCCCACATGTAGCTTAGAGTCTGGCGAGGAGAGCAGCCTATGAACTAATTTTCACAAGTATAACCAATGTCTCGATGGAAAACCAAAGCACTGTATGGAAATGCTTAACAGGGCCACCACTTCAAATTTGAAGGGCAGGACCAGTATTAGTTTGGAGAGAGTGGTGACAGTTGGGCGTGGGGTGCGTGAAGTGGGCAGAGGGAAGATTCCGACGTAGCAGGTAGCAAAAGGCCTTGAGGTTAGAAAGAGTATGACGTGCCTGGAAAACTAAAGGCATGTTAGGGCTGGAATAAAAAGGAGCAGGGGAGGAAGGTCGCATGGGTTATGTTTTAAAGTCTTAAGAGTAGACGAAATCTCAAGGATAAACATATGTCAACATTAACTTTTTTTTAAAACAATACAACAGTTGTGCACTTTCATATGCATTGTTTTAGGTACTTGTTAATTCAGTAAACATTAAATGCTCATTATGTGCCATCTCTCTGCTAGGCACTGAGAATGGAAAAGATGTATAGGCAGGGTCTCTCTCTATATTAAGTGGTTTGTATCATGATGGAGGCAGATACAAGATATGATAAAAACCAGAGATGAGGAAACGATCCTATGTTCATACTACGTTAAGAAGAGGTACAATTCTTACGCAGCTATTCTGAGATTTCTGGCCCAAATCACGCCTAAAAATAATAAGGGAGTGCTGAATGGCAGTAGAACTCCAATCTGGTTACACATCTGGACCTGGGCAGGTTTTACTATTGCAGGTGCCTGAGTTACTTCCTAGATCTAGTGGATTTCAACCTGTGGAGCTGAGACCCAAGAATCTAGAATCTTAAAAAGCACCCCAGTGATTGTGTGTATATTCTGCAAATAGCATCCTGGAACGACTGAGGCAGAGCATGACCTATGAGGTCACAGTAACATTTACAAAAATGTGTGCTGCAGGCTGTTATTAGACGACATTTGAAAAAAGGATTGAATGGTGTAATGGGTCAAATTGTGTCCCCACCCCTCCCAAATTCATAGGTAAGTCCTAATTCTCAGTGCCTCAGAATGTGACCTTATTTGGAGATGGTTTTATGAAGTTATAAGGTTTAAATGCAGTCATTAGTGTAGACCCTATTCCAATATCAAAAGGGGATGTTTGGGCACAGACAGATATACAGGGAGAACACGATGTGAACGTGAAGATGGCATCTATAAGCCAAGGAGGGAGGTCTGGAATATCCTTCCCTCACAGCCCTCAGAAGGAACCAACTCTGCCCACGCCTTCATCTTGGCCTCCTAGCCTCCAGAACTGTGAGACAAAAAATTTCTGTTGTTTAAACCACACAGTTTTTGGTATTTTCTTACGGCAGCTCTAGCAAACTAATATAAGCGGTTAAATAAATTTTGGAAATTCCGAGTTAAAGAAAGTTAAATCGGTCTTTCTCCTGCAGGGCCCTCAGAAGCTCAGATGCTAATCTCACATGCTAATGTGACCCAGGGCCTTCTGAGAGAGGACTGAGTCTGCATCTCATTTCAAATTTGATAACAGAGTGCTTTTCATTTGTTGCAGAGTATTTCAGGAGACTGGTGTTATGTGGTTCCGACTCAGGGAAATGTTGGGCTCTTTTCTCTTGAGGAAGTAGTCATGCTGTGGGTCTCACAACTGCAGAAAGGTCAGCCTCATGGAGCTTTGCTGCTTTCAGTAAATAAGGGTGGGGGTGAAAATTTTTGAATGCCTTCATTCAAATCCATCACACTGCCTGGAAAAAGCCAGCTCCCAGGGAAGGGATTACTGGAAATTATCAGAAACGATCTCTCTTGATCCATGAATCTTTTGATTCCTGTTATTTTACATCAGCGATGCTGGAAGCAGCCTGTGGAAAGGAAAAAAGCCAAGTACTAAGTTGTTTGCCTTCGTGGGAACAGTTCAGGGAGTGCAGCAGAAAAGTGGGCAAGGGTGACTCTATCAAATTGAACACACCACTTCACATTTGTCTTCCAAGCCCTCCATTTATTCCTATTGTTGTTCACTCATACCTTGCCAACACTGTGATCCCATCTTTGTTGAAAGGGAACATTGGGAGAGAAATGGACCATTGTTATTGTGAATGGATAAAAAAAACAAGACTGCAAAAATTTAACTTGCATTATTTTAGTTATTAAACACAGAGCAAGGGAAATGTGAACTAGGTGAGTCCAGTCTTTTTAAATTTTTGCAAAATTGAGGTACTTCAATTTCTTATTTCTCCCATGTGTTTTACATTATTTAAGGCCAGACTTACACATATGAAAGTTTTAGGCTTGATATTTGCTCTACGATCATGACAAAGGTTTGTGACTATACCCCGTGAAAAGTTGAGATCATGCAAACAAAACATTCATAAATCTTCGTTTCATATTTGTAAGCCACTATTTACAAACACTACCCACCCATCACAGTTCATTTCAGCTCCCTTTTAACACCCCCGCAGGCTGGTGATCTAAACATTCAATGTTTGCCTCCAATCTCAACACTTCCCCATAACCAGTGCTCATCAAACAAAAGCAGTACCCACTTCACACAAAAGTGCAGTTTCTTTGGCTCAGCTTCCAGAGTTGCTGACTTATTAGGGCTGGCTAAGTTGGAAAAATCTATATTTTTAATAGGCATTCCAGGTGGAGCTAATGATCAGCTCGATTTGAGAATTAAAACTACTCCCTTGGCATTTACCACATACTGCCTCATGCTGTTAGGGAGCCTTCTTCATCTGGGATCATACCTTCCTTAACTGAATTAAATTTTTAAAATTTAAAGAGTATATTTTATTGCTGGAAAATTATTTTAATACTACTTTTTCATCTCTGGAAGTGTGCTTTTTATTCTTTGTTAGAGTGGTTTTCTGTCTCCTCCAGAAGTTTTATTTTAGCAGAAGAATATTCACTTTGGTGTGTGGATTATTATTCCTCCATCTAAGTCCCCTTGGGGTGTTCATTATCTTCACTGCTGACCCCTGGTTCTAATTGCCTGGGTTAGCATGGAGGAACCTTGAGTTGCAGGAATGGAGGGAGATACATCACTACTACCTCAGCTGTCATGAGGCAGTCACTTTTACACAAAGCTGCAAGGTGGTCGATCAGCCTCAAAGTCAGAGAGTACCTGAGCCCATCTGTCCAGCTCTGTCCAAACTTCTCCAAAGCAAAGAAGACCAGCAGGTGCACTTAAGGTCATCCCTCAAGCTACCACACTGCACTTTAAGGGTTCACAGATCCCCCAGGGCCACATTCTATCCAGGAAGCTTGGTGCTCTGACTCTTGTTGCCGGTTCATCATTGCTGTTGCATGGAAATCAGCTCAGCACTAGCTCTCTCCAGCTGGACTCCCACAAATGAGAGGTCTTGCATGCATCCTCCAGACCCCCTCTATCACCCTGCCCCAAAGATGCTCTGCTTAAGATAGGTAGCTGAAAGTTGATTAGAATTAGAATGCGATGGGGAGAGGTAAGAGAGAGGATAGCACGGTGGGTGCTCGGGCCACCATTTTCCCAGAATTATTGAACTTTCCATCTGTATTATATCTTATTTCTCCAGCTAAGGGGTTTTGAATATATATTATGAAAGCTGAGATGATAATAACCTCCACATAAAACTGGCATTGAAATCACAGATACCACCATTGCACTCTTTCTGTCCCAGGTACCTGGCTGAGTGCTTTATATTGTTAATGCCAAATGAGATAATACAACTTAGCACGTTACCAGGCACAGGTGGGTGTCCATACATGCCAGTTGTTCTCCTCTGTTCTTGCTCTTAGCTGCTGACCTCAATGAGGGCAGATGCTGTCTTGCACATTTTTACAGTCCCTCCTCCCCTCCATACTTTACATCCTACCTTGCATAGAGGCACTCAACTTATTTGTTGGTTGACTAGCTGAATAGATGATATGCTTCCAAATGGCAGTTTCCTATTTTCTCTGCACTTGGTCAAATCCATTAATTTTACATGTTTCTAAAAGCCCTAGCTAAAATTCACTTCTTTTGAAGAACTGCATGTAGTCGCTCTCCTCTGATAGACTCTCACTACACATTTTATAGGTATTTATCCCCAGTTCTACCTCATATTCAAGTTATTTATGCATATGAACGTAGATCCCTTACTAGAATCCATACAGTTTTTTTGCTGCAAATCAAGAACTGTTCTGTATCTGAAATTCCTTCTTTTGAAACCCTGCCCCTAAAACCTGAGAGAATTGTCACAGGAAACCAGAGTTAGAGGAATCCTTTCTTAATTTCTTTGAGAGAAAAAGCTGTCAAATTGGGAATGGATCATGTGAAGCATGTCTACTGAGGGTGGATGTGCAGGGAAAATATGGTAGAACATCCTGGTTAAAATGTTGTGGTGACCTACCTTAGGCATCTTGTTCTGTCGCGAGTACTATTTTATTTTTTATATTTCTTGGCATTAAAATAGTAATGTAAATTTTATTTATTTTTTAAATTTATTTTTCTTAACACCTTTATTGGAGTATAATTGTTTTACAATGGTGTGTTAGTTTCCGCTTTATAACAAAGAGAATCAGCCATACATATATATATATCCCCATATCTCCTCCCCCTTGTGTCTGCCTCCCACCCTCCCTATCCCACAACTCTAGGTGGTCACAAAGCACCAAACTGATCTCCCTGTGCTATGGGGCTGCTTCCCACTAGCTATCTGTTTACATCTGGTAGTGTATATATGTCCATGCCACTCTCTCACTTGGTCCAGCTTACACTTCCCCCAACACGTGTCCACAACTACATTCTGTATGTCTGCGTCTTTATTCCTGTGCTGCCCCTAAGGTTCTCTGTGCGTACGGAGCCTGTGCTCTGCAGTGGGGGAGGCCGCAGCAGTGAGAGGCCCGCATGCCGCAAAGAAAAATAGATAAATAAAGGTGACCACATGTGTGTGGGTTTATCGCTGGGCTTTCTATCCTGTTCCACTGATCTATATTTCTATTTTTGTGCCAGTACCATACTGTCTTGATTACTGTAGCTTTGTAGTATAGTCTGAAGTCTGCAAGACTGATTCCTCCAGCTCCGTTTTTCTTTCTCAAGATTGCTTTGGCTATTTGGAGTCTTTTGTGTTTCCATTCAAATTGTGAAAATTTTTGTTCTAGTTCTGTGAAAAATGCCATTGGTAGTTTGATAGGGATTGCATTGAATCTGTAGATTGCTTTGGGTAGTATAGTCATTTTCACAATGTTGAGTCCTCCAATCCAGGAACATAGTATATCTCTCCATCTGTTTGTATCATCTTTAATTTCTTTCATCAGTGTCTTAGAGGTTTCTGCATAAGGTCTTTTGTCTCCTTAGGTACGTTTATTCCTAGGTATTTTATGCTTTTTGTTGCAGTGGTAAATGGGAGTGTTTTCTTAATTTCTCTTTCAGATTTTTCATCATTCATGTATAGGAATGCAAGAGACTTCTGTGGATTAATTTTTGTATCCTGCTACTTTACAAAATTCATTGATTAGCTCCAGTAGTTTTTTGGTAGCATCTTTAGGATTCTCTATGTATAGTATGGTGTCATCTGCAAAGAGTGACAGTTTTACTTCTTTTCCGATTTGGATTCCTTTTATTTCTTTTCCTTCTCTGATTGCTGTGGCTAAAACTTCCAAAACTATGTTGAACAATAGTGATGAGAGTGGGCAACCTTGTCTTGTTCCTGATTTTAGGGGAAATGCTTTCAGTTTTTCACCATTGAGAACAATGTTGGCTGTGGGCTTGTCATATACGGCCTTTATTATGTTGAGGTAAGTTCTCTCTATGCCTACTTTCTGGAGGGTTTTTATCATAAATGGGTGTTGAATTTTTCGAAAGCTTTCTCTGCACCTATTTAGATGATCATATGGTTTTTCTCCTTCAATTTGTTAATATGGTGTGTCACATTGATCGATTTGCATATACTGAAGAATCTTTGCATTCCTTTGATAAACCCTACTTGATCATGGTGTATGAGCCTTTTAATATGCTGTTTGCTAGTATTTTGTTGTAGATTTTTGCATCTATGTTCATCAGTGATATTGGCCTGTAGTTTTCTTTCTTTGTGACATCTTTGTCTGGTTTTGGTATAAGGGTGATGGTGGCTTCGTAATGTCAGTTGGGGAGTGTTCCTCCCTCTGCTATATTATGGAAGAGTTTGAGAAGGATAGATGTTAGCTCTTCTCTAAATGTTTGATAGAATTCCCCTGTGAAGCCATCTGGTCCTGGGCTTTTGTTTGTTGGAAGATTTTTAATTACAGTCTCAATTTCAGTGCTTGTGATTGGTCTGTTTAAATTTTCTATTTCTTCCTGGTTCAGTCTCGGAAGGTTGTGCTTTTCTAAGATTTTGTCCATTTCTTCCAGGTTGTCCATTTTATTGACATATAGTTGCTTGTAGTAATGTCTCATGATTCTTTGTATTTCTGAGGTGTCAGTTGTCACTTCTCCTTTTTCCTTTATAATTCTATTGATTTGAGTCTTCTCCCTTTTTTCTTGGTGAGCCTGGCTAATGGTTTATCAATTTTGTTTATCTTCCCAAAGAAGCAGCTTTTAGTTTTATTGATCTTTGTTATTGTTTCCTTCATTTCTTTTTCATTTAATTCTGATCTGATCTTTATGATTTCTTTCCTTCTGGTAACTTTGGGGTTTTTTGTTCTTCTTTCTCTAATTGCTTTAGGTGTAAGTTTAGGTTGTTTATTTGAGATGTTTCTTGTTTCTTGAGGTAGGCTTGTATTGCTATAAACTTCCCACTTAGAACTGCTTTTGCTGCATCACATAGGTTTTGGGTTGTCGTGTTTTCATTGTCATTTGTTTCTAGGTAGTTTTTGATTTCCTCTTTGATTTCTTCAGTGATCTCTTGATTATTTAGTAGTGTATTGTTTAGCCTCCATGTGTTTGTACTTTTTACAGATTTTTTCCTGTAATTGATATCTAGTCTCATAACGTTGTTGTTGGAAAAGATACTTGATACGATTTCAATTTTCTTAAATTTACCAAGGCTTGATTTGTGACCCAAGGTATGATCTATCCTGGAGATTGTTCCATGAGTACTTGAGAAAAATGTGTATTCTGTTGTTTTTGGATGGAATGTCCGATAAATATCAGTTAAGTCCATCTTGTTTAATGTGTCTCTTAAAGCTTGTGTTTCCTTATTTATTTTCATTTTGGATGATATGTCCATTGGTGAAAGTGGGGTGTTGAAGTCCCCTACTATTATTGTGTTACTGTCGATTTCCCCTTTTATAGCTGTTAGCATTTGCCTTATGTATTGAGGTGCTCCTATGTTGGGTACATAAATATTTACAATTGTTATATCTTCTTCCTGAAATGATCCCTTGATCATTATGTACTGTCCTTCTTTGTCTCTTGTAATATTCTTTATTTTAAAGTTTTTTTGTCTGATATGAGAATTGCTACTCCAGCTTTCTTTTGATTTCCATTTGAATGGAATATCTTTTTCCATCCCCTCACTTTCAGTCTAGGTCTGAAGTGGGTCTTTTATAGACAGCATATATACAGGTCTTGTTTCTGTATCCATTCAGCCAGTCTATGTCTTTTGGTTGGAGCATGTAATCCATTTACATTTAAGGTAGTTACCGATATGTATGTTCCCATTACCATTTTTTAAATTGTTTTGGGGTTGTTGTTGTAGGTCTTTTCCTTCTCTTGTTTTCCCTGCCTGAAGAAGTTTCTTTAGCATTTGTTGTAAAGCTGGTTTGGTGGTGCTGAATTCTCTTAGCTTTTGCTTGTCTATAAAGGTTTTAATTTCTCTGTTGAATCTGAATGAGATCCTTGCTGGGTAGAGTAATCTTGGTTGTAGGTTTTTCCCTTTCATCACTTTAAATATGTCCTGACACTGCCTTCTGGCTTGCAGTGATTCTGCTGAAGGGTAAGCTTTTAACCTTATGAGGATTCCCTTGTATGTTATTTGTTGTTTTTCCCTTGCTGCTTTTAATATTTTTTCTTTGTATTTAATTTTTGATAGATTGATTAAAATGTGCCTTGGTGTGTTTCTCCTTGGATTTATCCTAATGGGACTCTCTGTGCTTTCTGGACTTGATTGACTATTTCCTTTCCCATATTAGGGAAGTTTTCAACTATAATCTCTTCAAATATCTTCTCAGTACCTTTCTTTTTCTCTTCTTCTTCTGTGACCCGTAAATTCAAATGCTGGTGCATTTAATATTGTCCCAGAGGTCTCTGAGACTGTCCTCATTTCTTTTCATTTTTTTTTTTCTATATTCTACTGTGTGATAGTTATTTCCACTATTTTATCTTCTAGGTCACTTATCTGTTCTTTTGCCTTAGTTATTCTGCTATTGATACCTTCTAGAGAATTTTTAATTTAATTTGTTGTGTTGTTCATCATTCTTTGTTTGCTCTTTATGTCTTCTACATCCTTGTTAAACATTTCTTATATTTTCTTCATTCTGTTTCCACAATTTTGGATCATCTTCACTATCATTACTCTGAATTCTTTTTCAGGTAGACTGCCTATTTCCTCTTCATTTGTTTGGTCTGGTGGGTTTTTACCTTGCTCCTCATCTGCTGTGTGTTTCTCTGTCTTCTCATTTTGCTTAACTTACTGTGTTTGGGGTCTCCTTTTTGCAGGCTGCAGGTTCGTAGTTCCTGTTGTTTCTGGTGTCTGTTCCCAGTGGGTAAGGTTGTTACAGTGGGTGTTGTAGGCTTCCTGTTGGAGGGGACTGGTGCCTGTGTTCTGGTGGATGAGGCTGGTTCTTGTCTTTCTGGTGGGCAGGACCACGTCCAGTGGTGTGTTTTGGGGTGTCTGTGACCTTATTATGATTTTAGGCAGCCACTCTGCTAAGGGGTGGGGTTGTGTTCCTGTCTTGCTAGTTGTTTGGCATAGGTTGTCCAGCACTGTAGCTTGCTGGTCGTTGAGTGGAGCTGGCTCTTAGTGTTGAGATGGAGATCTCTGGGAGAGTTTTCACCATTTGATAATAAGTGGAGCTGGGAGATCTTTGGTGGACCACTGTCTCTGAACTCGACTCTCCCACCTCAGAGGCACAGGCCTGACACCCAGCCAGAGCACCAAGACCCTGTCAGACACATGGCTCAGAAGAAAAGGGAGAAGGAAAGAAAGAAAGAAACAAACAAACAAAATAAAATAAATTTTTTTAAATAAAAAATAAAAAACAATTTTTTTAAAAAAAAGATTAGAAAGTGATTAAAAAGGAAGGAAAGAAAGAAAGAAGAGAGCAACCAAACCAAAAACAAATCCACCAATGATAACAAGTGCTAAACACTATACTAAAAGAAAAAACCAACAAACAAAAGACAGAACCGTAGGACAAATGGTAAAAGCAAAGCTATACAGACAAAATCACACAAAGTCCACCCCCTCAATTTTGGGATGATTCGTTGTCTATTCAGGTATTCCACAGATGCAGGGTACATCAGGTTGATTGTGGAGATTTAATCCACTGCTCCTGAGGCTGCTGGGAGAGATTTCCCTTTCTCTTTTTTGTTTGCACAGCTCCTGGGGTTCAGCTTTGGATTTGGCCCCCGCTCTGTGTGTAGGTCGCCTGAGGGCGTCTGTTCTTCGCTCTTTTGGGGAGTCCAAGGTCTTCTGCCAGCGTTCAGTAGGTGTTTTGTAGGAGTTGTTCCATACGTAGATGTATTTCTGATGTATTTGTGGGGAGGAAGGTGATCTCCACGTCTTACTTCTCTGCCTTCTTGAAGGTCTCTTCTCAAGTACTTTTTTAAATAAGGTTTTTCCCATTAATACGCATATTGCTTTTCTACTCAAGTGAATTAGCATATGCATCTCAATTGACTCAGCCTTTCTTTCTAAATGATTAATGGGTATTTTAGTATAGGCACCCCACATTTTACAAAAACTTTCTTTTATAGGTTATTGTGTTTTGAAGTACGGCTTTTTATGAGTTGGAGTTAGGCCCTAATATATGACCAATAGCTACCTAGCAGTAGCTGCCAGGGCTCTGTTTAGTATAATTTAACACATTCATTCATTGTCTGGTGTGGACTCTGCCTTGTGATGGGAACTGTTAGGAGAACCAGACTTGAGTCCTGCCTCAAGTGATTAGAAAACTACAGAGATCAGGTGGTAAAAACATGGATATGGACATTTACACATCAGGGTTTGAGTCCTGAAATACCACCTATACACTCTCTGGATCTATAATGAGCTTGATGTACAGCAAGCTTTTAATACGTATTAACCATTATTATTGATAAGGAAATAGGATACTTGGAAAAATTTGCTAAAGTGCATGCTACTGGAATACAAGATCCCAGTTTGATTTATTTTTGAAAATTCCACAATGCCCAGCACAGTATCCTATCATAGGTATTGTGGGTAAACTTTACCAGAGTATGAAGTTGTCACTGGATGGTGGCTGCCCCATTGGGAAACACATTTCTCATCCATCTTGTATCTAGGCATGGCTCTGTGATTTGTTCATTCCAAAAATGTGTGAGCAGAAGGTGTTACAAACAGGGGAGCCTTCACGAGCATCTTTTTCTCTTATCTTGGATAAATGTACAGGACTCTGAGGCTTTAGAAGATGCTGGAGACATGGGATGAAGGGATTCTGGCTCTCTGAATCTAAGTCACTCTCGTTGCACTGTATCTGTCAATGATAATTAAACCTTTATTGTATTAAAATCTGGCCATTGAAATGTGAGAGTTTATTTACTACATGAGTTTGCATTGCCTTAACTAATACTGCTGTTCAACAAATTTGTTGAAGGAGTAAGTGGGCTCTATAATTAAATCATTCCTAGTACAATGCCATAAATATGGGTATATGATGAACCCATTGATCTTATTTCATCAGTCTGTCTGTGGTCTCAAATAAAAACAGTAAATAGTCAATCAGAATTTGAAGTGGGGCAATGAGATAGAGTAGCTTTGAGGCAATATAGTGGCTTTTCTTTTTTATTTAAAAAAAAAGGCATTAGACCCATGTAAAAAAAAAGAAGAAAGCAAAAGAGCCACTGAGTGAAGTGGGGGTGGGGAAGCTCTGTTCTTCTTTTCCCCAGGTATTTTATTCTTTTTGTTACAATGGTGAATGGGGTTCTTTCCTGAATTTCTCTTTCTGATCTTTCGTTGTTAGTATATAGGAATGCAAGAGATTTCTCTGCATTAATTTTGTATCCTGCAACTTTACCAAATTCATTGATTAGCTCTAGTAGTTTTCTGCTGGCGTCTTTAGGATTCTCTATGTATAGTATCATGTCATCTGCAAACAGTGACAGTTTTACTTCTTTTCCAGTTGGGATTCCTTTTAGTTCTTTTTCTTCTCTGATTGCTGTGGCTAGGACTTCCAAAACTATGTTGAATAATAGTGGTGAGAGTGGACATCCTTGTCTTGTTCCTGATCTTACAGGAAATGCGTTCAGTTTTTCACCATTGAGAATGATGTTTGCTGTGGTTTTCTCGTATATGGCCTTTATTATGTTGAGGTAAGTTCCCTCTATGCCCACTTCCTGGAGAGTTTTTATCATAAATGGGTGTTTAATTTTGTAAAAAGCTTTTTCTGCATCTACTGAGATGATCATATGGTTTTTATCCTTCAGTTTGTTAATATGGTGTATCACATTGATTGATTTGTGTATCTTGCAGAATCCTTGCATTCTTGGGATAAACCCCACTTAATCATGGAGTATGATCCTTTTAATGTGCTGTTGGATTCTGGTTGCTAGTATTTTGTTGAGGATTTTTGCATCTATATTCATCAGTGATACTGGCCTGTAATTTTCTTTTTTTGTAGTATCTTTGTCTGGTTTTGGTGTCAAGCTGATGGTGGCCTCATAGAAGGAATCTGGGAGTGTTCCTTCCTCTGCAATTTTTTGGAAGAGTTTGAGAAGGATGGGTGTTAGCTCTTCCCTAAATGTTTGATAGAATTCCCCTGTGAAGCCATCTGGTCCTGGGCTTTTGTTTGTTGGAAGATTTTTAATCACAGTTTCAATTACATTACTTGTGATTGGTCTGTTCATATTTGCTATTTCTTCCTGGTTCAGTCTTAGAAGGTTATATATTTCTAAGAATTTGTCCATTTCTTCCAGGTTTTCCATTTTATTGGCATAGAGTTGCTTGTACTAGTCTCTTAGGATGCTTTGTATTTCTGCTGTGTCCGTTGTAACTTCTCCTTTTTCATTTCTAATTTTATTGATTTGAGTCCTCTCCCTCTTTTACTTGATGAGGTTGTCTAGAGGTTTATCATTTTTGTTTTTCTTCTCAAAGAACCAGCTTTTAGTTTTATTGATCTTTGCTATTGTTTTCTTTGTTTCTATTTCATTTATTTCTGCTCTGATCTTTATGAATTCTTTCCTTCTACTAACTTTGGGTTTTGTTTGTTCTTTCTCTAGTTTCTTTAGGTGTAAGGTTATATTGTTTATTTGAGTTTTTCTTCTTTCTTGAAGTAGGTTTGCATTGCTATAAACTTCCCTCTTAGAACTGCTTTTGCTACATCCATAGGTTTTGGATCATCGTGTTTTCATTGTAATTTGTCTCTAGGTATTTTTTGATTTCCTTTTCGATTTCTTCAGTGATCTCTTGGTTATTAAGTAACGTATTGTTTAGCCTCCATGTGTTTGTGTTTTTTTACATTTATTTCTCTGTAACTGATTTCTAATCTCATAGCATTGTGGTTGGAAAAGTTGCTTGATATGATTTCAGTTTTCTTAAATTTACTGAGGCTTGATTTGTGACCCAAGATGTGATCTATCCTGGAGAATGTTCACTTGAGAAGAAAGTGTAATCTGCTGTTTTTGGATGGAATGTCCTGTATATATCAATTAACTCTGTCTGATCTATTTTGTCATTTAAAGCTTGTGTTTCCTTATTAATTTTCTGTCTGGATGATCTGTCCATTGGTGTAAGTGAGGTGTTAAAGTCCCCCACTATTATTGTGTTACTGTCGATTTCCTCTTTTAGAGCTGTTAGTAGTTGCCTTATGTATTGAGGTGTTCCTATGTTGGGTGCATATGTATTTATAATTGTTATATCGTCTTCTTTGATTGATCCCTTGACCATTATGTAGTGTCCTTCCTTGTCTCTTGTAACATTCTTTATTTTAAAGTCTATTTTATCTGATATGACTATTGCTACTCCATCGTTCTTTTGATTTCCATTTGCATGGAGTATCTTTTTCCATCCCCTCACTTTCAGTCTCTGTGTGTCCCTAGGTCTGAAGTGGGTCTCTTGTAAACAGCATATATATGGGTCTTGTTTTTGTATCCAGTCAGCGAGCCTGTGTCTTTTGGTTGGAGCATTTAATCCATTCACGTTTAAGGTAATTATTGATATTTATGTTCCTATTACCATTTTCTTAATTATTATGCGTTTGTTTTTTTAGATCCTTTTCTTCTCTTGTGTTTCCCACTTAGAGAAGTTCCTTTAACATTTGTTGTAGAGCTGGTTTGGTGGTGCTGAATTCTCTTAGCTTTTGCTTGTCTATAAAACCTTTGATTTCTCCATTGAATATGAATGAGATTCTTGCCAGGTAGAGTAATCTTGGTTGTAGGTTCTTCCCTTTCATCATTTTAAGTATATCATGCCACTCCCTCTGTATTGTAGAGTTTCTGCTGAGAAATCAGCTGTTGACCTTATGGGAGATCCCTTGTATGTCATTTGTCATTTTTCCTTTGCTGCTTTCAGTAATTTTTCTGTGTCTTTAATTTTTGTCAGTGTGATTACTATGTATCTTGGCGTGTTCCTCCTTGGGTTTATCCTGCCTGGGACTCTCTGCACTTCCTAGACTTGGGTGGCTATGTCCTTTCCCATATTAGGGAAGTTTTCAACTATAATCTCTTCAAATATTTTCTCAGGTCCTTTCTCTCTCTCTTCACCTTCTGGGACCCCTATAATGCGAATGTTGTTACATTTAATGTTGTCCCAGAGGTCTCTTAAGCTGCCTTCATTTCTTTTCATTCTTTTTTCTTTATTCTGTTCCACAGCAGTGAATTCCACCATTCTGTCCTCCAGGTCACTTATGCATTCTTCTGCCTCAGTTATTCTGCTATTGATTCCTTCTAGTGTATTTTTCATTTCAGTTATTGTATTGTTCATGTCTGTTTGTTTGTTCTTTAATTCTTCTAGGTCTTCGTTAAACATTTCTTCGATCTTTTCAATCTTTGCCTCCATTCTTTTTCCAAGGCCCTGGATCATCTTCACTATCATTATTCTGAATTCTTTTTTTGGAAAGTTGCCTGTCTCCACTTATTTAGTTATTTTTCTGGGGTTTTATCTTGTTCGTTCATCTGGTACAAAGTCCTCTGCCTTTTCATTTTGTCTGTCTTTCTGTGAATGTGGTTTTCCTTCCAAATGCTGCAGAATTGTAGTTCTTCTTGCTTCTCTGGGGAAGCTCTTACACATACATTGAGACAGTGTTTCATCTTAGTAGTCAACTAATGAATGAAATAGAGAGCATTTGTCTGTATGTTTTCTCTTCAATGTATTGCATATGTTTGTCCTTTTTTATAGAAAATATAGTCAGTAATTCCCTTTCTGAACTGAAAGAGAATTAGTACAGGCTGCTAATAGCTTTTGTGTTTAGAAGTGTAACGTCTTCCTGGGAGTTATTTTGTGGGAATTGCTTATGAATGCTGGGTTATAGATTTTTTCTTTCCTTTTCCTTTTCTTTCTTTTTTGTTTTAACTTAGAGCACTTAAACATGATATTAAAAAAAACATTTTATCTTGTCATAGAAATGTCAGCCACGTTTCAATTCACTCTAAGGCTTCCCGTAAAAGGAATGACTTTTACACATAACAATAGTGTTGTTTTTATAAGTGGTTGGTAATATCTGCAAATGTGTAAGGCATTAATTTTCCAGGAGCTCTTTTCTCCCTGGTAACACACCGAGAAATACAGCGTGTTGTTATTTGAATTCTTTCTTATGCTCTGACTCCCAGATGAATTAAAATTCAACTTTACAGTCAGTGAGTAGCCATTTATAGCTCAGGTGTGTATTTCCTAAGACTCTCTCAAAGGATATACAACTGCTATGTCTTTCTGAAAGACAATGAGCTGAATTTTAATTGGACCTTGCCCCTCCCAAGAGATCATTTTATCTCTACTCCAAGGCCGTATATTATAAAGCTTTAGTATGAATTAGAACATGGAGCCCATGTTTGGGTTTAATATTTAAAGTTGAAGTTATGGCAGCTGACACCTGCATCATTTCGGAAACTCCCAACCAAAATTTTATTTAATTTGAGTCCCTCAAAAAGTTAACACACACACACACCCATAACTTGCATGTCAAAATTCCATAAATTTTCAGATTATGAAAAAGTTTGTTTTCTCAGGAAATAAGTCTCAAATGGGACTAGTTCCAAATTTTTCTTGTCTCAACCTCATTTTGACCTTGTCAGATAGATTTTAAAAAATGAAACAGTGGAAAAGTTTATATATATACTAAAGACGTGCTGAGTCAAAACCCAGCCTGGGGGAACCTCATGTGGCACAGAATGAGTCTTTTCATTAGAGGGGTAGAGATGGAACCAAAGACCATCTGAGGCATGAGCACATCTACAGCTAGTCTCCCTCTGATCTAAGAAATAAATAAGACATCTGAAAGGAAAGCCAAAGAGTTGTGTGGCTAATCCGCCAACACTAAATTACACAACCATATGCTTCTCTGTTCTTTATAGCTTAAGAATCCATGTAATTTTCCTGAGGTAAATCAGACTGTGAAGACCAGGGTTAAAAATACTGTGAAAACATCCCAGAGCATACTGTTGAGTGGAATTCACACTATAAACTCTTGGAGAAGGGCTCTGGGTGGGGACAGTGGACATCAGTCTTCTCAATTTTTTCCTCCTGGCATGGAATCTGCACACTGGAAGTGAGCTTGGGTGGAAGCATTTAAGGCTCAGTATTCTCCACCTACTGCCCCTGGACTACAGCTTCCTCTCTGTGAGCGGGGAAAGACTTGAGGAAAGAAGACAGGTTTTCTTGTCCAAGCCTGCCTGGAATAGTGCTTCTGCAAGATAGAACTGGGGGCTGGAGATGAGAAGGGCTGGTGGCCAGTCCCTCCCCGGGTGAAACCATATCCCTGGATGGGGAGCAAGGTGGAAAGGGACCCCTGCCTTCTTGGTGGCACATGCCTGGAGAAGACCTTCCTTCACACTGAGCTGGGGAGAGGCGGTCTTTAAGAATTTGGCTTTTGGAGGTGTCAGCGCAGCCATTTCTTACTGGGTACTCTGATCTGAACTGCCAGGTCCGAGGCCTCTGCATGAAGCGCCCTGTGAACAAGTGAAACTAGATGAAGCATAAAGGAAAAGAAAAAAAAATCAAGTTGCAAACCCTCTGATAAAAACTGCCTCTGCACTTCTAGCTCCTCAGAGGTTGGTGTCTTCAGTGGAGTCTCCTATTGCAGGGGAACCTTCAAGATGGAAGAGGAGTAAGACGTAGAGATCACCTTCCTCCCCACAAATACAACAAAAATACATCTAAATGTGGAACAACTCCTACAGAACACCTACTGAATGCTGGCAGAAGACCTCAGATTTCCCAAAAGGCAAGAAAATCCCCAAGTACCTGGCTGTGTGGCTGACAGCGTCTTGGTGCTCTGGCCTGGTGTCAGTCCTGAGCCTCCAAGGTGGGAGAGCCAAGTCCAGGATGTTAGACCACCAGAAACCTCCCAGCCCCCTGTAATATCAATTGGCGAGAGCTCTCCCAGAGATCTGTGTCTTAACTCTAAGAGCCAGACCCACCCAACGGCCATCAAGCTCCAGTGCTGGATGTCCCATGCCAAACAACTAGCAAGACAGGAACACAACCCCACCCATTAGCAGAGAGGCTAACTAAAATCATAATAAGGTCACAGACACCCCAAAAAACACCACCGGACATGTTCCTGCCCACAAGAAAGACAAGATCCAGCCTCATCGACCAGAACACAGGCACTAGTCCCCTCCACCAGGAAGCCTACACAAGCCACTGAACCAACCTGACTCACAGGGGGCAGGCACCAAAAACAATGGGACTACGAACCTGCAGCCTGCAAAAAGGAGACCTGAAACAAAGTAAGTTAAACAAAATGAGAAGACAGAGAAATGTGCAGCAGATGAAGAAGCAATATAAACACCCAGCAAACCAAACAAATGAAGAGGAAATAGGCAGTCTACCTGCAAAAGAATTCAGAGTAATGATAGTAAAGATGATCCCAAATCTTGGAAACAGAATGGAGAAAATACAAGAAATGTTTAACAAGTACCTAGAAGAACTAAAGAACAAACAAACAATGATAAACAAAATTAATTTAAAATACTCTAGAAGGAATCAATAACAGAATAACTGAGGCAGAAGAACGGATAAGTGATCTGGAAGATGAAATAGTGAAAATGACTACTGCAGAGCAGAATAAAGAAAAAGAATGAAAAGAATTGAGGACAGCCTCAAGACCTCTGGGACAAAATTAAATGCACCAACATTTGAAGTATAGGGGTCCCAGAAGAAGAAGAGAAAAAGAAAGGGTCTGAGAAGATATTTGAAGAGATTATAGTTGAAAACTTACCTAACGTGGGAAAGGAAATAGTCAGTGAAGTCCAGGAAGCACAGAGAGTCCCATACAGGATAAATCCGAGGAGAAACACTCCAAGATACATATTAATCAAACTATCAAAAATTAAATACAAAGAAAAAATATTAAAAGCAGCAGAGGAGGGCTTCCCTGGTGGCGCAGTGGTTGAGAGTCCGCCTGCCGATGCAGGGGACATGGGCTCGTGCCCCGGTCTGGGAAGATCCCACATGCCGCGGAGCGGCTGGGCCCGTGAGCCATGGACGCTGAGCCTGCGCATCCGGAGCCTGTGCTCCGCAATGGGAGAGGCCACAACAGGGAGAGGCCCGCGTACCGCCAAAAAAAAAAAAAAAAAAAAAAGCAGCAGGGGAAAAGCAAAAAATAACATACAAGGCAATTCTCATAAGATTAACAGCTGATCTTTCAGCAGAAACTCTGCAAGCCAGAAGGCAGTGGCAGGATATATTTAAAGCGCTAAAAGGGAAAAATGTACAACCAAGATTACTCTACCCAGCAATGATCTCATTCAGTTTCGACAGAGAAATTAAAATCTTTATAGACAAGTGAAAGCTAAGAGAATTCAGCACCATCAAACCAACTTTACAGCAAATGCTAAAGGAACTTCTCTAGGCAGGAAACAAAAGAGAAGGAAAAGACCTACAAAAACAAACCCAAAACAATATAAGAAAGTGGTAATAGGAAAATACATATGATAATTACCTTAAATGTAAATGGATTAAATGTTCCAACCAAAAGACATAGACTGGCCGAATAGATACAAAAACAAGACCCATATATATGCTGTCTACAACAGACCCACTTCAGACCTAGGGACACATACAGACTGAAAGTGAGGGGGTGGAAAAAGATATTCCATGCAAATGGAAATCAAAAGAAAGCTGGAGTAGCAATTCTCATATCAGAATAAACAGACTTTAAAATAAAGACT
Organism: Monodon monoceros; assembly: GCF_005190385.1. NCBI lineage: Eukaryota > Metazoa > Chordata > Mammalia > Artiodactyla > Monodontidae > Monodon > Monodon monoceros. The sequence goes on along the minus strand of NW_021703783.1, from coordinate 73,001,887 downwards.
ATTACAAGAAACGAAGAAGGACACTACATAATGATCAAGGGATCAATCCAGGAAGAAGATATAACAATTGTAAATATGCACGCTATATAGGAACACCTCAATATGTAAGGCAAATGCTAACAGCCATAAAAGGGGGAATCGACAGTAACACAATCATAGTAGGGGACTTTAACACTCCACTTTCACCTAACACCCCACTTTTACCAAAGTGGACTTTCACCCCACAGATCAACCAAAATGAAAATAAATAAGGAAACACAAGCTTTAAATGATACACTAAACAAGATGGACTTATTGATATTAATAAGACATTCCATCCAAAAACAACAGAATACACTTTCTTCTCAAGTGCTCATGCAACATTCTCCAGGATAGATCATACCTTGGATCACAAATCAAGGGTTGGTAAATTTAAGAAAATTGAAATCGTATCAAGTATCTTTTCCAACCACAGCGCTATGATACTAGATATCAATTACAGGAAGAAATCTGTAAAAAATACAAACACACGGAGGCTAAACAATACAATACGAAATAACCAAGAGATCACTGAAGAAATCAAAGAGGAAATCAAAAAATACCTAGAAACAAATGGCAATGAAAACACAACCATCCAAAACCTATCGGATGCAGCAAAACCAGTTCTAAGAAGGACGTTTATAGCAATACAATCCTACCTCAAGAAACAAGAAAAATCTCAAAGAAACAACCTAACCTTACATCTAAAGCAATTGAGGAAAGAAGAACAAAAAAGCCAAGGGTTAGCAGAAGGAAAGAAATCATAATGATCAGATCAGAAATAAATGAACAAGAAATGAAGGAAACAATATCAAAGATCAATAAACCTAAAAGTTTGTTCTTTTAGAATATAAACAAAATTGATAAACCACTAGCCAGACTCATCAAGAAAAAAAAAGAAGAGACCCAAGTCAACAGAATTAGAAATGAAAAAGGATAAGTAACAACTGACACTGCATAAATACAAAGGATCATGAGAGATACTACAAGCAACTATACACGAATAAAATGGACAACTTGGAAGAAATGGACAAATTCTTAGAAAAGCACAACCTTCCAAGACTGCATCAGGAAGAAATGGAAAATTTAAACAGACCAATCACAAGCACTGACATTGAAACTGTGATTAAAAATCTTCCAACAAACAAAAGCCCAGGACCAAATGACTTCACAGGCAAACTCTATCAAACATTTAGAGAAGAGCTAACACCTATCCTTCTCAAACTCTTACAAAATATAGCACAGGTAGGAACACTCCCAAATTCATTCTACGAGGCCACCATCACCCTGATATCAAAACCAGACAAAGATGTCACAAAGAAAGAAAACTACAAGCCAATATCACTGATGAACACAGATGCAAAGATGCTCAACAAAATACTAGAAGACAGATCCAACAGCACATTAAAAGGGTCGTATACCATGATGAAGTGTGGTTTTTCCCAGGAATGCAAGGATTCTTCAATATATGCAAATCATTCAATGTGATACACCATATAACAAATTGAAGGATAAAAACCATATAATCATCTCAATAGATGCAGAAAAAGATTTCGACAAAATTCAACACCCATTTACGATAAAAACCCTCCATAAAGTAGGCATAGAGGGAACCTACCTCAACATAATAAAGGCCATATATGACAAATCCACAGCCAATATTGTTCTTAATGGTGAAAAACTGAAACCATTTCCTCTAAGATCATGAAGAAGACAAGGTTGCCCACTCTCACCACTATCATTCAACATAGTTTTGGAATTTTTAGCAATGGCAATCAGAGAAGAAAAAGAAATAAAAGGAATCCTAATTGGAAAAGAAGAAGTAAAACGGTCCGTGTTTGCAGATGACGTGATACTATACATAGAGAATCCTATAAATGCTACCAGAAAACTACTAAAGCTAATCAATAAATTTGGTAAAGTAGCAGGATACAAAATTAATGCACAGAAATCTCTTGCATTCCTATACTCTAATGATGACAAATCTGAAAGAGAAATTAAGGAAATACTCCCACTTACCATTGCAACAAAAAGAATAAATACCTAGGAATAGGGCTTCCCTGGTGGCACAGTGGTTGAGAGTCCGCCTGCTGATGCAGGGGACACGGGTTCGTGCCCCGGTTCAGGAAGATTCCACATGGTGCGGAGCAGCTGGGCCCGTGAACCATGGCCGCTGAGCCTGTGCGTCCGGAGCCTGTGCTCTGTAATGGGAGAGGCCACAACAGTGAGAGGCCTGTGTACTGCCAAAAAAAAAAAATACCTAGGAATAAACCTACCTAAGGAGACAAAAGACTTGTATGCAGAAAATTATGAGACACTGATGAAAGAAATTAAAGATGATACAAACAGATGGAGAGATATACCATGTTCTTGGATTGGAAGAATCAACATTTTGAAAATGACTTTACTACCCAAAGCAATCTACAGATTCAGTGCAATCCCTATCAGACTACCAGTGGCATTTGTCACAGAGGTAGAACAAAAAATTTCACAATTTGTATGGAAATACAAAAGATCCTGCATAGCCAAAGTCATCTTGAGAAAGACAAAAGGAGCTGGAGGAATCAGGCTCCCTGACTTCAGGACTATACTACAAAGCTACAGTAATCAAGACAGTATGGTACTGGCACAAAAACAGAAATATAGATCAATGGAACAGGATAGAAAGCCCAGAGATAAACCACGCACATATGGTCACCTTATCTTTGATAAAGGAGGCAAGAATATACAATGGAGAAAAGACAGCCAGTTCAGTAAGTGGTGCTGGGAAAACTGGACAGCTACATGTCAAAGAATGAAATTAGAACACTTCCTAACACTATACACAAAAATAAACTCAAAATGGTTTAAAGATGTAAATGTAAGGCCAGACACTATAAAACTCTTAGAGGAAAACATGGGCAGAACACTCTATGACATAAATCAAAGCAAGATCCTTTTTGACTCACCTCCTAGACAAATGGAAATAAAAACAAAAATAAACAAATGGGACCTAATGAAACTTAGAAGCTTTTGCACAGCAAAGGAAACCATAAACAAGATGAAAAGACAACCCTCAGAATGGGAGAAAATATTTGCAAATGAAGCAGCTGACAGAGGATTAGTCTCCAAAATACACAAGCAGCACATGCAGCTCAATATCACAAAAACAAAGAGCCCAATCCAAAAATGGGCAGAAGACCTAAGTAGACATTTCTCCAAAGAAGATATACAGATTGCCAACAAACACATGAAAGGATGCTCAACATCACTAATTATCGGAGAAATGCAAATCAAAAGTACAATGAGGTATCACCTCACACCAGTCCGAATGGCCATCATCAAGAAATCTGCAAACAGTAAATGCTGGAGAGGGTGTGGAGAAAAGAGAACCCTCTTGCACTGTTGGTGGGAATGTAAAGTGATACATCCACTATGGAGAACAGTATGGAGGTTCCTAAAAAAACTAAAAATAGAACTACCATATGACCCAGCAATCATGCTACTGCTCATATACCTGAGAAAACCATAATTCAAAAATAGACATGTATCACAATGTTCATTGCAGCACTATTTACAGTAGCCTGGACATGGAAGCAACCTCAGTGTCCACTGACAGATGAATGGATAAAGATGTGGCACATGTATATACAATGGAATATTACTCAGCCATAAAAAGGAATGTAATTGTTTGTAATGAGATGGATGGATATAGAGTCTGTTATACACAGTGAAGTAAGTCAGAAAGAGAGAAACAAATACTGTATGCTACCACATATATATGGAATCTAAAAAGAAAAAAAAAAGATTCTGATGGACTTAGGGGCAGGAGAAGAAAAAAGATGCAGATGTAGAGAATGAACTTGAGCAAACAGGGAGGGGAAGGCTAAGCTGGGATGGAGTGAGAGAGTAGTATTGCCATATATACACTGCCAAATGTAAAATAGATAGCTAGTGGGAAGCAGCCGCATAGCACAGGGAGATCAGCTCTGTGCTTTGTGACCTTCTATAGGGGTGGGATAGGGAGGATGGGAGGGAGGCACAAGAGGGAGGGGATATGGGGATATATGTATACATGTAGCTGTTTCACTTTGTTATAAAGCAGAAACTAACACACCATTTTAAAGCAATTGTACTCCAATAAAGATGTGTGATAAAAAAAACGCTTAAGGGGCAGTGTTACTGTCTGGCCTTATAACATAATAAAATGGACATTTGTGTATTACTTATAGTTAAGGTTAACTTTTTTTGTCCTGGAAATTTTAAGTGGTATATTTATTGCAGATTTGAATGTTTTAGAAATACAGATTTTTTTCCCCCTTAAATTTGTAGACATAGACTTGGTTTGGCAACCAGGTACCAATGATAAAGAGTATGTCTCTTAGTTTTCTGAGATGTGGTTTCTTTAATTATAATATTAGGAGATTGAAGTAAGTGATTTCTAGACCAGTTAGAGTTACAACATTTAATGGTTCTAAATTTCTAGTAGCTTTTTCTCTATTTATACATCTCTAGATTTCAGCATTTTTCTGCCATGAAGTAAAGGACTATTTGGATTACACACTCAGTGCTGGAATCTTAGACAGGCTTCAGTTTGTCCATTTATTTCTACTTAATTATCTTCCTCTGATTAGGACTTATTGCTTCACCTTCCTTTTCTTTATCTCTCAGTGGTATCAAATCTTCTCAGTTACTAGGCTCAAAGCCTTGAAGTTTTCCTGAATATATTCATTCTCCTTTGTCCCTAACATTAAATCAATCACACAATTCTGTTGGGTGCACCTGTGACGGATAAGACTAGTTTTACAGAACAGAATAATAGGATTGCAGAATTGGAGTGGACTCCATTTTTTGGTTCACAGATTTTACGGTATTGCTTTGATGATCTGAAGAAATACATTCACCATCTCCCCAGGAGGGGTGTGGGGAACACTATATATATATATATATATATATATATATATATATAAATAAATTTTGCATATAATTTCTAGGGATTCAACTTCATGAAGTTCACCTATGGATCTCAAATTAAGAATCCCTCAACTAGGCCAAATGTCTCCAAAAGTGGTATTTCACTCAGGAACAACCCTAGTGGATAGCTCTCCATATCTGCTTGAGTACTTCTAGTGATCAATGTGCTCAATACTTTCGGAGCTTTCTCTGCCCTTGTTTGTTATTTTATTGTTGGAAACTTCGTTTAAGGTTAAAATTTCTTTGCCTATAGCTTCCAGTTCACCCTAGGTCTTCAGTTTTTGAAGATATCTTCCATATCCATCCAGATCTTCTATTTTTCATGTTAAATATTTACCATCTCTTCAACCATGCCTTTTATTACATGACTTCCAGACTCTTCATTCTCCTGGTCATCTTTCTCTAGACACTCGTCAGTGTTTTTATTTAATTTTGTTTCCTTAAGATGAATAACATTCTTCATAGGTGATATGAATAACCAATGCAAAGTTCTTAGAAAATTTTTTTTCATTAATGGCATCCAGCTTTGACTGAGGTCTTGGCTCTGCTGTTTGCTAGCCATTTTGACCTAGTGCTGGTTACTTAATCTCCTCCATTTTCTCATCTGTAAAATGGGAATAGTTACACCATCATTATAGGTTTGTTACCTTAGCACATACGAGGTACTCAATAAATGACAGATGTTACTTTTATTGTTAATTCAGTTTAAGATTACTTGGTTAAAAAAAAAAAAGCAGAAACTAACACACCATTGTAAAGCAATTAAACCCCAATAAAGATGTTAAAAAAAAAAAAGAGAAAAAAAAAAGGGTAAAGCAAATAATAGCAATATTAGCTACCTCTTTACTGAGCATTTACTACCTACCAAGTTTTTGCCAGATGATTACATCATTTCTAATTTTCCTAATGAGTCGGTAAAACAGTTATTATCCTCGCTTTATAGTTAAATTCAGAGAGGTTAAGTAGCTAGTCTGAGATCACAGAGCTACTAATCTGATTACAAACAGTGTTTAAATTTAAGGCTGCCTAACTTTAAACTCATGGTCTTTTCACTATACCTTTGCAACTCAAAGATATCATTTGGCAGTTCTCCTTTGTTTATTTTGTATTTTTTTAAATAAATATTATTGAGCAATTAAAAAAAAAAAGATTACTTGGGATATTTTGGAGGTTACATCACATCTGATGATGGACAATAGAAATCTCCAAAATATTTTTAACAAGTACTAAGCTTGGCCTCTCTTACCCCAAAGCTATATTAATTTTTAAAACTTAAATGCAGAATTTCATAAGTAATTAGTATTGCTAAATTTTATCATATTGGGTTTAGTCCACATGCTGGGCTCCTAAGATACTACTGAATCCTGATCCTGTTATTCAATATGTTACCTGCCCTTCCCGGTTTGTGATCTCCAGTCAGGTATAGGGCCAGGGACTAAGCTCAGCAGCACACATTAGCCACTTCTCCCCAAGTGGACTTTAATTCACTGAACAACTCTATCAGGACCTTCAAGACCAGAGTTTGTCATACACCTTGCTGACAATATGATATACTATGCATTTGGGATTCCCCTGATCTAACTACAAAAAGAAGAAAAAGCAAAGAAAGAAAATGATGTTAGTGTGATATGAGGTGCACTGCGTGAACTCACCATGACTCAATTGTTTAACTGAGTTTTTTTCCAAGTCCCCTAAGTCAAAACAAAACTGTGTAAAGAAGGCAGGGAATGTACCTTATTTCTACAGAGCCTAACAGATTTTGTGGTACTTCCCTAAGCGTATGACAGATTGCTTCTTTGACTCTCAGATTGGAGTGAAGACAATTTCAAGGGCAAGTAGAGGAAGAAAGCCTGGGTCTTCAACACATGGTCTAGTTCTCTTGCAAATACGGTATCTCTCGGTTCTTCCAAAGAACCTCCAGGGACCATGGCATGGAGATCATCAGAATCTCCAAGGAAAAGTGTGGATAGCCAGCTGTGAGTCTTCTCTCCTTGCCCGACTCTCTGATCCTCCCCAAGCTCAGGAACAGGAGAAGGAAAAATAATAAACTTGGCATTCATACCTTCCAAAAGATCTGCTAAACTGAAACTCTGAGAAATCCTTCAACAATCTTTATGAATGAAAAAATTTTTTAAAGTTCCTTAGATGAATTTTCCAAACATCTTTCAGTGCTGGAAAAAAAAAAAAAAAAGGACTCAATGCTAATACCCTTCACATGAGCTCAGTCTATTTTGCTCTTGCCTCCAGCTGTTGCATGAGTTAGGGTCATATTTGGAAGGACAGCTCATTTGGCTGGGAAGGTTGTGGAAGGGAGTGTGGAAGAGGAGAGGTGCAGAGATGCCAGACAGGCGGGCGAGCCAGCAGATGCATGTGGACAGACTCAGCGAGCTCCTCTTACTGTTGGAGTGTGGCTGCCTGAAATGGAATCTAAGGATCTGGTCTCGGGAGTGCAGGAGGACCGTGGCCTCTCTGTGAACCTGACAGTGGACTCTCCTAGAAAGCACTTTTTCTCAAGGTCCCTGACTCTTAGGGGGTCCTTCACGTCAAATTTAAATTAATTGAGAGCTCTGTTAATTGAGTGCACCTTCCCATCCCTGCCATCTACAAAGAAAAGGACATTCAAAAAGTTTTCCTCTTATTAGAGCCTGTCCTGAAGTTTTAAGGTATGATAAAATGTAAGATAGGAAAAGTTTCACTTTCTCCAGAGGAAGATGCAATAGCCAATCAATATATCTCTCTTATCTTAACCTAGACTTTTACTTAAAGCAAATAACAAATGTCCAAAAACATCTGGCTCTCATTTCCTGGGTAAAATGCAGGAATGAATTAGATTCCCCCAATACATAAACTTCTCTCCACAAATTAGCACATGGAATAAGGCAATGATCCTTTCAAGTAAGTATTTAGTATATAAAAATGAATGACCCTCAGAAGAGCACATAAGCATCCTAGGACATAGCAAGGAATTAATTTAGCTCTCCCAAATTCCTCCTTTTCAGGAATACATTAAACTGTGGATGAAATTGGCACTCTGAGTCTTTATGACACATTTGAAAAGGTGGTTTTTAAGTGGTATTTATCAAATTGTATGGCCTAGGGCCACGTTCTTATGACTCAAGTTCCTAATCTGAAAAAAAAAAAAAAAATCACCGAGTTCCTATCTGGCATACTTGTGAGTAGTAAAGATACCACATATAAGCACAGTTCCAAAGGGTGCCCTTAACAAATGACAGCTGACCATTCTTCTAATTAAGAGACAGTGAGAAGCCATGACCTGGGCACTGGCCTTGTAGATGCCTGCAGTTCTGTTGCAGAGACCTACTGGGGTTCCCCATTGGCTAAACTGTCTTATAGTAAATACTGTTGGTACTTTAGTCAGAAATTCCTCTTGAGTTGATCCCATGCTGAACCTGTTATATGCTTATTTCCATTAATTTTAAGAAATATTGTTTATTTGAATTTTGGAGATCATGGAAAGCATCTATTCAAAGTGGTTTTCCTCCCAGTCCATCTGGGATTGTAAGGACTTCAGCCATTCCTGAACATCACAAAATGGTAGTGAGTGATTTTAGCTTTGGCTCAGGAAAGGCTACCAGAGTCCAGGAGACGGTTGGAAAGATGGACCCATAGGAGAATGTGTTTGTTTTCTTCAGCTGTGAATGCTTTTGGACCTTGGGGCAGTGAGTCATTACTGACCGAACCCAATTAAGAGATAGGAGCTGAATTTAAAACTGAGATATTTGAGGAAGGCCGTCTCATGTTCCTTCAGGTCACACACAGCAGCAGCAATAAAAGGTGATGATAATATAGGGAGGTAGAATAAGAGACCTAGAAAACAATATTCCTTAACTTGGGTTTTCACTTATAGACATGAGAAAAAAAAATGAAGGAAATATTTCAAATTTTATCTTCTTCCTTCAACTTCTGTATCTCCCTGTTTGAGATTATAAAAATCAGCAGATTCCATTGGGGGAATAAGTGTTTTGAAGAAGTAATCCACTGATCATTTCTTCTGACTTGACATGTTTAGCTAAACAAAATCAATACTTCTTAGAGTGGCAATGGCTTTGTAAAAAACTAACACAACTGGGTGACATGAAGCATAAGGGGATAAAAGAATCCTGTAGACAAAGTCCCTCTTTATTCCTTACCCTATCTTTGTTTAAAAATCATATGTGTATGGATATATTGGATATATTAAGTTACCAAATTTATGGAGGTCAGGGCAAAAAAGAATTCTTTTTTTTTTTTCCAATATATTTACTTGCCAACCAAGCTGCCTTAAGTGGCACACACGAAAACAAACAATCTTAGTTTTAAACCAAGCAGAAGAGATTGAAAATATAACTCTGTTAAACATCAAAAGTCCCATCCATGTTTTAAAGAAGTTGCTTATTTTAGCGTATTTAGGAAACAGTGCCCCTGCTTAACACATTTACATTACATCAGCTCACAGGCTTTATTCCCTGCTATTCAAAGAGTACAGTATTTCAACTGGAGAACTCGAAACAAACACAAACAAAGGCTTTCAAAAATGTTTAATCCCTTCAGAGAAAACATTAAGGGACAATCACTTCTTCATTTTGATTGTCACCTGGATTCAAAACTGTGCAACCAGAGATGGTTTCAGATGGACAGATGGCCCTGGCAGTTAAGAGGGACGGGGGTGGGAAAAGGAATAAATGAATACTCTGTTTTCTGTATAAGCAAATAAAAGAGAAGAGGAAACGAAAGAAATGAGCCAGCCACAGTTGAATCAGAGAGTCCCTCTAAACATACCTTGACTTTCCTATAAGAGATCTACTGTCCCGTGAGCCAGTTCAGCATCAGCCCAGATGCAGATACTCCTGCCGCTGAACCTAAGAATGCTTGCCTCTCAGAGATTAACACTGCCTGTTTGCCTGATTCACACAGGGGTTGCTGAAACTTGAAAATGCTGTGTGCAATAACCAGTAATGGAATGCTGACCCAGTCAGGGGACTTGAATCTCCCTCCTTTTATTGGAGTGAATTGCAGCATTTGGTCAAGTGAACAAGGCGTGCAAAGACCCCGCTTCCCCGCGTGCTGTGGGGAACTGAGCCTGGGGGGGGGGGGTTGAGATGACGTCGACATTGGTGGTGGGGAAAATACTTTTGAATGCTGGCTGCTGAATGCTGCTGGGCACCATAGCTTTTGTTTACTTCATCTTCCATGTGAAGATCGCAGCTGTTTTCTTTCAGTAAAAAAAGGAGTAGAAGAATGGAGCAACCTACCTCACATTTTCCCCTCCTCCAAATGTTCCTGGAGCCCAACAGCTGTCTTTGCAAAATCCTGCCACTCAGGATTGGAATGGCTGTACATAATCAAGAATGGAGTGGTGAAGCTGAGATTGTTGGCTGGCTCCAGGCGGCAGGTGGGAAGGAACTGTTCTCTTAATGGGCTCACATGGTCGGCTCCTGTGGGGATTGACTCAAAAAAAGGAAAAAAAGTATCTAAAGGAGGCGATGAAGGAAAGTTGAATACACTCATCTTGTATTTCATACTTAAAGATCTGAATGGCTGAGAAGCATGAATTTACTGGTTGTTAGAGCTGGAAGGGATTTGAAAGGTCCTCTTGTCTAGGAGTTTTCAAATTATTTTTAGCAGCAGATTTTTTTTTCCCCAAACACATCTTGGGCCAGGAGCATCATGTCATAAATGAAAATACCTACATAGAACAAGCAGGAGCATCAGTGGTGGAAAAGTGGTGAAGTATAAGGAAAGCAGCTCCAGTAACAAATGATGTCAGCGCTGGGAACACAGTAGGAGTGGTGGGGACTGTGGCAAACTGGATGCCTGGAGGAGGCAACTGCTGTTCCCTTCAAGTATATTGTCGTCTTTGCCAGGTGGGGATTCATTCATCCTTTCATTCGTTGAACAAATACTTATTACGTGCTTACTACATGCCAGGCACAGTTTTAAGCACATATAAGAAGCAGACAGCAGACAAAAAAGGGAATACATAAAAACATACATATTTGTAAGTAGTGATAAATGCCAAGAAAAGTGAAACAGGGTAGGAGATAGGGAGTAACTGGAAAAGGAGGTATTAGAGAGAACTGTCCAGGAGGGACTATTTTTGTGCTACTTGGTTTATTTTATTTTATTTGTGCTACTTGTTTTTTATTTTATTAGAGTAAGGTTGATTTACAATGTTGTGTTAGTTTCTACCGTACAGCAAAGTGAATCAGTTTTACATATACATATATTTACATATACATATATTTCGCTCTTTTTAAGATTCTTTTCCCATATAGGCCATTACAGAGTACTGAGTAGAGTTCCCTGTGCTGTACAGTAGCAGGAGGCACTATTAAGGGAGTACATGATAGCAGAGAATTAAATGATGGGAAGGAATGAACTGTGCGCAGATCTGGAGGTGGGGTGGGAGTGGGGGTGAAGTTGGGGTGATGAACATTCTAGGGAGTGGAAAAGAGAGTGTGAACATCCTGAGGCAGGCTTTGCTGTTCTCTACCACACCCACTAACTGAGCACAGTTTGGAATTCTATGCCAGTTCAATCTTTTCTGTTTACCCTGGATAGACCAGAGAGGTGGAGATGCTTGTCCAAGGCCACACAGGAATGTGCTGGGACTGGAACTGAGGTCTTGCAACTTCCACCCAGTCCAGTGCCCTTTTTCTTAAAAAATGTGTTCACTCAACATTTTCTCCCATGCCCTAAGCGTGGGGTAGTCTTAATAGACTCTACATGACCAACGATGGAATGACTAATGAACAGCAACATATAGTAGCAATTTCCAATTAGAAATTCAAGGAAAACATTTAAATTTTCAGAGTCCTGTCCCAATTCGCCTAGCCAATTTCTACCTCGGGGTATAATTCTGTGTTGTTTACAGCCTTATCATCTTTTCTGTGCTTTTTGTGAATATGATGACAGTTTAAGTCATTTACTCTTATCCAATGCATTAAATCCTACAGCAAGAGAGGAGTCTGGAATATAGAAAAAAAATCCAAGTTGCTAGTAAAGAGAACAAAAAATATCAGCTAAGTCTGACCAATTTCATTGAGGCATACTGGCTCAAATGAACCAGTTATCTCACATTTTTAGTTCATTTTCCACTCAAACGTTAGGTTAGCCAGGAGATGAAATAACAGTCTTTGATTATCTCTGGGTTCAAAGAACAGAATACAACAGATTGCTTCTGCTCAGTCAACCAAGTTCTTGCTTTCCAGTCACCCTGACATCAACTTCAGGTGGAAAAAGAATATTACATATCAGAATGGATAAAACTTGATGCCCGGGGTAGACCCCTCTTCCTCACCCTTTCCTTTCCACATGGGCTATACCCAGAACCAAGGCTAGACTTTGCCTGTTTTACATATATATATATATATATATATATATATATTTTTTTTTTAATTTTGTTGTTGTTGTTGTATGTGGGCCTCTCACTGTTGTGGCCTCTCCCGTTGCGGAGCACAGGCTCCGGACACGCAGGCTCAGCGGCCATGGCTCACGGGCCCAGCCGCTCCGTGGCATGTGGGATATTCCCGGACCGGGGCACGAACCCGTGTCCCCTGCATTGGCTGACGGACTCTCAACCACTGCGCCACCAGGGAAGCCCAATATATATATTTTTAATTCAGGTATAGTTGCTTTACAATGTTGTGCTAGCTTCTGCTGCACAGCAAAGTGAACCAGCTATATAGACTTTGCCTGTTTTGAAGGAACTTGACTTACAGACTGGCTCCAAGACAAAAATGCATATTCATCTTCTGGAACAGGGCAAAATATTCTCTGATAGTAACAACCTACAGGTCCTCTCTTCTCATTTCTTAAATACAATAAAATTTGTCTTTCGTTCACACTGTAGTTTAAAAAAAAAAACACATAAGGGTTGAAGAATCACAGAGGGAAATTTACTTAAAATAATCTTTTTCTGTGTTTAGTTTTTCTCTCTATTCGGGGGATATGAAAGGTAGAATTATGCCCCCACTCAGTGAAATCTTTTGAAATGTGATTAGACTTTCCCGAATCCTTCTAGATAACACTAAAGGAAATCGGTAGAGATCTTCCCAGGCGAAAGGAGTTTGACTAGCTAATGTATCATTCATTTTGTTTAACCAATTAGAAGGTAGTCGGTTGTTAAATATTTGCTATAATTCATCCTTGGGTGTTTCTAGACACTTCAGTGGCATATTTTATTTATGAATATCAATAACAATGGCAATGCCCAAGGAGGAAGAACAAACTATAAATTATAATTTAGGTTTCTCTTTTATTAAAAGTATAGTGGAAAATTTTCTTGAGATAGACATGGACTATGGGTTGGACATATCTCAGAAACCTGTTTGATTTTGTATCTGTGCTTTGGGCTTATTTCAATTTAATTAAATCTATGAATTATTTAATTAAGAATTTACTCTAATTTAGTGGATATTACAGTGGGGGAGGTAGGGAAATGTGGGTGCAATTCTTATGGTTGCCAATAGTCTCCACAGGTATTGGACTAACCCATAAAATAATACAAGTATCATCAACTACTACAAAATTTGTACTACAAATATTCAAAAGGCTAAAATTACTGGAAAAGAAAGAATTCATGGAAAATTAAGGTTGGACTGGGTCTGAAATCATGGGTAGGATTTAGATCTGTGGAGAGAATTGAAACAGCAGACAGACAAGCAATGACCAAGACACAAAGCAGAAGTGGGCATGCCCTCTATATGAAGGGCTATGGAGAGGATGCATGATAGATACTAATAAGGCATGTTACATCACGGAGAAACTTGAATCTCAGGGAGAGAATCTTGCCTTGTTTTGAGAGGCACTGGAGAAACGTTGCTGGAGGCTTTGAGATTACGCTGACAGTGATATACAGAAAAAATTGGAGGGAGGTAGGATCAAAATTTCAAAAATCACTTGGAAACTTATTACAACATTCCTACGTAAGTGGCCCAAAAATAGTGGTCACAAAAAGAAAAGAGATCTAAAGAAAAAGAAGATCGTAGAGTGGTGCTTGACTCCATTATACATTTATTCACATGTATGATTTGGATACGTCTCTGCTGTAGCTATAAATATCCAATACTGCCCCTGCCTTCACAGGGCATAAACTCTAGGAGACCATAACCAGGACTGAGTTTGAGACCTATGTGTGGATTTTTAGCAAAGCATTATGTCAAATGACTCTTGCAGAAAGTGAGACAGAGTCCAGAAAAATGATGAAAGCACATTAGAAGTGTTTAGGCTTCCCTTAGAGAGCTTGGTCAGCATGTAGGAAAAAGACCAAGGAATAAGATGTGCTTGGTGAGCCTTCACCTCCACCAGCCTCAGCGATGGGTTGAAGGTTTACCACTGAACCTCCAAAGCTCCATTCCGAAATCCCAGTCATCTTTTTGGTATCAAACTGGTGGGGAAAGCCCTGGAGCAGTAGTCATAAGTCTCCTGATTTGAGTTTTAACCCTGCTACTTGCTTAGTAGTATGATCTTGGGAAGTCAGTCTCATTCAACTTCTTCATGTATAAAATGAGACTAATATCACCTGCCCGGCAAACTCAGAGGGTTGTCAGGAAGATCGAAGGAGAAAATATATATTAATGCCGCTAGGGCATAATGATGATGATGAGGGAGTAGAGGAGAATGAAGAACTCTCCTTGGTAACTGTTTGCCTTGTCCTAATTATCAGGGTGTGATATTTTTATTTTATTTAAAAATTTTTTTTGTGGTACGTGGGCCTCTCACTGTTGTGGCCTCTCCCGTTGCAGAGCACAGGCTCCGGACGTGCAGGCCCAGAGGCCATGGCTCACGGGCCTAGCCGCTCCGTGGCATGTGGGATCTTCCCGGACCGGGGCATGTGGCCTGCATCGGCAGGCGGACTCTCAACCACTGCGCCACCAGGGAAGCCCAGGGTGTGATAATTTTAAAAGATACATAAGAATCTTTCTCATGCTAGGAATTTCAAGCCTTGGTCTAAAAAAAAAAGCATTAATTTAAAGAAGCAAACTGGTCTTTAGTTAAATGTTTTTGTTGGAGAATGCCTTTTTTTTTAGCTTCAAAGGAAAACTTACATGAAACTTCAATATATAATACAGAGGGGCTTCCCTGGTGGCACAGTGGTTGAGAGTCCGCCTGCCGATGCAGGGGACACGAGTTCGTGCCCCGGTCCGGGAAGATCCCACACGCCGCGGAGCGGCTGGGCCTGTGAGCCATGGCCGCTGAGCCTGCGCGTCCGGAGCCTGTGCTCCGCGACAGGAGAGACCACAACAGTGAGAGGCCCGCGTACCACAAAAAAAAAAACAAACAGAAAAAAACAATGAGACATTTTTAGTATAAAGGTTTTTAAAGTAATTTGTAATATGTACTTATTATAAAGTCAGTTATTGAGAATAATGAAACTTTTCTGATTAACACAAAATTAGAAATGAGAATTTTATACCCATGTCAACCTCTAATTTTATATTTGTTTGGTTGCACGATGTCAAGACAATTCTGATTCACATAGAGAAGTAGTTAAAAATGGTCGTAATTATATTTATCAGCTTACCTTGAATTCACTGCAGAATCTTTAAATAAACAGGAAGAACAGGAAAAGCTTTGCTCTAATATCTGAGCACAAAAAAAGCTAACTGACAGCACAAGTTAAGCATAGAGGAGGAAAACAGATTAAATTTGGTATGCATTGCATGAGTATAAGTTTCTTTTTATTGAAGTGTTTTAAATAGTGAAAAACAGCAGTGTTTGGGTCAAATATTCATGGAAACTTTGAAAGAACTCTCTGGAGCCTTAGGTGTCTACAGAACTGTGTTTGTAGCTGGTCACATGCATTGAGCACAGGGTAGTGTTCCAAACCCTATTTGTGGTTTATTTGTTAATCCTTACGACCACTGCCCGAAGCAGGTGAAGACCCTGAGACACACAAAGGTCGAGTAATTTTTCATAAAGCACACAGTTGAAAAATAGCTGAGGTAAGATTCAAATCCAGGTTGTTTAACTCCATGGTCTTAAGTCCTGGAGGAGAATGAATTCATGGTCTCACTATACAACTTAGTAGCCAGGTAATTTCAGTTTCGCATCTACCAAATACGGATCAGTTGTGAGGTTTAGTTATGACACTATCTGAAAACCTTGGCATTTAGTAGGTATTTAATAGATGTTTGCTGATGTGGAATTTACCCTATGGCTGACTCCCCTTGGCAAAGCCATCTATGTAGTGATCATTTCATACAGATACTGGCAAACTACAGCTGCAGGCAAAATCCAGCCCATAGCCTGTTCATGTAAATAAAGTTTTATTATAACACTCCTACTCATATTCTTTTATGTGTAGTCCATGTATTTGTGACAGAGACTGTATGACTCACAAAGTCTAAAATACTATCTGGTACTTTACTGGGAAAGTTTGTCACGCCTGGATCTAATATAATGACTGTATTTTTGTCAACTCCCCATAACGCAGAACCATCTAAGATAGCAATTCAGGTGTGTGTAGTTGAAGGAGAAGACAAGGATGAGGCCTCACAAATGAGCTTGCGTGAAACCAGAATTTATGAAGTTGTTTGGGGTACAGTAAGTGTTCTCCCTGCTACCACCCTAAACCTGCTCAGTCTACTGATACATTTTGCTTTGTATTAAAAAAGTTTTAGCTTGTCTTATACATCATAAAACATGGCCATGTTTATCAGGATTTTTTTTTTAAGTTGGGATTAATAAACTCAAGCTACTGATGACTCAGAAATGATTTAATACTTTAATGTTTCCAAAATTAAAGAATGATTTTTTTTTTTTAAAGGGCTTCAAATGCTTGGCTTTTTATTTATTTATTTATTTATTTATTTATTTATGGCTGTGTTGGGTCTTCATTTCTGTGCGAGGGCTTTCTCTAGTTGTGGCAAGCGGGGGCCACTCTTAATCGCGGTGTGCGGGCCTCTCACTATCGCGGCCTCTCTTGTTGCGGAGCACAGGCTCCAGACGCGCAGGCTCAGTAGTTGTGGCTCACGGGCCTAGTTGCTCCGCGGCATGTGGGATCTTCCCAGACCAGGGCTCAAACCCGTGTTCCCTGCATTAGCAGGCAGATTCTCAACCACTGCGCCACCAGGGAAGCCCTAAGAATGATTTTTTTAAAGAAAAATTTTGGACTGTTCTCCATCATGAATGAAAACCAAACAAAAGAAATAGTATTAAATTGGATGTTACTAAGTTAAATCAAGTAACTATTTCCTTTGAGTTTAAATTGTAGTGTATGGAATCTCTTTTCTGTAACTTAAGGAATAAATAATTTGAGGGAGGTAGGGAAATGATACAGGTAGTACATTTCATTCTACCAAGTTGACAGGGCCCTGTTAGTCAAAAAATTTCATCATTATATTTGTTAATAATATCACATTGATAGTTTGAAGCCTCATCCTCCATTTTGGTAACATATTTGAAAGGTATTAGTAAGTGAACATTAACAGAATGGATGCTAAGTTTTATAATTCCAGTACTTACATCCTTGGTGAACTGTTTCTGTGGGTGATACTTCTCCTACCTATAGAAATATGTGTGCATTTAGAATATAGGGTATGCTATTAAGTTGTAAGCATACAAGGCAACAACTGAAAATTTGAGTAGAAATTCCTGTCATTCATCCATTCAACAAATATATATTGAGTACCAGTGATGTACAGTACTAACCACTGGTTGTAGATGACATGGTAGCAGCCCTGGAACTAGAGAAGACAGATAAGAAGTAACACCTAATATATATATATATATATATATATATATATATATATATATTGCAAATTTTATAAGCACTACAAGAAAAATGAACAGGGTGAAGTGACAGAGGATAAAAAATGATAGGAGCCATTTCAAATGGACCGAGGTGGTTGTGGAGGGTGGACAGGAAGAATTATCGGATGTGCAAAGGCCCTGAAGCACAATGAATAAACTTGAGGGGTTCAGTGAGCTGAAAAGATGACAGCATGGTTGGAGAGAGTGGAAGGAGGTGAGGCTGGAGAATGAACAAAGGGCCTCCTGGGCCACGTCAAAAAAGAGGAACAAGTTAAGGTTTTACATTTTTTTAAATGAAAATATATAGCTTCATTTACCAAAAGAGAGACCAGTTCAAGGAAGCTTGTCTGGATGAATTTTTGATGTCTCTTTTGAACGACATCATTTCTCATGTATTTATCTTTGAAATCTCCAGCTAAGGGAAGGGTAGTGATTGTGTAATATGACACACCCTTTTGTGGATAATTATATAATGCCACTAGGGTAAAAGCATTTAGAGAGAGGAGGTAATTTTACTCTTTTCAGCCTGGAATTTTTAGTAGATAAAGATAAAACATTTCACGCTGTCTCCAATACATTGCCATCTCTGCAGAGAATCAAATTACTCTCCTTTCTCTCTTTTACAAAAGATTCACGTCTTAATTTATCACATGAAATAAAAACATTTATGTTAGACCCTGCAAATTGCATCCCTGAGAAACCACAAAAATCAAAAGAAAGTAATTAAAGCAGGATTAATCAGACATATGTTATATTTTTAACTTTCTAAAAAGCCGCACAGTTTGGCAATTTATGATGCTACAGTTGTGAACTTAATAGGGAATTACAACTTCTGAGATATTAGTGTTTAGCAGATGGTAATTATGACACTAGCACTTAGTACATAGAAGAATATGATCTCAGTAGGTATTCCAGACCACATTAAAATTTAGGGGATTCTTGATAAACTGATAGAATAATGATGATGATAATTATTAGGATGAAAGCCAGTTGTTTTGAGCAGCTGGACAGAAAAGAGAGGTCAAGAATAATGACCCTGTAGAGCCAAGAAGGGAATTTAGCACCTTCTGTGTTGTGGATTACTCTGCCTTGAAGGGCTTGGTTGTGAAACACTAGATGTAAGATGTATCCCCTTAATATCACTAACCATCAAATAGGATCAATACAGAAATGTGAAAGGTAGAGAGTTTCAAGTTCTATAGTTTCCACCCACAATTTCACTGCTAAGTGGAAAGCCTGGGTTGATTACTTAGATTAAATTGCTTTTACTGTTAAACTGGTATGGGGAGCAGATTATATGTCCTTTGTAAGTGTGCTCTGCTGGGGGAAGCTGTGTGATATCTTGGAAAGAGCAGAATTAAGAGTCACAAGACTTAATCTCGTTCACAGTAGATTAAATATGACCTTGGACAAGTCACTTAATGTCTTTAGTTGTCAGATTCCTCATCAGTAAAATGAAAACCAGAAAATATTGTCTCTTTTACCTACTTCACTAAATTTTTGAGGTAAAAAACAACAACGACAAAACACTTGGTTATCTGTGAAGCAATGTACTTTTGCATTGATCACTATATCTTGTTTTACAGTAGAGATCAGGAGGTTACTATGTAGTCACTATAGTGTGGTTAATGTTTATGCCGTGTCACACTGAGTCACCCACCAAATTTTTGGGATCCAAGGGGCAGATGCACCTTAAGAGATGCTGCACTGTGGGAGAGGTGTTGTGGATGTACTGTCTTTTTGGTTTCATATAAAAGCAACTCTAGCATTCTTCCTTTTGCTTAAGATTCTATGGTGTGATTAGAAGAATAGAATTCTTACAAGGAGAACAAGGCAGCTAGGTAGGCCTCTACCAACTGAGACTTTGTTGTACCCAACTACACACTCTCACTGGTGGTTACAAAAAACTGTAAGTACGACTAACTGCCTACTGGAAGTCTTTTTTCATGTCTCACTCAACATGACTGCAACTGAATTTGTTTATCTTCCTTCTCATAATGAATAATAACATCATCATCTCTTTCACTGCCAAACCCAGAAACCTGGGAATTGTCCTAGGTTTTCCTTCTTATTCAACTCCCACGTCTACACCCAACACCAATCCTGTAGATTCATTTTCCTTAATTTATTGTACAGCTATCCATTCCATTCTATTTGTGTTACCTCTGACTCGATTCTGGTTCTTAACGTTTTCACAGCAGAATTACTATAGTAACTTCCTAACTGGACTCCTCTGTCTAGAACCAGCTCTTATAAATCATGCTCTTCAGTGATGGCTGACTAATTTCCTAACTTAGAGATCTGACCAAATTATTCCCTTGTTAAGAATTTGTTGATGCTCCCTAGAGCTTTTAAGTAACAGTATCTTAGCACGTATGATTTTTATTCTCTAGCCCCAACTCAGTCAAGCCTGATTATCTCACCCCTCTCATTACTCTGTCTATATCATGCTTTTTCATGCTTCTGTACTTTCACACATGTTGCTAACACAGCCAAGAAAATTATCTTCCCCATTATATGCCTGCTAACTGTTATTTTTCAAACTTCAGCTCTATTGCCATCTCTTTCCAGAAGCTGTCCTGATGTCTATTCATTTAAATGTTCCTTCTCTGTGTTCTGAAAGTGCCCTGTGTATATACTGCTACAATATTCATTAGTCCTCAGCAATCCCAATCTTAAGGTTTTCCTGAGTATCCCTAGACGCTAACAGTGACTGGATCATGACCTGGTATTCAGTGCGCTCCTTTTGAATGGATAAATCAGCACAATCTATATATGGTAGCCATGCCAGAGTGAAGATGAAAGCTCTACACCTGACTAGATTGAATGAAACAAGGGAAGTCAAACTGTAAAGACATTACCTGTGAAGGCATTAGAGTGAAGACTTAAGGAAGCAAAAGGGAACAAACTGAGAAAGAGTGAGAAGCAAGGAGGCAAAAAGAAGCTTAGGATAAATCTTACAGTGTTCTAGCCAAGGGTTGACGTGTCCGTTAGGTTACAGCCACATCCTTAAAGTTACAAGATTGCAGCAGACATTATTATGTTTTGCAGTGTTTGAGAGGCAAGGAATAGACAGTCCAAAGGCAAGTAGCATGTTTGAATAACATGCAGGAAGCCAGTTTGGCTGGGACAGAGTGAGTGACGGTGCCGTGGGATGAATTGTGTCCCCTCAAATTTCATATGTTGAAGCCTTAACCTCCAGTACATGAGAATAGGACTGTGTTTGGAGATAGGACCTTTTAAGAGATGATTGGACATTAAAGTGGGCCCTAATCCTATCTGACTGGTGTCCTTGTTAAAAGAGGAAAGACCATGTGAGGACACAGTGAGAAAGTAGCCATTTTAAAGCCAAGGAGAGAGACCGCAGAAGAAACCAAACTTGTTGAAACTTTGATCTTGGACTACCAGCCTCCAGAGCTGTGAGAAAACAAACTTCTGTTGTTTAAGTCACCCATTCTGTGGTATTTTATTATGGCAGCCCTAGCAAACTAGTACCAAGGAGAAGAGTAATTGGTAAAGTCAGCAAAATAATAGGAGTTTGGGCCGAGGGAAAGGGGGAGAATTATGTTGTGGGACTTTACAGGTCATTGTAAAGACTTAAGGTTTTATTCTAGTGAAATGGAAAACCAGCAGAGGATTTGGAGCAGGTGAATATTAAGATCTGACTTTTACTTTCATGGAGATTGTGTAGGAGAGAAGGGGTAGAAAACAATCAACAGGGAGAGGACATTTGGAGATGCTTCCTCCCTTCCATTAAACAACTTAAAAAACTAAAGATACAAAGTGAGAAAACAGAAGATCCCAAAGCAACTTGCCCAAGTTGAGAGAGTAATTGTATAGTGGTCCCAGGAATAAGAATCAGGCATCCAGTGCTCTTTACTACTGTGTGCTTGAAGAGAGATACATTTGGCTTCTCGTGTAAAGAACACAAGTTTGATTGCCTAATATTTGGGGGAGGCTGGATGTATCCCTGTGAGCAGCTATTAACACTTGAATAAATTATGGTGGCCATGGAACACGCTGTGATACTTTCAGCTGCCCATCCACGTCTCTCTGACTCAAGGACACGTAACTTAAAAGACTGGCAGGAGCAAGTGGAAATTATTCATGGGCTGTAGTCACAGACTGTGTTTCCACAGATGTCCTTCATGGTAGATCATTTCATTGATAGAACAATTTTCAGGGATGATAATAGCAATGGCTGATCTCTAAACTGTTCTCTGACATGCTAGGAGGCTTGCATGCTAGGAATGGGACCTTTTGATTCTAGGTTGATAAAGAATTTGTGAGTGTGTGTTTATACTTATACATGTATACATACATACACATTATGTATACACATATATGTTGTATAAATTATATATTGTATATGCATATATACAATATATACATATGTATATACATGTAAATATACATATGTATACTATATTGTATATGTGTACCATATCATATATGTATATATAATAGAAATATCAAACTTGAAGATAATAAAATATGCTTAATAGTATAAATATGCTCAGTTAAATCTGTAGGATGTTGCATAGAGATCTGAGTTTAAATCACAATTCTGACTCTTTACTGACTATATGAACTTGGGAAAGTTATTGAACCTCAGCAAGGTTCAATTTCCTCATCTGAAAAATATAATAATCATGACTAAGTCATAGATTGTGACCAGGTTAGAAAAGATACTGGGGCATAAAGCACTTAAGACAATGCCTGAGTCTCAGTATGTGTTCAACTAGGGTAGCTTTCACTATTATTTTTCCTTTTGCTAACTTTGGCTTTAATTTCCTCTACTTTTTCTAGTTTCCTAAGGTAGAAGCTAAGACAACTGATTTATTTTTCTTCTTTTCTAATGGAAACATTTCATGCTATAAACTTCTGTTTAAGCACTGCTTTCATTGCATTCCACAGATTTTGGTATATTGTGTTGTTATTTTCATTCAGATCAAAACGTTTTTAAGATACCTTTTGTTATTTCCTCTTTGATGCATGGGTTAATTTCCAAATATTTGGAGAGTTTTTTAGATATATTTCTGTTATTGAGTTCTAGTTTAATCATCTTACGATCAGAGAACATACTTTATGATCAGAGAACATAATATTACTCCCCTTAAATTTATTGAGAGTTGTTTTATAGCTCATAATAATGTCTGTTTTATCTAACTGAATGCATCTGGGCATCTTACTTCACCTGCAAGGAGAATAGAACCTTGGAGTTTGCCCTATTTTAAGGGAAGGTATGTGTGTATGTGTGTGTGTGTGTGTGTATGCATGTGCACACTTACGTGTGTACATGCCTGTGTGTACATGAGTGTTAGGCTGATTTGGAAGAAAGTTAAGTGCCGAAAACTATCCAGCAATAGTCACCAACATATAAACAAAACCTTTGTGGAAATGCCTCACAGGAAGCCCAAACAAATTCAGAGTGTTGATGTCAGATCTTTTCTCAGTGAGCAGAGGAAGAAACATGTGGGAATATGATGTCTGATACAGAGGAAGCAGTCAGGCCCAATGGAGAAAAAGAGAAGAGAGGTGGACAGCTTTGTGAATTTATCATTAGCTAAAACTGGCCAAAGATAGAAAAGGAAACAGAAACATTTGTGTCATGCTTGATTGTGAATGCTTGTTTTATTCCCTTTTATAAAAACACATCTCTTGGTCTTCCCTGGTGGCACAGTGGTTGAGAGTCTGCCAGCCGATACAGGGGACACAGGTTCGTACCCCGGTCCGGGAGGACCCCACATGCCGCGGAGTGGCTGGGCCCGTGAGCTATGGCCACTGAGCCTGCGTGTTCGGAGCCTGTGCTCCGCAACGGGAGAGGCCACAACAGTGAGAGGCCTGCGTACCGCAAAAAAAAAAAAACACATCTCTCTTTTTTTTTTTTTTTACATATACATGTATCTATTCTTTTTCAAATTCTTTCCCCATTTAGATTGTCACTTAATACTGAGCACAGTTCCCTGTGATATACAGTAGGTCCTTGATGGTTATCCATTGTAAATATAGCAGTGTGTACATATCAATCCCAAACTCCCTGAACTCCCTAACTACCCCTCCCCTCCACCCTTCCCCCTGATAGCCATAAGTTCATTCTCTAAGTCTGTGAGTCTGTTTCTGTTTGTAAATAAGTTCATTTGTATCATTTTTTAAAAGATTCTGCATATAAGTGATATCATATGATATTTCCCTTTCTCTGTTTAAAAAAAATCACATCTCTCTTACAAGGCAACTTCGTGCTTAGGTGATCTGTATATTTGTGTTAACAAATAGCTTTTCAGTGGCAGAAATCTGAAAACATGGCATAGAGCAGATCTCTTCTAAGAGAATTCTACAGAACAAGGGACTAAGCTAAGCAACCCACTAGAATATAAGGTCTTTTAGGGAAGGGACCATGTCTGATGTATTCAATTAATCCTCAACTCCCATCACTCATGCCTGCATATGGTAGGTGTTCAGCAAATAATTATTGAATGAAAGCCTGAAGTTTGGAGGGTTAAAACGTTCAATGGACAAATGAGTGTGAAACTGCAATATCCAACACCCCTTTTTAGATTCACAATATGTATCAAACTATTAATACATTAAACAAGAAGGACTTAATTGATATTTATAGGACATTCCATCCCAAAACAGCGCACTACACTTTCTTGTAAAGTGCTCATGGACCATTCTCCAGGTTAGATCATATCTGGGGTCACAAATCAAGCATCATGTATCTTTTCCAACCACAATGCTATGAGACTAGATATCAATTACAGGAAAAAACATGTAAAAAATACAAACACATGGGGGCTAAACAATACAATATGAAATAACCAAGAGATCACTGAAGAAATAAAGAAGGAAATCAAAAAATAACTAGAGACAAATGACAATGAAAACACAATAATCCGCAACCTACGGGATGCAGCAAAAGCAGTTTTACGAGGGAAGTTTACAGCAATACAATCCTACCTCAAGAAACAAGAAACATCTCAAATAAACAACCTAACCATACACCTAAAGCAATTAGAGAAAGAAGAACAAAAAAACCCCAAAGTTAGCAGAAGGAAAGAAATCATAAAGATCAGATCAGAAATAAATGAAAAAGAAAGAAAGGAAATGATAGCAAAGATCAATAAAACTAAAAGCTGGTTCTTTGAGAAGATAAACAAAATTGATAAACCACTAGCCAGACTCATCAAGAAAAAAAGGGAGAAGACTCAAATCAATAGAATTAGAAATGAAAAAGGAGAAGTAACAACTGACACTACAGAAATACAAAGGATCATGAGAGACTACTATAAGCAACCTATGCCAATAAAATGGGCAACCTGGAAGAAATGGACAAATTCTTAGAAAAGCACAACCTTCCGAGACTGAACCAGGGAGAAGTAGAAAAAATAAACAGACCAATCACAAGCACTGACATTGAAACTGTGATTAAAAATCTTCCAACAAACAAAAGCCCAGGACCAGATGGCTTCACAGGCAAGCTCTATCAAACATTTAGAGAAGAGCTAACACTTATCCTTCTCAAACTCTTCCAAAATATAGCACAGGTAGCAATACTCCCAAACTCATTCTACGAGGCCACCATCACCCTGATACCAAAACCAGACAAAGATGCCGCAAAGAAAGAAAACTACAGGCCAATACCACTGATAAACATAGATGCAAAAATCCTCAACAAAATACTAGCAACCAGAATCCAACAGCACATTAAAAGGATCATACACCATGATGAAGTGGGGTTTATCCCAGGAATGCAAGGATTCTTCAATATACACAAATCAATCAATGTGATACACCATATTAACAAATTGAAGGATAAAAACCATATGGTCATCTCAATAGATGCAGAAAAAGCTTTTGACAAAATTCAACAAGCATTTATGATAAAAACCCTCCAGAAAGTAGGCATAGAGGGAACTTACCTCAACATAATAAAGGCCATATATGACAAACCCACAGCCAACATCGTTCTTAATGGTGCAAAACTGAAAGCACTTACTCTGAGATCAGGAACAAGACAAGGTTGCCACTCTCACCACTATTAGTCAACATAATTTTGGAAGTTTTAGCCACAGCAATAAAAGACAAAAAAGAAATGAAAGGAATCCAAATTGGAAAAGAAGTAAAACTGTCACTGTTTGCAGATGACATGATACTACTATACATAGAGAATCCTAAAGATGGTACCAGAAAACTACTAGAGCTAATCAATGAATTTGGTAAAGTAGCAGGATACAAAATTAATGCACAGAAATCTCTAGCATTCCTATACACTAATGATGAAAAATCTGAAAGAGAAATTAAGGAAACACTCCCATTTACCACTGCAACAAAAAGAATAAAATACCTAAGAATAAACCTACCTAAGGAGACAAAAGACATGTATGCAGAAAACTATAAGACACTGATGAGAGAAATCAAAGATGATACAAACAGATGGAGAGATATACCATGTTCTTGGATTGGAAGAATCAACATTGTGAAAATGACCATACTACCCAAAGCAATCTACAGATTCAATGCCATCCCTATCACACTACCAATGGCATTTTTCACAGAACTAGAACAAAAAATTTCACAATTTGTATGGAAACACAAAAGACCCTGAATAGCCAAAGCAATCTTGAGAAACAAAAACAGAGCTGGAGGAATCAGGTTCCCTGACTTCAGACTATACTACAAAACTACAGTAATCAAGACAGTATGGTGCTGGCACAAAAACAGAAATACAGATCAATGGAACAGGATAGAAAGCCCAGAGATAGACCCACACACATATGGTCACCTTATCTTTGATAAAGGAGGCAAGAATATACAATGGTGAAAAGACAGCCATTTCAATAAGTGGTGCTGGGCAAACTGGATAACTACATGTAAAGGAATGAAATTAGAACACTCCGAAACACCATACACAAAAATAAACTCAAAGTGGATTAAAGACCTAAATGTAAAGCCAGACACTATAAACTCTTAGAGGAAAACATAGGCAGAACACTCTATGTCATAAATCACAGCAAGATCCTTTTTAACCCACCTCCTAGAGAAATGGAAATAAAAACAAAAATAAAGACATGGGACCTAATGAAACTTAAAAGCTTTTGCACAGCAAAGAAACCATAAACAAGAAGAAAATACAGCCCTCAGAATGGGAGAAAATATTTGCAAACGAAGCAACTGACAAAGGATTAATCTCTGAAATATACAAGCAGCTCATGAAGCTCAGTATGGCAAAAACAAACAACCCAATCCAAAAATGGGCAGAGACCTAAATAGACATTTCTCCAAAGAAGATATACAGATTGCCGACAAATACATGAAATGATGCTCAACACCACTAATCATTAGAGAAATGCAAATCAAAATTACAATGAGGTATCACCTCACACCAGTCAGAATGGCCATCATCAAGAAATCTGCAAACAGTAAATGCTGGAGAGGGTGTGGAGAAAAGGGAACTCTCTTGCACTGTTGGTGGGAATGTAAATTGATACATCCACTATGGAGTACAGTATGGAGGTTCCTCAAAAAACTAAAAATAGAACTACCATATGACCCAGCAATCCCACTACTGGGCATATACCCAGAGAAAACCATAATTCAAAAAGACACATGCACCACAATGTTCATTGCAGTTCTATTTACAATAGCCAGGACATGGGAGCATCCAGATGAATGGATAAAGAAGATGTGGCACGTAGATACAATGGGATATTACTCAGCCGTAAAAAGCAACAAATGAAAAAGAAACGAAATTGAGTTATTTGTAGTGAGGTGGACGGACCTAGAGTCTGTCATACAGAGTGAAGTAAGTCAGAAAGAGAAAAACAAATATTGTATGCTAACACATATATGGAATCTATAAAAAAAAAATGGTTCTGAAGAACCTAGGGGCAGGACAGGAATAAAGACGCAGACATTAATAATGGACTTGAGGACACAGAGAGGGGGAAGGGTAAGCTGGGACGAAGTGAGAGAGTGTCATGGACATATATACGCTACCAAATGTAAAATAGATAGCTATTGGGAAGCCACATAGCACAGGGAGATCAGCTAGGTGCTTTGTGTCCACCTAGAGGAGTGAGATAGGGAAGGTGGGAGGGAGATGCAAGAGGGAGGAGATATGGGGATATATGTATAGCTGATTCACTTTGTTATAAAGCAGAAACTAACATACGATTGTAAAGCAATTGTACTCCAATAAAGATGTTAAAAAAACAAATAAAAACATAACAATGTGAGAACTGTCAAAATTAAATAAATAATATTGGAATGATACTGTTAAGTAACTATAAAAAAAACTATTAAAGACTATTAGAATACCTACAGCAAGATAACTTACTTATTTTTTGAGTAAACTAGCTTTTTGCCAGTATCTTTGACCATGGAACTCTTTTTTAGGGACTATCTATTAGCATTCTGCAGAAATGCTGTCACAACCCAGTATATCTTTGAGGTAGCAAAGCTGATATTAAAGATGAGAATTTGAAAAGATGACTGTGACATCACATCTCACCCTTGTTAAATTGAATCTACACCACAAAAATATTTTAAGTGTTCAAGTTAAACTGGTTTTTTGTATGAGCTGGGCTTGGTAGGTTACACATAGAAAGCAATTTTAATTTTGCTTCTGCCCCTTCAAACCTGCTATTTTCACTATTCACCCCTAACCCCCAGGTTCCACTAACCAGTACAACTCTGGGCAGTTCTCCATCAGCTTTTCTGATTACCGACAGGTAATAAATGAAAAATCTTTTTTTTCAAGGTGGTAAAAAGTCTAATGCAGTAGAAAGTGCAATCCATGTAAATGTTATCTCTGTCTTCTCTCACAGCTATCACTCAGACTGAAAATCCACAAATAGCGGGAGGGTCCAGGTGGGCTTCCTCACTTTCCCCAATCAGTATCTTCTCCCCCTTTTCTAGCTGTGATTTCTGGCCTCTCCAGCAATAGGGAGGTGGGGGAAAGCAAGGCTAAGGTGGAAAGTTGGAATAAGCTTGACCGGTGCCATTACAATCTGCCATTGCGATCCTCTGAGTGTAGTGGAATCCCAATTGACTTTTCTCTCAAGGGGCATTTTGGTGAGTTGTTTTTGAAGACATCTCCCTTTGCCTACATCACAGGGTGCCTTTCAGTAACTGTTCTGCTGGCTCTAGTTATGCCTTCTCAGGCCAGCCACTGATGACTTCTTCATTCTCTTGGCTTCTAGTGGTACATCGTCAGTAATGTGGTCATGTCACCCTTCCAGGCAGTCTCTTCCAAGATGACCCAATCTGCCTTTCTTGAGCAGATCCTTATTCGCCCCACCAAATTCTGGAAGTGCTGCTTATTCCCAATATAGCTCAGTCCTAGACACCGGAAAAGTGTAGCTCAGGCCATAGTCCCCTGTATTTTCAAGCATGAGTCAGACATCAGTCCCTATGTCTCTTAAAGACTGGAAGACATGTAGTAAGCTCTCTGAGTGGTTCCATTGATGTGCCTCTCTTTTGGTTTGTGTTAAAGAAACACTTGTATCTGGGGTGGAGGGTAGGGATGGGGACACTTACTAAATTGATGACATCCTCCAAAGAATCCTCAGTGCCAACTTCTTTGAAGTTACCCTTGGTAGGCTGGAGGTTGCCAATGTGATTACATGGGTAGAACCACTTCCGTAACCTGTTGTGGGGTCTTTTAAGCTACCACCTAGCTTTAGAATGTGGGCTCCTTGGCACCAACTCTACTGGGCCTCTTCTGAGACCTCTAGAAAAGAGGAACTTCCCATTGCACATGACTTAGTATACTCAATCCACGCTGATATCTTTTATGAGAAATATAGCAAGAGAAACCGTAGCTGAAATAAGAACTAGCCAGAGATATAACCACTGAGACTTAATTATGTTTTTTATAATGCATAAGGCCTACAAAATAAGGAAGAAAAAAATGGAAAATATTAGTTTTATGTACCAATTATTAGCTTCATATGGTGAGTTTTACAGCCATTAGAATGTGGACAGAGATTGAATTTCACTTATAAAAGGCTCACTTTTCTCTACCCCCTAGTTCATGGCCATCAGACAACAAATTAATTTCCCCTATAAATACTTATCTATGCTTAGGCTTGCACTTGTCCTTCGGTTTTTGTTGTGTTTGACCTTTACAACAATACCCTTGTTTGCCCAGAAATCTCGAGTTGTCAGCGCTGGTTCCTAATGAGCTCAAAGATATTAAGGCCACCAGCAATGATGCTAGAGTTAAGAGTCCCAGCTAAAAAAAGAAAAAGAAGTTCATAGTGAATGTCAATTCTCTGACTGATGTTCGGGGATTAACTGTGTATTTTATCAAGTTAAAATTCACACAACTTTCTGAAATTCTTCCACTTTTTTTTATAATACCCTAACACAGTGCCTCTCAATCAGGATTGCATATTAGAATCACTTGTGGAGTATTCAAAAATTCTGATACTCAGACTGCAGCCCACTCTAATTAAATCAGAATTTTTGTGTTGGGGCCCAGGTATGAGTGCAACCAAGTTTGAGAGCCACTGCTAACACCTTTTGCCTGATGTGTAGCTTCTGTCCATTCATAGCAGAGCACATAATTAAAATCCCTATGGAACTCTATCCCATCTTTAGGTAGAAGAGATGGAGAGTACATTGCCTAGGCTATGAGAAGTTTGGTTTGCCTGCTCAGTGCCTCTTTAAATGTTGATTAGGCTCCATCGTTTAAAGTCTAGTTCTTTGTAGTTACAAAACAGAAATGGACTCAGACTTAGAGAATGAACTTCTGGTTATGGGGGATGGTGGAGGGTGGAAGGGTGGAGGGAAGGGATAGTTAGGGAGTTTGGGACTGACATGTACACACTACTGTATTTAAAAAGGATAACCAACAAGGGCCTACTGTATAGCACAAATAAAGAAAAGAAAGAAAAACAAAAAAACTCCAGTTCTAATGACAAATTCTTTTTTTTACTTTATTTTTGTTAATGTCTTTATTGGAGTATAATTGCTTTATAATGGTGTGTTAGTTTCTGCTGTATAACAAAGTGAATCAGCTATATGTGTACATATATCTTCATATCCCCTCCCTCTTGCGTCTCCCTCCCACCCTCCCTATCCCACCCCTCTAGGTGGCCACAAAGCACCTAGCTGATCTCCCTGTGCTATGCGGCTGCTTCCCACTGGCTATCTGTTTTACATTTGGTAGTGTATATATGTCCATGCCACTGTCTCACTTCATCCCAGCTTACCCTTCCCACTCCCTGTGTCCTCAAGTCCGTTCTCTATGTCTGCATCTTTATTCCTGTGCTGCCCTTAAGGTTCTTCAGAATCTTTTTTTTAGATTCCATATATATGTGTTAGCATATGGTATTTGTTTTTCTCTTTCTGACTGACTTCACTCTGTACGACAGACTCTAGGTCCATCCACCTCACTAAAAATAGCTCAATTTCGTTTCTTTTTATGGCTGAGTAATATTCCATTGTATGTATGTGCCACATCTTCTTTATCCATTTGTCTGTCGATGGACACTTAGGTTG
This sequence comes from Monodon monoceros, assembly GCF_005190385.1. NCBI lineage: Eukaryota > Metazoa > Chordata > Mammalia > Artiodactyla > Monodontidae > Monodon > Monodon monoceros. Next base: position 72,970,651 of record NW_021703783.1, on the reverse strand, counting down.
CTTCCATGTCCTGGCTATTGTAAATAGAGCTGCAGTGAACATTGTGGCACATGACTCTTTTTGAATTATGGTTTTCTCAGGGTATATGCCCAGTAGTGGGATTGCTGGGTCATATGGTAGTTCTATTTTTAGTTTTTTAAGGAAACTCCATACTGTTCTCCATAACGGCTGTAACAATTTACATTCCCATCAACAGTGCAAGAGGGTTCCCTTTTCTCTACACCCTCTCCAGCATTTCTTGTTTGTAGACTTTTTGATGATGGCCATTCTGACTGGTGTGAGGTGATAGGTCATTGTGGTTTTGATTTGCCTTTCTCTAATGATTAGTGATGTTGAGCATCCTTTCATGTGTTTGTCGGCAATCTGTATATCTTCTTTGTAGAAATGTCTATTTTAATTGTTTAGTTTCTCTTGAAAACTCAGCTATTCAAGCAACAGTGGCCTGTTTCTCCCCATGACGAGCAGCTTGTGCTGGGTCGAAGCAGATGGCTTTAGAAGGGGCCTATGCTTCCCCGTTTGCCCATAAGCCTCACTCACTGGCATTCCCTTCCTGGCCCCTATAGGCACCTATAGGAAGAGTTCTGGATGCCTGCTATTGTCCAAGTTTGGAGAAGTCTTTCAAACCTTAGCCCCTTCTGTGTTGAAACACAGGCAATTCCAACATACTCCACAGAGCCTTCTTTGCTCTAAATGGCTCACATAGTCCCTTAACCCCTGGATTGTTTAAAAGTTTATTCGGTTTCTCTTTTGCATTCTCTGCCAGCTCATTTTGCACCACCCCTCCCCCCTCCAAGAGAGTTTGTTCTGTTCTTTTGCTTTAAAAAAGGAAAACAAAGTGTGACTACACATCTATTCTCCAAAGACCATAGCTTCTCAAGGCTGAGAGCCAGATGCCTGATTTGTTTTCCATCCAGAGCTGTACATACAGAGAAAGTCAGCAGCGCAAGGCCATTCTGCTTTTGACTTTCCTAGGTCTGAATGCACAGCTAGTCAACAGTGGAGCTGAAAATAGAACCCAGGACTTTCAAATCATTGTTCTGTTTACTGGGCCGTGCTTCCTCCCATAAGTACTAGGTTAAACAACGTCCTGTTTTGCAAAAGTAGAAGTCATAATATACGTATGAGAAATTGGATGCAGAAGCAATACAGGCCTCACCCTCAGGAGAGATGACACTGTAGTATAAAGAAACATGAATTCATTTCTAGCACTGTAGCATATAGGTTGGACACACTCATAAATGTGTGTTGAATCATCATCTTTCTAATGTGTGACATTTTGAACAAGGGGCTCTCACTGAGGGCCAAGGATGTATTTGCCTGGCAACCCACAGAAAGGAAATTTAGAATCTTAGAAAGGTTATCATGAAAATGACAGGACCTGTATATAGAGATGGTCAGGGACCTGGAATCTGGGTGTAGCCTTTCAGGATAGTGTAGCAAGTGTCGTAGGGAGGGACCAGAGGTTTGGTAGCACTGATTCTCAGCTCAGGGTTTGTGCATGGCCCACAGAGAGCGGAGAAAGCAGATCTGAACAGTAGGAGGACTGCCAGTAACTGACACTTTCCCAAGCTCCAGGGAAGGGTTCAGAACTCTCTTTTGTGTCACCATTTTGCAGAGAGCTTACCTCTCTTTTAGGGAGACTGCACTGGTTTTCAGTGAGCTCTCAGAGGGCAGGAACCATGTGGTTCTCTGTGCTATTCCCCTCCCCGCCCCCCATGCCTAGCACATATAGGGAGATAGCAGAGTAGAGCCTAGAACCACTTTCTGAGTTTGAGTCCCAGCTCTACAACCTCCCACCTGCGAGACTTTGGACAAGTGAGTTTACCTTTGTGTCTCAATTTTCTCATTTGCAAAACAGACATAGTAATAATAGTTCTCACCTCAAGCAGTCATTGTGAAAACTGTCTTACTATTTGTCAGGTTCTTAGAATGGTACTTGGTACCTAATAAACATTCATTAAGTGTTAGTTATTAGAGGCCATCAATACATAATTTATGATGGATAAATAGTCTAGCTAACAATATAGTATAGTTAGAATATGCCAGGTGACTCGATAAGCACTTTGCATGGATTACCTTATTTAATTCCAAAAGCAAGCGCACAAGACAGCTACTCCTATTGCTCCATATTACAGGTGAAGCACAGAGGGATTAAGTAATTTACTCAAGGCCACACAGCTGGTGACAGGAGAAGGGTTTGAAACTATATGGTCTGATACCACATCTTTCACCACTATTCTGCCAATTAAGTATTTCCTAGGAGAAATACTAAGGTAATAGCTGCTTTATGATGTTCTTCTGGGGCTCAAATATAATTTACTAACACTTTGAAAGTAGTAAAAATATATATACATATGTGAGATGATGGTGATGACTAATAAACACACAAGAGATCTGCTCTTATTAGCCTCACTTAGCATGTCAAAAGGTGTTAAAAATAATAATTAGCTTTAGGAACCAAAGAACAAGTAAAAGCATTCATTTCAACATACTAAAATGCAATTTGATATGCGGGTGTCACATACTCCAGATAACAGCCATTGAATAAATTAACAGTCCTTGTTAAGAACTGAAGTGCCATGATCTTTCCCTTGTTTCTTTGGTAAAATATACTTAGTTATGATACATTTTACTTATTTATATGCTTTATCTCTGAATAGTTTCCCCAGCCATAAATATGAGGGTGAGTGGAAATGATGAGTGTTTTTTTGTCACAGAAATTTTTTGGAGTGTTCTGGTGTTATGGAAAGCAAACCAAACTTGAGGTTGGGAGATGAGGTTTCTGGCTCTGGGCTCATTATCAAATAATTTCCTTTAGAACCTGAAGCAAATCTCTTAGCCTTCCTGGGCCTCAGATTTCTCTGTCTGAAAACAGAGCTTTGGATGCCACTGATTATAACATTCCTAGTACCTTTAGAAATCTTTGATTTCACTCCTGGAAATTTTTATGATAGAGCATACCTTTTCCTATATCCACCCCCATATATATATATATATATATATATATATATATTTCAACATTTTTGAAATCAGATTATTTCACAATTAAAACAAACATTAAATTTAATCTTTTCCTCCTCCTTCTTCTTCCCCCAAAACATTGTCATTAAATTGACAGTGTATCTTAGAATTAAGGCAAAGAAGTAAATCCAAATATAAACAAAGAACATAACACCCACCATCACAAACAATAGCTAAAGCTGTTCTAAAGTCTTAGTTGATGTGCGAATGGACTTGTGTACTGATAATTAGAGAAAGAGCACTTAGTACATCACTACTACTTAATTTCTTTAGAGTTCAGGCCCTCTTCCAAGGAATGAATTATATTTTCTCTGTAGCAGCTACGATTCCAGGGTTCCCCCTGCCAATGTTGACAGCATCCTATCAGAGACAAATACTTGTAAAAACTAAAATGTCCCAATACGTTGACTCTGTGACCATCTGTATGTACCTGTGACTAATCTTAAGAAGTCAAGTCAGTCTCTTTGCAGCCAGCTAAGAATACTAGGGGCCTTTCTTTTCTCCAGGCATATCCAAGTGGGAGAACAGCTGTTCTTTGTTTCAGGAAAGGACAGGGCGAAGGTTAGTTCATGGGTAGAGTTTCCTGTTTGTAATGTCTGGAACCAAGGAAGGTGCCAACATTTTTGAAGCTTTTGAAGGTTTTATTAGAGGTAAGGTAGTTCGTGTTGGGGTAGAGTTGCAATGAAAATACAATTTCCTCCCCAGTTGATGTCCTTTCAGATGTGTCTAAGACTAATCGTACAATTGTCCTGCTAATGGTCCTTTGATGGCTCTCCTTTGCCTGCCAGACAAAGTCCAAACACTAGCACTCTCTAAACTCTACCCAGAATTATTTGCAATTCTATGAACTCTTTTTGCTCCATCTTGTAGAATCACTGAATTCTAAGCGTTCTAGTCTATCTTTCCTCCTCCGTGAAAGGGCATGTACTTTCACAAATACATTCACTATGATTCCAGAAGTGGAGAGTATTGTGTTCTCACTGTCCTAGGCAGTGGTGCTGGGAATGCACAAACAGGAGCTTTTTAAAATCAAAATGCCTGAGGCAGCCATCAATTAAAGGTTCCTTCACCTGCTGTCTCCTAGTCCACTGGCAGGACTTGAGGGGTAAAGGCCCTCTCCTTGGACTGAGACGCTGGAACTCTAGCCCATCCCTCCATCTTCTCCAGGATGTCCCCTGCATGGGGAGTCATCGGGTCAGTAATGCTCACCGGCCTTTTAAAAGATGATATCATTTGCAGTATAGGTGGTTTGGGTGTCTTAACTCTCCTAAACTTCAGTGTCCTCATCTATAAAATTTGTTATGATAAAGCCTCCTTCCTAAGCCTAATCCTGCATATTAAGTGGGATAACATATAAAGCACTGAGCACATACTATGACCTATGAGTTCATTATTTTTGTAATATGGGATTTGGTTTTATTTTGTATAATGTGTCATCAAAATTTTAGTTTTGAAATATTTGGTTTCCCGTGTTAAGGGGAATTCCCTCTCCCTGAATCTCCTTCTTGACTGTTGGCAGTCTGTGTTCCAGCAAGCTTCTTCTCTCTGGTATCTTATAAACATTTAGGTTCCAAAACAAAGTCTGTACTTAACTATTAGTCTAACCAATTAGTTTAGTCTGTCTGCATAATGGTGTGATGAAGATGCCTGCAGATATTGGTTCACTAAAGTCGATTTCCCTTACCAATAATCTGTGATGACTAGTTCGTCTGCAGTAGTTCCTGCAGTTCCAGCCTTCATGCCAAGCAGTGGAGCTGCTGGCCTTTCCCCCAGCCCTGTACACAATTCCCATCTGTGGAAACTAAAATCACCTGCTGGAAGAGATGCTTGCTTGTCCACATGCCAGGAGGAGCATGGAGTTGGGACATTTCTTTGGCTTGTTGGGAAATAACCTGGGCTTTAAGCTTAGCTGAACCTGGGTTCAAGTCCTGACCTTGCCATTTGCAAGCACTTCCAGGGCCAAGGAAAGCTCAACAAATGTTGGTTTCCTCCCTTGTCTCCCTTTGAGAAACAGTGCACCCTTCTTTCCAGTGGTTCATTTCTGTGATCTAGTCATATGGACATTCAGTCCAACACATCCATACCAAGAAGCACATAGTTACGAATTTTACTTTCTGTTGCCTTTGTTTCTTTTTCACAAAGCCAGGATTTCAAAAACAGCTCGTGAACAGTCTGTATTTCACGGCGATTTATTATCACACCTTTCTCCAGATGTAGATGTTCTATTACCCCTGGCTTCCTGACATGTGAAAAAATATATTCCTTCTCTCTCAGTCTGTGTCTCCTGATAACAAGTTCAGACAAGCATTTTCTAAATAATTAAAGAGAAGGTGGCTGCCACGGGCATCTATAACTGACCTATTTCAGAATTCAATTGGGCAACTCTTACCTCACTTTCCAGGGAGAGGCAGTGTGTTGTCATGAGAATATCTCTTCAGAGGTAGTCAAAACAAATGGCAGTTCCTGACCTTGGGCGTATTCCCTGGCCCTCTGTGGTCCTGCATTTGTTCCTCTTTCTGAAAGGCAGACCATGCCACATGGCATCTAAGGTCCATTCCTCCCCTAAAACACCTGAGTCTACTTCTTGCTGATTTATAAGAAAACACATTGACTTGCCTGAAGATATTAAATGGCAAATATTTAAGAAGAGAACTGGTCCTTCTCCACTTCTCTTTTATGTCTAGGTTATAAAATTATTATAATGATTACTCTTTCATTACTCACCTAATCCCATAAGACACCTCTCACTATATAAATGCACATAGCCTGTTTTCCGACAGCAATCACTCATTTTGTTGATGGGAATCAGGTCCTTTCTAAAGGCCAGTAAGAAAGGGTGCCAGCTTTCTGCTAGCAGACTTTACTTTCTTCAATGGGCAAAAGGTTTGCTGTGGCTGAGACCAATGCAGCATCACCCAGTTGTCTTCTCCTAAGGGAGAATTACCAACTACTCTTTAGGTACTCCAAAGGCTTGCAACATATGCCATGAGGTTAGAGGAGAAGAAAAGGGATATTTATTAGTAGGAAAAAATGAGATACAGTAGGTTCTCCTTGTTTTGTCTCTCTATACTGCTTGGTGTTACACTAAAGCATTTTACATAGAGATCTCATTTCTCCTCTTTTACACTCAGGACCACTCTTCAAAGCAAGTCTTATACTTCTTTTACAGCTGAAAACATGGAGCCTCAGCGTTGTTAATTAATTTCCCAAGGTCACCCAGGTCTCTGGCTATAAAACCTGTGTTTATTTCATGTCATTAGCATGGCCCCTACCAGGAACTCCTACATGTGTCTAAAATGGGTAAAGAAAAAATTGTTCTGGGATGTGGAGAAACCCTGAAATGACTCACTCCGCTCAGGCAAGCCTGCCAAAATGTTGTATTCCACATCTGCAAAGCTTCAAGCAGGGATCCTATGAACATGGAAGCAAATACTTAGGTATTTCACACCCCTATACCGAGAGAGTTTTGAATTCTTTTTCCCAATAGATTCACAAAAGTCAGACATTATTTGAGATGCAATAGTAATGGATACCATTGACTGAACTCATTATGCTCCCAGCTCTGTGCTAAACACTTTTTAAGCATCATCTCATTTACCCAGACATTGTTCCATGAGATGGTTACCACTCTCTTATATAGACACGGGCACTGAGACTTATTAAGAAGTGTCACTTACCCAAGTGACATGGACTCGGAGACTGCGAAAACAGGTACGTCGGAATCTAAAGCAGATCGCTCCTGTTGATTACTCAGCAATGCGTCAGCACTGCAGGGCAGAACAGGACTCAGGGAGCCCTGTTCTCTCTCTCCATTGGGTCTGCACTTCCATATGGTAACTTGAAAACTTGTAGGAATCACTACTGTGAATAGAGAATGTCCACAACCAGCAATAACAATTATAGGGACAATCAACACTGTAAGTTGTCACTGTACTTGCATTCATTAAAGATAGAAATTAATGGGGAAGAAGGCAGAGGGGAAAATCCCTGTCTCAAATGAGGTCATCGGAACAATAGAGCAATCTCAGTAATTATTTAGAGGGAACAGAACTGATTATTTATCAGAAATAGAACAATAAAGAGGCCATGTCCAGAAGCCGCCTCCCTTGCAGCATTTCCCGGAAAGATCACACATTGTTTAGTTTAATAGTTTCAAAAATATTAAGGAATAACAAGATCCGCTAAGCTAGATTTGACTAGAAGATAAAAGATTGCCAATAACAGAATGTATTTCAGTTGATTTCAGCATAGTGAAGCCAAAGCTAGAAAGGAATCATTAAGGAAAAGTATGTAAATTCTTTTTTTTTTAACATTTTTATTGGAGTATAATTGCTTTATAATGGTGTGTTAGTTTCTGCTGTGTGACAAAGTGAATCAGCTATATGTATACATATATTCCTATATCTCCTCCCTCTTGCGCCTCCCTCCCACCCTCCCTATCCCACCCCTCTAGGTGGTCACAAAGCACAGAGCTGATCTCCCTGTGCTATGCGGCTGCTTCCCACTAGCTATCTATTTTACGTTTGGTAGTGTATATATGTCCATGCCACTCTCTCACTTTGTCTCAGCTTACCCTTCCCCCTCCCCATATCCTCAAGTCCATTCTCTACATCTGCGTCTTTATTCCAGTCCTGGCCCTAGGTTCGTCAGAGGCACTTTTTTGTTGTTGTTAGATTCCATATATATGTGTTAGCATACGGTATTTGTTTTTCTCTTTCTGACTTACTTCACTCTGTATGACAGACTCTAGGTCCATCCACCTCACTACAAATAACTCAATTTCATTTCTTTTTATGGCTGAGTAATAGTATGTAAATTCTGACCTTGCATTTTGCAGTGACAACACTTAAGCAATCGTAGTCTAATCCAAGTTTGTCACAGGATGCTAGACTTTCATACAATGGCTTTCAGTCCTCAGCTGATAGCTGATTATGACAGCAGATCTTTTCCTGGAAACTGAATGAGTTTAAAATATATAGTGACCTGATATTAGTGGATTAGAGAGACGAGGTCAGAGATGGGAAATGAATCAGGGTTGGTAAACAACTGTGGCCACTTATGTTGCAAATGTGCAACATAAGGATGAAAGGTGGCCAGTGCACTCACGTGATTCTCTCAAAATGGCAGAAACAAGAGCTTATGTGCTTGTATCCAGTTTAGAAACATCATCATCCCCAACTTATAACTCAGGTCTGATGTTTATAGGCATTTTGGAAAGTGATGGGAAAACAAATTCATTCCTTTTTCAAACATTTATTGAGTGCCTACAAATACACCAGGCGTTGTGGAGCATGTGGCGTAGACGCAGGAGAGGGACAAAGGCACTGAAAAATAAACAGCCATGCAAAATGGTCCACATTCAGTACAAAAGGAGGCCTAGGCCAAAAGTGCAAACACATGAAACAGCCGCTGATGGCAGATGCTTGCTCCTCTCAAAGAATTATAGACCAGATACTTACACTCAGAGAAACGAAAACTTCCTAAAAATATGAATGTGCCAGCCAGCATTGTTTTTCTGACATTAATCTAGATTTAATAATGGTTTAGGCATTAAAAAAAACTCAGACTTCTTGAAAGAAAGAAATTCATCCACCTGATTCCACAATGGTAGCACTATGAGAGGACTTAAAAGAAATGTTAGTGCAAAGATATTTTCTGTTTTTAATTCACTTCTTAATCCAAGACACATACAGCATTGTTTATAGGTGTCAATTCTAGTAGAAGGCAACATCCACTAGCTCTTCTACTCACAAGAAGAAAGCAAGGCTCAGAGACATCAAATCCGGTGGCCCAAATGCAGATGTCTCAACTCTGTATTGCCTCCCTAATCTTTATTATGACTCTGAACTTAGCTACTCCTTCCTGTACCAAAGGTATGGGATTCTCAAAGAAAAGATAAATAAATGTTAAATTATAATAATAACAACTGAATCCCCGGTTGGCTGCTATCAAGGAAGGAAAGAAAGAGGACAGGAAAAAATACGCCCTGTAACTTTCTGAAAGGCAACAAGAATTTAGAGCAAGATTCCTATTTGCATTTGCAGGACAGGGCGTGAAAATATTGATTACTGTGCAGCAGGGGATTTCCTGTCTGCCTCCAATAAAGTGCATTCCACAAGCCTGATATTCTTGGAACATAGTGTTACACCTTGGAATTTCCCTAAATCTGAAAAGAGAGAGTGACTTTCAACCTTCCCTGTTCTAAATAACATATTCTAACTTCCTTAAAAAGATGGATCTATGTGGGTGTTAAGAATTTGATATCTTTACTTCCTCTAGATCCCAATTTTCTCTCCAAATTCATATCATCACCTACTTCAAAAAAAAAAAAAAAAAAAAAGACCACCACCTCTCTCTCCTGACCATCCACACAGATCAGCTGCCTCATACATGAGGTGTTTCCAACATCATTGGCAGAAACCAGTTGCATCATTAGAAGTTTGGATTGCCTTTCCTGCTAAAGTTACCAGTCCTTCAGACATATCTGAGGTAGTGTTAATATATGTCTATAAATTTTTTATCAGAAGGAGAAATCAAGAAGGAGAGTCCATGTCCCACCCCCTCCTTAAATCCAGCAGGTCTTTGTGACTGCCTTGACAGTTGAATGCCAGGGAGGAGATCTGGGTGACTTCTGAGTCGAGGATGGAGAAGTCCATGTGGCCTCTTCCAGTGTTTCCTGGGACAGTCACTCTGGGAGCTTTTCCCCCATGTAAGAAGTTCATTTACTGTGTCCATCACTTAGAAAGATCATGTGGAGATACCAAATCGAGAAAGTGGTACCCAAAAGGCTTCCCAGTCTAGATGTCAGTTGTGAGTGATGAAGCCTTGGTGATAATTCCAGTCCCGGGCACTATTACAACCTCATAAGATCCTGAGTGAGAACCACTTACCCAAGCCCAGTCAAACCCAGGATTTGTGAGCAAAATAAGTGTTACTGTTGTTTTAAGCCACTGTTTGAGATGTTTTATGCACGATAGTAGACAATTGGAACAGATTCTGAGAACTGGAAGTTGGGTGCTGCTGTAACAAAACCTAAAACGTGGGACATTGACTCTGGGACAGAGTGGTGGGCAGAAGTTGGAGGGATTTTGAAGAGACTGTGCACAGAAGCCTGATGGCCCTTGAAGAGGCTACTAGAATGTTAGCAAGGTGTCACCTGCAGTGACACGATAAATACAAAAGGTATCGAGTGGACTGGTAGATTTGGCTAAAAAGAATTTCAGCCAGAATGTTGAAAATGCCAAATGGCTTCTTTTAGTCACATATAAATATGTAGAGAGATGAGTTCAAAGTGGGAACTGTTTCGTTTTCAAGAAAACTTAAAGAAAGTATATAAAAGATCCAGTGCTTGCTACATTCAAATATAAAAGTATTTCTCATTCCCAGTTTCTCCATACAGCAGAAGATTCTCAGATTAAGAAAGGGTGTCAGACCAAAGATCAAATCCAAAAGCCAAAGAGCCTTTGTGGGTAATGTCTCATAGACCCCTTGAAACAGACAAAGTTTCTCTAAGCATCTTAAGGGCATGCCAGGCAGACTCTCTTAGTTAAACAGTGGGGCTTCTAATAATCTTAAAGTAATGGTCCCATTGCAGCTTTACAGGAATCCCAAGGTAGAGAAGGACTTACATCAAAAAGATTTGTGGGGAAGTTTTTGTCTAATGGAGTATACTCTAATAAAAATGAGGAGAAGCCCACAGAGGTTTTTGCTGTTTTTTTTTTTTTTTTTGGTTTGTTGTTTTTTTTTTTATTGAGATATAATTGACATATAACATTATTTTTATTTCAGGTATACGACATGATTCAATATTTGTGTATATTGTAAAATGATCACCTCAATAAGTCTAGTTAACATCCATCACCACACATAGTTACAATTTTAAAAAATACAGTGACAAGATTTTATTGATTAACATTTTGTCAGCATGGACTAAAAGGGGCAAAAACAGTTAGAAACAAAAAGAGATCTTTAGATTCCAGAATTTCCATGGGCAGGAGACAGGCTGATAAAACTATTCAGCTTCCAATACAGGGCACATTTTGTATAAAAGGAAAGATAATTTAAAGGGAACCAAGATAATTTAAGAGGAACCAAGACTGAAAGGGGAGACCCAGGAGAAGTGGGAAAATCCTTCCTAGGCAGTAGGACTGAGACCTGAAGAAGGAACAGGGAATGTTTGCCTGGCTAGATTTCAAAATTGCATTGAACCAATGACGATTGTGTACTTCCATTTTCCTCTGTTTTCAGCAAGAATGTCTACAGTGATTTTCCAAGGCATAGCACACCATTGTTTGTTGGGTATATAGGTGTTTGTTCACAAGTGTTCAGACTGAGAGAAACAATATACAAGAAACCTCACCCGGGCTTCCCTGGTGGCGCAGTGGTTGAGAGTCCGCCTGCCGATGCAGGGGATGCGGGTTCGTGCCCCGGTCCGGGAGGATCCCACATACCGCGGAGCGGCTGGGCCCATGAGCCATGGCTGCTGTGCCTGCGCGTCTGGAGCCTGTGCTCCGCGACGGGAGAGGCCACGGCAGTGAGAGGCCCGCATACCGCAAAAAAAAAAAAAAAGAAAGAAACCTCACCCAAGGGGTTTCATTTGTACCTAGATTTGATTTAGATGATAAGATTCTGAACCTTAATCCTAAGCCTGATGAAACACTGGAAGGGGTGAATTTATGGATTTTTTTGAATGTGGAAGCAATATAAATAATTTGTGGCCAGTAGATATACTTTGGAATTTTAAAACATGTTCACAGTTTTTTGACTTCCCATCAAGAGGTGGAGTCTAATTCCTGTCCCCTTAAATATGGACTGGACTTACTAACTCATTTCTAAAAAATAGAGTGCGATGGAACTGATGCTACATTAATTCCAAGCCTAAGGCTTCAAAGATAATACAGCTTCTTCCTGGCCCGCTCTTGGAACACTCATTCTTACAATCACCCCCCGCCCAAAACTTGTGAGAAAGCCCAGGCCAAATGGAGAGTCCTGGAAATGAACCAAGGCCCCAGGCCCTCAGCCCCAGCTGAGCTCCCAACTTGTCAGCCATATGAGTGAGCCACTTTGGAAGGAAATGCTCCAGTCCTCCATCAAGCTGAGGCCACATGGAGCAGAGACAAGTCTTCCCAGATAAGCCCTGTCCAAACTGCAGATTTACTTGCAAAATAAATGACTGTTGTTTCTTTTGAGCCGTTACGTTTACACTGGTTTGATACATATCAATAGAAATAGGAATAATTTCTCATCAGGTATATATACAGTTGAGTTAGGGGTGCCGACCCTCAGTGCAGTTGAAAATTCACATACAACTTTACAGTTGGTAAATCCTGAGTCAACCAACCACGGATTGTGTAGTACTGTAGTATTTGCTATTGAAAAAAGTCCACCTATAAGTGGACATGCACAGTTAAAACCTGTGTTGTTCAAGGAGGGTCAACTGTGTATATATATCTGGCATTTATTGAGGAACAAATATTGTCTAGACCATATTCTATATGCATTACATATGTTAATTCATTCCATTCTCATAACAACTCTATGAGGAAAATGCTTTAATATCCCCATTTAATAGATAAGGAACAGTAGATAAAGCATGAAGAAGTTGACCAAGTAGCTCGACCAAGACCATACAGCCAGAGGGCCCAAACCGTTGACCCAACTGATCCATAGTCCATAACCATTATGCTTCTCTGCTTCTTATAATAGCATTTTCTGCTTTAATTTTTCCACTTACTGTTAACACCAGGTAGCCTCTTCTCCATGACTCTAGGCTTTACCTTTAGTTGAGGGAACTTCTTGCTCCTAATAGGCAGACCACAGTTTAGATTTTGTCCCTAAATTCCAGATTTACTGAGATCAGCCAACTATGGCCCATGGGCCAGATCTGGTCCACTACCTGCTTTTGTAAATAAACATTTTATTTTTTAACACAGCCATGCTCATTCATTCATGTTTTGTCACGGTTGCTTTTGCACTACACTGCAAAGTTGAGCGGTTGTGACAGAGACTATATGGCCCACAAAGCCTAAAATTTTGCTATCTGATCCTTTACAGAAACAGTTTGCTGACTCCTAACTTAAATCTCTGAAGTTCCCTTTCTCACTGAATTCATAATATGTCATAAACAGAATACATGAGAATTTTAGACCAGTCTAGACTGAAACCCACCTCTGTTACCTATGTATGCTCTTGGGAGAGTCTCTTAACTTCTCTGAATCTTAGTTTTACAAAAATTGGAGAGAATAGTAAGACCTCTGTCTTAATTCATAAATGCTAAGATATTGATACATAAAATATTATTAATACGTTAAAAGTTTTACCAATCTTTTATTATTAGAGACAAATTTAGGGGATCGTATAATTAGAGGCAAAGGAAATAAAAGATGCTTAATATTTTATTTTCATGTTTATTCATGTTGTTTATAACTGTTAGGGCACACAAAGAAAAAAGGGTGGCAACAGCTTCTGTTAGGTATAAGACACAGGTGGAGATCAATGGTCTGTGGAAGTCCAGGTTGTAAATTTTTTTCTATAGTCCAGATTTTTTAAGAAAAATCCTATAGGAAGAGATGGCTTCACAGGAAACAGTTTTCTGACACCAATTTCTGATTAATTAAATGTCAAAATTTGAAGAAAGAACTCTGGGTTGCTTAATGAGCTAAAAATACCATATTTTTCACACTATAACTGAATATTTTTCTTCGATAATATGAGTAAATTTAGAATCCCAATGGCAGAGTGACTTGACCTGATTAAAAGTATTTTTTTTCCACATTTGCAGATAGTCCAAGCAACTGTCAGCAAGTTAGTTATTTCATCGTTCCTGCCAAAATGATGTAATATCGCGGGGGATGGGAGTTTAAAAGTTGATCTAAGTGGCTGAATTAACTGTTTCCGTTCTGAGAGGTGACAGTCACATCCTGATTTCTCAGGAGAACTATGAGAACCAGATTCTAGGAGAGCGAAGTCAGGGGCATCTACTTTGTTTGCTATTGTTGCCAGGAGACCTTTTTCTGTCCTTGGTGTGAGAGCTGCGGAGTCAGAGCTTATCTCTGCTCCCAGGTGACGCAGGTCAGCTTCGCAGGTATTGATGGTGTATCTGTCTAGGTGGGGGTGACAGCCAGGGTGTGGGAGAGGCTCTGCTCTGAGAGAGGAGTTGGGGCCTCTCACACATGAGGGGTGTAAGATGAACAGAGATGCTGCAGGGAGCCTGATGAAGCAGGTTGAGTTGGAGCTGACTGAACACCACCTTCAAACTGCTGTGCAGATTCTGGTTTTCTTCATTCAAGTTCCTTTTCTTTCCCTCTTTTCACTTGTCACACACATAAAGGGCAGTGAAATGCCAACCTGGCCCAACTGAAAAGCTTGGAGATCTGAAACTGTAAAAGAAGATAATGATTAGACACATGTGGAGATGAGTAGAGACCCTTGATAGCGTACTTTATGTTCTTGGTTAACCTTTTAACTATAAGAAAGCACTCATTTGGGGCTTCCCTGGTGGCGCAGTGGTTGAGAGTCCGCCTGCGGATGCAGGGGACACGGGTTCGTGTCCCGGTCCGGGAAGATCCCACATGCCGCGGAGCGGCTGGGCCCGTGGGCCATGGCCGCTGAGCCTGCGCGTCCGGAGCCTTTGCTCCGCAACGGGAGAGGCCACAACAGTGAGAGGCCCGCGTACCGCAAAAAAAAAAAAAAAAAAAAAAAAAGAAAGCACTCATTTAATAGACATGGGCTCCTTGAAAGAAAGGAAGAAAGAAAGGGAGGGAGAGGGAAAGAAAGAGAAAAAAATAGACATAATTTTGTCTCAGACCATTACATTTTTAGTATTGTACTGTTCCAATGCATTAGTTCATTAAAGAAATCATAGAGGGCTTCCCTGGTGGCGCAGTGGTTGAGAATCTGCCTGCTAATGCCAGGGACATGGGTTCGAGCCCTGGTCTGGGAGGATCCCACATGCCGCGGAGCAACTAGGCCCGTGAGCCACAACTACTGAGCCCGCGCGTCTGGAGCCTGTGCTCCGCAACAAGAGAGGCCACGATAGTGACAGGCCCGTGCATCACGATGAAGAGTGGCCCCCGCTTGCCACAACTAGAGAAAGCCCTTGCACAGAAACGAAGACCCAACACAGCAAAAATAAACAAACTCCTACCCCCAACATAAAACAAAAGAAAAGAAAAGAAATCATAGAACCTAAAGGTAGAAAATTCCGTAGAGGTCACTTTGTCCAAATTTGGATGCCTGCAGAACTCTTCTGTGTAACTACCGTGGTGGGTGCATTAATTCATTCCATGATGTTTTCTGAGCCTGGTCTATACCAGGCATTGATCTAGGCAGAGGCCCGAACAAAAGAGACAAACATTTTTGCCTTCATGGAGTTGGCTTACATTCCAGGACCTGTGCTCGAACATTTCTAGTGACCAAGAGCTGTCAGTTTAGAAGGGAATAAATAAGTACTTGAGATTTTTATTTATTAGTAAAATCTTATGAGCAGAGTTTTCAGAACGTTACAAATATTAACTCATTTCATGCTCTTAATAAGGCAGATGCTATTATCATCATCATCCCTCTTCTACAGATGAGCAAATTGAGGCACAAAGAGTTTAAGGAATGTCCCAAGACCATGCAGCTGGTAAGCCACAGGGCCAGGATTTGAACCCAGCTGTCTGGGTATAGAATCTGGGTTCTAAACTACTAGGCTATGCTGCCAACATTTGACTAGTTTATATTTATGACTTGCTTCTGTTTGTCCTGATGTTGGTATCCCTTACTCTAAAATGTTTAGCCCATTTATATCTTAAGACCCTTGGGACCTTCTAATGTATACTCTCATCCACTGGATACAAACAAAGACCATGCCTGACTCTTGAATTATGTGATTATATAGGATGAGACAGCACTTCCTTAAAAGGTATGGGCCCCGCTTGTCCCACCACTCTTCCTGCCACATGAAAGGGCAGTACTTGTATGTAGTAGGTGCTCAATTAATAATAACTCTTGCTGTTAATTCATAAGTTTCTGGCTCACTGATGACTAAAAGTCCCCAGTTTAGCTTCCTGCTTCTAGCGCAAGACTGTTCTCTAGGAGAGGATGCCAATTAGGCTTTATTGGACATTTTTTCAAAATTTTCCCTGAAAGCAGGTTTTAATAATGGGAGAGGGCCTCATAGGGCTGAGAGGAGAGACACTGTCATCACCAAGGATGGAAAAGGGAGAGGATGAGGAAGTTGGGAACATGGAAAAACTCATATATGTGGGGCCATCTTGAAGGCTGCCCTTCCACAAGAGCACAAGCAATTAACCAATCCTTCTCCACAACATGTAGAAATAAAAACAGCTCTACCAAGCCAGGTTTATTGCTTTGGGTCTGAAAAAACAATCATCTATGCTGTTGCATCATGGAATAGGAGGTAAGAAGGAGCTAGACAGAAGTTTGAACAGGGCTATAATACTTTTGAAATTTTTCTGAGTCAACTCATTGGTTGGTTTAATCCTTTGTTTGAAAGGAATAAAAAGAATGTCAGATGCCTTCTCCTTTCAAATGGAATAGTCTCAAAATACTTTCTAACATCAAATCCCAGTGATTTCCAGATTATCACTCATGACTCCTCTTCCTATCATTGGTGAGATTAATCTAGTGAACTTTCTTTACTAGTTTATTGGTCTCAGAGTTCTCTGCCAATGAGACTCAGCCAAGACAACTTCCTTTCTCTTACTCAGTCCTCCCACCTGCAAATTTGGTCTACAGAAAGTATAATTCCTCTTGCATCCCTTCTTCTGCTCTGTCATTCCAAACAAGAGGCTCTGCCGTATGTAGAATTACCCACCTCTTCTGCTCATGTAAATCCTACCTTAAAGTTTGTCTTCTTTTGCAGATACTTCCTGGATGCTGTTCTGAACACAAATTGTTCCCGTTCTGTTGCTCCCCACTTCAGTCCTGCATGTAGAACCATTACTTAAACTAGTAAACCAGTGCACTCAGTGAATGTTTCCATGCAGAGTTGTGGTCATAGATGTTTTAAAACCAATCTAGTTATCATAGCCAATGTGTAGGTTTCTAGAAAGCAAAACCAACAGCTACTTGAAGTGGACATTCCAAAGACTATTTGTGTGAGTTTGTGAAAGACAATGTCCTTAAAAATTTTTTCACACTACGTGGTACTTAATTTTTATTCAACAAAACCTTGAGAAAGCCATCCACATCTGCAAGAAAGGTTTTTGAAATTAATAAATTTTAGATTCCTTGACACCCATCCATGAAGCATTACCTTTTCTAAGTAAAAGTAGTTGGCAAAAATCATTTGAGACGTTTCCCATAATCTCTCAAAGAATCTGGCTCAGAATCTGAGTCCTGGGACCAAACACAGATACTGACAACCCAGGTGGGTTCCTATTTCATCCAAACAAGTTTGTTTTTCTTTTTCCTGAATGGATATTTTTAAGTGCCTGCTGGTTATTAGTCAAGGAAGAAGGGTGTTATAGGCCATTAACTTTAAAAAAAAGGACATTTCTTCTCTTGAATTTTCCCCAAATGCTTTGGAAGGATTTCTATTGCATTATTGGTTGCGTATATTCTTACCGTGATAATCCACTTTTAGTAGCTTCATTTACATTAGCTATCACCCCAGAGAGCCATAGTAACAGGCTGCTGAATTACCAGAGAGAAATTGCTCTTGAAAGTAATCATTGTGAATGAATTTTCATCACTCGGTCTCATCATTTCATGCTGTTTTGTCTCTTTCTTTTTTGCCCCTGCCGAAAGTTAAGCACAAAGAGGCCTTTTGTTATTATCTCATTTTCTTTAGAAAACTTAGTCTTATTAATCATAGCAGTTGGTTTATATAGACAACCAAAGAGTATCACGCATGCTCACAAACACACCCCCGCCGAGTTTTTGAAATGAGTTTCGTCTTCTTGTGGTGAACATTGTTTTATTTTACTTTACAGTATCTCATGTAAATTTGGTTTTCATGTAACCTAATTGGTGCAAGTTTCTGTTTTAAGTACAGGGGCTTGTTTTAAGCAGGAGAATTGTGTTGGATTTACTTCAACAAAAACGTTGAAATGTTAAACTCTTGGGGGGAAAACCTAGAATAATTAAAGAAATAATATTAATAAAAAATATTTAGCAAGTACTTAATGTCAAGCCCTACGTTAAAAGATTCTTAAAGGGTATTTTTGTTGTTGTTGTTTGCTAGTTTAATATTCTTTCATTTGCCCCCAATTTGGTGCTACAACTTTTGTTATTTTCCTCATTTTTCAGGTGAGGAAACAGGATTTCAGAGGATAAGTAACTTGCCCAAACTCACACAGTTATCAAACAGTGGATCCAGAATTATAACCCCAAAAGTCTGATTTCTTAATCTTTCTACTACATTCCCTTATATTATATGGTATCTGCTAAGGAATACTGAAGTGAATGGAAAAAGGAATTAAAATTCTAATTAGTTACTATTTATATGAGCTTATAAAGCAACAGATAATGATTGACCTAGCTGCTGAACGGCTGAAAAGATTTCTCCCAAAATATAATTTGCTGTTTAATCAAAATGAAATTAAGTTTTCACATGGTGCCTAAAAGCTGGAAGGTTTGGATTTTTTGTTTTTTGTTTTTCTTTTAAAGTATCTAAAGAATGGGCCAATAATGAGATAACCATTGGGGAAAACAGACACCAACAGCTGTTTTCTTCACCAAAATACACTTGTGTTCAGAGTCATATTCAGCTGCATGAAATCGGAGTTTTGTAGGTTGAGAAGCTGCTAGAAATTTCAGCCAGACTCTATTTTTTAAAGATAAACTTAAGTAATAAAAGTGATTACAGAGGTTACTGTTTTTAATTGGTTATCAGTACTGTTTCCAGATGTCCTTTCTACATTTAATCCTTTCAGCAGATGGCTGTTGACACCTGCTCCGTGCCCAGCTCGGTTGAGGCCCCAGGAATATAGGGGTAAACAGAACAGACAAGTGGCTTTTAGAGATTCTCCTCCACTGAGGGAAACACTAATTGAAAAACTAAAAAGAACATGTAATATAACATCAGAAAGTGGTAAATTCAGTGAAGAAAAAAATAAAACTGGATGAAGTGAGAGACCCGGTAATCGGTGAAAGCTTCTCAGATACAGTGACATTTGAAGACCTTCTCTGAGGAGGTCACAGAATCTATGCAAAAGGGTGATGGGACACTTAACAAGGTGAGGTGTGGGAGAGGCCTTTCTGCATGTTTTTAAGATTTGAATGTGAATGCATTGCATTTTTAACTCTCTGCCACTACCAGCCCCGCCCTCTAACTGTTGTTCTTTTAAAACTCCATTCAGAGTGTAAGTTAATAGTTGCTTTGCAAAGAGTTGGCCCTTTTATTCTTTTTAATGTTTGTTTTATTTTCCACATCTGGAAAAAGAAATACAATTTAACCAAATATTTGTGAATTCTTTTTCATTTTACAAATACTGTTAAAATTCCAGTGAGCTTTGATGCAACATTTGATATTTTCGCTTTCCCAAGCATTTGCTAATAATCCATTCTCTGAGAGGAGATGAGGTTTTTCTTCATGGTTTTCAGGAATAGGGTGTTTTGACAAATGTCTTGCTATTCAATACAAATAAACTTAGTTTGACTTCAGAATTAATGATAAAAATATTCTCTGGCTTGTATTTATAAACACCCACCTTAAAAACTAGTGATTTGTAAAAACAAGTAAGAGTCCCAAACTTTATCTTCACCCAGGCCTCCTTTCTCAAGCCCTCATTGAATCAGCTGCCCTTGTTTCCTTGGATTCCTGACCCTGCATTCAGTACTCTTCCCTCTAACTACATTGGGACCACGTTCTATAACATCACCTGGTTCTTGGATCCAGCTAGTTCTTAGGCCGGTTTTACTCATGGACTTCTCGATTTTCTGAGCTCATAATTTTTTGCAGTTTGATCTGGGTTTATGTCACTTACGGCTGAAGGACTCCTGATAAGACACTAAGGGAAGACCATAGGACTGGTAGGCAAGAAATCTGTCAGAGCAGAATGAAACAAAAAGATCTAGGTAGCCAATGACTTGGGACTCACATGGCTGCATATTTTGAGATAATCATAGCAGGCAACAAAAATGCCAGCTGAATCCTGGTCCTGGGGTAGGGGCTACTTGCCCTCTGGCCTCTTCTTTTTTGCATGGTGGCTCTACGGTTACAGATATCCAGGACTAAACTGTAGCGAGAGAGAATCTGCAGATGTACACATGATCTAGCCTTGGCTGGAGCAAGATAAGAGCAATTAGAATTATTAGGTTTCTTCTCATCCCAAGCAGTAAAAAGATTTCAGGACAAGCCTGGAGTTTCTTCTACTTACTACATGTGATCATCAATAAAGCATTTCATGTTTTCTGAGCTTATTTTCTTCCTTGATGAAATGGAGGAAAGTTCTACTACTTAACCCTCACAGCAGTTCTAGTGTTATCCAAACTGGGACACTTCTGAGAGTAAAAGGAATATTCATCATGATGAAGGGCTAGCCAGCCTCAATTAGGACTGTCCCAGGCAGATCAGGACCTATGGGCACCCCTTTTCTGAATCATTCCTCCTGGTTCTTTCCTGACTGGGTTTTTCACATCTACCTTCTGCCTTCAATCATCTTTTTAGAAAAAGAGATCATTCTAGATGGTTTCTCTCTTTTTTGCTGTGTATACAGCTGGCTACATCATGGTGCTATTATGAGCCAGACCCTGTTTTATATTCACCTTGTCTCATTGCATTTTCCCAGCATTCCTGTGAGGTAAGAATGATTTAGGGACGAGGAACAGTCCTAGAGCAGTTGAATACTGCCGTTTGCACTGCCAGGCAGCAGTGGGCCTGCCATACGGAGCAGGCGACCAGAAGCTAGAACCTTTGCTCCGCTCACGGTGCTTGGCTGCCTCTTTGTCTTTCAGATGTGCAGATGAGAATAGCCTGCCTCATTTTCCTTTGCATCATTTAAAATCTGGGGGTTTAATAAAAAGAAATGAAATCTTGCCATTGGCAGCAACATGAATGGACCTAGGGCGTGTTACGCTAAGTAAAACAAATCAGACAGAGAAAGAAAAATGCTGTATGATTTCACATACATGTGGAATCTAAAAAGCAAAACATACGAATATAACTAAACAGAAACAGTCATCAATACAGAGAACAAACAGGTGGTTTCCAGAGGGAAGGGGGTTGCGGGGAGGGGAGAAATAGGTGAGGGAGATGAAGAGGTATGCACTTCCACTTGCAAAATAAATGAGTCACAGGTGTGAAGTTTATAATGTGGGCGATACAGTCAATAGTTGTGTAATATCTTTGGTGAAGTATGGTAACTAGACTTATCATGGTGATCATTTTCAAATGTATAGAAATATCAAATCACTATGTCGTGTAACAGGAACTAGTGTAGTGATGTAAGTCAATTATACTTCAAAAACAAGCAAATAAAATCATAGGAAAATAGATTAGATTGGCAGTTACCAGAGGTGGGAGGTCAGGGGAGAGGGAATCGGATGAAGGTGGTCGAAATGTACAGACTTTTCAGTTATAAGTAAGTTCTAGGGAAGTAATGCACAACATGATTAATATAATTAGCACTGCTGTCTGTTATACTTGAAAATTGTTAGAGAGTAAATCCTAAGAGTTCTCATCACAAGGAAAGCATTTTTCCTATTTCTTTAATTATGTATCTGTATGAGGTGATGGATGTTTACTAAACTTATTTTGCTAATCATTTCATGATGTATGTAAGTGAAATCACTATGCTGTACGCCTTAAACTTATACAGTGCTGTATGTCAATTATATCTCAATAAAACTGGAAGAAAAATGTCTGGGAGCTTATAACTTTCAAAGATAGAGGTAATATTTTTTAAAATCAGAGATCTGCTTCAAAGTCTTTCCACTGTGGCTTCTGAAGGCTGTGCTAATAAAAAAAAAAAAAGGGAGTTCCCCTTGAAGTGTCAGTGGAGACTGGTTCTCTGGGCTCCAAATAGAAATCTTCTTCCAGGTCTCTTGAGGCCTGAGCTCTGCTGTCTGTCACAGAGCCTCCTATGAAGGTGACAATGAGAGTGAGCTCCTAGTTCCATCCTAAGCGTTCCCTGGAGGCAGTGGCATGCTAGTGTGTTTGACACCCAGACAGAAGCATTTTCTACACCCTCCTCCTCTATTCCACAGATTTATTTTCAGTAATAATCCTGTAATAATCAGTAAACATTATTCTTTTCTTGATTTGTTCTTTAGTTGCAAATGCCAATTTTAAAAAGAATGATACTTTTAATGATACTTTTAATGATACTATTGAAGCTTGGAAAAATATTTCAGGTATTAAAAATTTGTTCTTGAAAAACGAAAATATTACAACTTGCACTTCATGTTGCTTCACCGCTTGAAATTTTAAACACAAATAAAAATTCCAAGCCATCCCACAGAATGATACAACTGAAGCAACTCTAGTTCCTTGTCTTTGTCTTTACAGTTACTTTATTATTCTCATTGATTTTTTTCTTTAATTGGAGTATAGTTGCTTTACAATGTTGTGTTAGTTTCTGCTGTACAATGAAGTAAGTAAGCTATATGTATACATATATCCCCTCCCTCTTGGACCTCCCTCTCACCCCCCCCAACCCACTCATCTATGTCATTACAGAGCACCGAGCTGAACTCTCTGCTCTATACAGCAGGTTCCCATCAGTTATCTGTTTTACTGATATATGTATGTGTATATATGTCAATCCTAATCTCCCAGTTTGTCCCACCCTCCCCTTCCCTCCCTGTGTCCACATGTATGTTCTGTACATCTGTGTCTCTATTCCTGCCCTGCAAATAGGTTCATCTGTACCATTTTTCTAGATTCCACATATATGTGTTAATATACGATATTGGTTTTTCTCTTTCTGACTTACTTCACTCTGTATGACAGTCTCTAGGTCCATCCACGTCTCCACAAATGACCCAATTTCGTTCCTTTTTATGGCTGAGTAATATTCCATTGTATATATGTACCACATCTTCTTTATCCATTTTTCTGTCGCTGGACATTTAGGTTGCTTCCATGTCCTGGCTATTGTAAATAGTGCTGCAGTGAACATTGTGGTGCACGTGTCTTTTTGAATTATGGTTTTCTCAGGGTATGTGCCCAGTATTGGGATTGCTGGGTCACATGGTAGTTCTATTTTTAGTTTTTTAAGGAATCTCCATTCTGTTCTTCATAGTGGCTGTATCAGTTTACATTCCCACCAACAGTGCAAGAGAGTTCCGTTTTCTCCACACCCTCTCCAGCATTTATTGTTTGTAGATTATTTTGATGATGGCCATTCTGACTGGTGTGAGGTGATACTTCATTGTAGTTTTTTTTTTTTTTTTTTTTTTTTTTTTTTTTGTGGTACGCGGGCCTCTCACTGTTGTCGCCTCTCCAGTTGCAGAGCACAGGCTCCGGACGTGCAGGTTCAGCGGCCATGGCTCACGGGCCCAGTCGCTCCATGGCATGTGGGATCCTTCTGGACTGGGGCACGAACCCATGTCCCCTGCATCGGCCGGCAGACTCTCAACCACTGTGCCACCAGGGAAGCCCTTCATTGTAGTTTTGATTTACATTTCTCTAATAACTAGTGATGTTGAGCATCTTTTCATGTGCCTCTTGGCCATGTGTATATCTTCTTTGGAAAAACGTCTATTTAGGTCTTCTGCCCATTTTTTGATTGGGTTGTTTGTTTTTTTGATATTGAACTGAATGAGCTGTTTGTATATTTTGGAGATTAAGCCTCTGTCAGTTGCTTCATTTGCAGATATTTTCTCCCATATGAGGGTTGTCTTTTTGTCTTGTTTATGGTTTCCTTTGCTGTGCAAAAGCTTTTAAATTTAATTAGGTCCCATTTGTTTATTTTTGTTTTCATTACTCTAGGAGATGGGTCAAAAAATGTCTTGCTGTGATTTATGTCAAAGAGTGTTTTTCCTTTGTTTTCCTCTTAGAGTTTTATAGTGTCCAGTCTTACATTTAGGTCTTTAATCCATTTTGAGTTTATTTTTGTGTATGGTTTTAGGTAGTGTTCTAATTTCATTCTTTTACATGTAGTTATCCAGTTTTCCCAGCACCACTTATTGAAGAGACTGTCTTTTCTCCATTGTATATTCTTGCCTCCTTTGTAATAGATTAGGTGACCATAGGTGCATGGATTTACCTCTGGGCTTTCTATCCTGTATCATTGATCTATATTTCTGTTTTTGTGCCAGTCCCATACTGTCTCGATTACTGTAGCTTTGTAGTATAGTCTGAAGTCAGGAAGCCTGATTCCTCCAGCTCTGTTTTTCTTTCTTGAGATTGCTTTGAGGGACTTCCCTGGTGGCCCAGTGATTAAGAATCAGCCTGCCAATGCAGGGGACATGGGTTTGAGCCTTGGTCCAGGAAGATCCCACATGCCATGGAGCAACTAAGCCTGTGCGCCACAACTACTGAGCCTGCGCTCTAGAGCCTGCAAGCCACAACTACTGAAGCCCACATGCCTAGAGCCTGTGCTCTGCAACAACAGAAGCCACCACAATGAGAAGCCCACTCACAGCAACAAAGAGTAGCCCCCTGCTCGCTGCAACTAGAGAAAGCCCACATGCAGCAACCAAGAACCAACACAGCCTAGAATAAATAAAATTAAAACAAATTTTTTTAAAAAAGATTGCTTTGGCTATTCGGGGTCTTTTGTGTTTCCATACAAATCGTAAAATATTTTTGTTCTAATTCTGTGAAGAATGCCACTGGTAATTTGATAGGGATTGCATTGAATCTGTAGATTGCTTTGGGTAATATAGTCATTTTCACAATATTTATTCTTCCAAGAACATGGTACATCTCTCCATTTGTTTGTGTCATCTTTGATTTCTTTCATCAGTGTTTTACAGTTTTCTGAGTACAGGCCTCCTTAGGTAGGTTTATTCCTAGGTATTTTATTCTTTTTGTTACGATGGTAAATTGGATTGTTTCCTTAATTTCTCTTTCTCATCTTTCATTGTTAGTGTATAGGAATGCAAGAGATTTCTGTGCATCAATTTTGTATCCTGCGACTTTACCAAATTCATTGTTTAGCTCTAGTAGTTTTCTGGTGGCATCTTTAGGATTTTCGATGTTTAGTATCATGTGATCTGCAAACAGTGACAGTTTTACATCTTCTTTTCCAATTGGTATTCCTCTTATTTCTTTTTCTTCTCTGATTGCCGTGGCTAGGACTTCCAAAACTATGTTGAATAATAGTGGTGAGAGTGGACATGCTTGTCTTGCTCCTGATCTTAGGGGAAATGCTTTCAGTTTTTCACCATTGAGAATGATGTTTGCTGTGGGCTTGTCATATATGGCCTTTATTATGTTAAGGTAGGTTCCCTGTATGCCCACTTTCTGGAGAGTTTTTATCATAAACGGGTGTTGAATTTTGTCAAAAGCTTTTTCTGCACCTATTGGGATGATCATATGGTTTTTATTCTTTAATTTGTTAATATGGTAGCAGGAATACTTGGTACCACAGTACCACACAGATTAGGTTATGAAATTGCCCGAAAGATTTAACTGAGTCCATGTGAGTTGGGGGAAGACTGTATACCTGGATGTTTTCCACAATAATTTTTATGTCAGATTTTATTTTATTAAAGGATAAATTATGAAAATGTGCTAATTTGAAGCTTATCCATCTATTATACAACTCAGTGGTAATCACAACAATTACTTAAAATATAGACCAAGAAAAGATTTTTTCAGGGAGGAGTATTTCACCATTGACATTGTTTGGAATTGTGATGCATGGCAGTGATGATAGACCGGGTTATTTTTGCTTTCAGATTCTCTACAGACAGATTCTCTCTATGTGATATTGCCTAGACCAGAGCTTCCCATGGCCTTGAACTTCGATCCTTACTGCCTAGAACAAATGAAGTTCAGTGTCCAAAAGTACTTAAATAATCCCGCTCATTCCAGTTTTATGCATTAAATGTCATGTGTCATAAAGAAAGGGGTACTGGAAAAAATTTTCACAACTTTTGAGGGATCTTGAGAGCGCTTTGTTATAAAGTACTCTTGAGCCCTTGACATTCATAAACTGATGGTTATTATTATTATTCTCCCAAATAATAACCTACCCCCCATCAGCAGGAAAATTTTCCCTATTCACATGCCTCCCCCATCTTCACATTTTGATATTTAATCAAAACCCTGAATTTTGAACTAGAGTCAGTATGAATATATAACATATACAGTAACCGATTAGTAACTCCTTAATTCTTTATGTAACTGGCAGTGAAGACTTATAGATGGTCTGTCTGCTTGATGCTATAGCTACCTAAAGGTTTTGTTTTTTTTTTTTTTGCGGTACGCGGGCCCCTCACTGCTGTGGCCTCTCCCGTTGCGGAGCACAGGCTCCGGACGCGCAGGCTCAGTGGCCATGGCTCACGGGCCCAGCTGCGCCGTGGCACGTGGGATCTTCCCGGGCCGGGGCATGAACCCGTGTCCCCTGCATCGGCAGGCAGACTCTCAACCACTGTGCCACCAGGGAAGCCCTACCTAAAGGTTTTAATCAGCACTCAGAATTTGATTTTGATCACCTCATCTCAGCCTGAACTTGAACTTCAGTTAAAAGTGTTGAGGCAATAGCAACATGGATGGACTTGGAGGGCATTATGCCTAGTGAAATAAGTCAGACGGAGAAAGATAAATACTATATGGTATCGCTTATATGTGGTATCTAAAAAATACAACAAACTAGTGAATATAACATAAAAGAAGCAGACTCATGGTTATAGAGAACAAGCTAGTGGTTACCACTGGGGGGGCAACATAGGGGTGGGGAGGTGCGAGGTACAAACTATTGGGTGCAAGATAAGCTGAAGGATGTATTGTACAACATAGGCAATATAGCCAATATTTTGTAGTAACTGTAAATGGAAAGTAAACTTTAAAAATTGTACAAAAATAAAATTTATTTTTAAAAAACCTAGGAGGAAAAAAAAGTGATGAGGCAATCAGTTCTTGGATCTTGTTTCTGGGAACTAGGAAATGAGAGAGGTAGTGGGTTTTTCTTAGGAGGGAATTCTCTTCTCAGTGGCCTTGCTAACAAGTTTGCCCCCCATACAATGAGATTTCAGGGGGAACACAAAGAGCCATCTCTGTGTACATCAGAGCAGGCAAAGGAACCATGCAGAAAGAGATGATGCTCTCAGGCAGTGTTTCCAGGATGATGGCAGCACAGGAGAAAAAGTGAAATGTGCAGGTAAGAGTAGGAGAAAAATGTGCTATGTGGGAAAACAGCCATAATAATAACTATAATACTAATTTGGAAACTAGAACCAGGGTACAAAGTATACAGGTAAAGCCAACGAAGCTCCAAGAATGAGAACCATTCAACAAGAGAAAGCAGAGTCACAGGAGATGTTTCACATGACAACTCAGAACAGGATGACTGACCAAGACAGCTGAACAAGTGCGAGGTGGAGAAACAGCCCAGACCTGGGCCTTTTGGCTCCTGACTTGAGTCCACGCCTTGTGTCAGAAGAATTAGTGACCAAAGGAAACTATCTTTGGTTTAAGCATAGAAGTAGGAATATACCTTATTTTATATTTAGCTGCATATGTTTAAGATCTTAATATGTCTATAGTCAAAATCATAATGTATTAGGTTCAATCCCTTGAAATTGCCAATATGTACTCATTTTTTACCTATAAAAACTACAGTTCCACATGATTCAAGCTAATTGATATGAAGATATTCTCAAGCAAACATTTTGGTTTTGTTTTAAAGTCCATGTTGAAGACCCAAGGAGAACTTTGGCCTTTACTAAGATTCCTACCTTCTCCTGGAGTTGGGGACTTATGAATTTAGTGCCAACTGGGGAAGTGACAATTCCTCTGCCCTGGATGTGAGATGAAGTTGGAGAGAAAGAAAAGTTGCAGAATTGCACAGGCTGAGGGAGGTGGTTGTAGCTTTTGTGCATGTTTGTTCCTTTTTATTGCTTTGCTTTTTATTTCCAACTCATTTGACTTTGGGTTCAAGAATTGTTTTCCTGTTCATAAACTAGATTTTGAAATTATTATCTGGCCCATCAGTTTGCTTCTCTTAAATGAAACGTAAATTGGCTTGTTTTAAATTTCAGGTACTTTAGTTTTGATTCTACTGTTCATCTCCGTTTGACCACAGCAGTAAATTTTTTGCTGCCAAGAACAAAGAAGCCTTGCTATTTAAAATCTTTTTCTTTAAATCAATGTGCCTTTGAGTATTAAAAAGAATTCTCAGTTTTTAATAGGTTTGATTTGCTTGCTTCTGATCTTATGTTTTCTTTCTTTATTCTCTCATTCTTTCCTGTCCTGTGACCCCACATTTATGCTACCTTCATATTTCTTTTCATATTCCCTACTTCCACAAGGAACCCAAGATAAGCCACTATCTGTTCCTTTCTCAAAGGGGGGAAAGAAAAAAGGTGGCTCTGGGATCAGGCTGATTCCTGTGGGCCCCTGGCATAAATGATCATGATGCATTAGATAGTTACCCTTCATTGGCCAATCAATAATTATTGAGTGCCTAGTTTGTGCAGAATCCTGTACATACAGTAGTGTGGGTAATGATGGGAACATATTTCATGGGAGACATTGAAATATTCATAGACATGGACTTTCTTGCCATAATTGCTTTTGAAATCCATTCATAATGAACTCACATTTGGAATGAAGGAAGCCTGAGACTCTTCCAGAAGTTTGATGCAATGCGTTTTTATGAATCTAACCATTATGAAGCTTGGCAT
This sequence comes from Monodon monoceros, assembly GCF_005190385.1. NCBI lineage: Eukaryota > Metazoa > Chordata > Mammalia > Artiodactyla > Monodontidae > Monodon > Monodon monoceros. Next base: position 72,941,884 of record NW_021703783.1, on the reverse strand, counting down.
TTATCTGTATATCCATCCACTGTGTACCACTGGCAGTGCCGTGCTGTAAGGTATGCAGGTAACAGGTAGACAGTTGTTCTGGGTGTGGGGAAAGTTCCGCCTTACAGAATATTCTCTCCTCCCCTGACCTCTGTCATACTACTAAAATGCTTTCTTCCCGAGGATTACCTCAAAGGTACCTTTTTCTACGTAGTATTTTATTACCTAGGAGAGATGCTTCTTACCTACCCTCACATTAGACAGAGCAGCTGACCTGCTTCACATGGCAGGAAACAAGGCCATGAGCAGCTATGACCCAGGACTATTTGACATAATAGGAGTTGCTTGGGAAAGAGCTAAAAGAAAGGTCACCTTGAACAGCTCTAAGGAAGGAAAAAAACATCAGGTCTCTCAACAACCAAGGGTTCCGAGAAGGAGGAACAAATGCCAAAGAAGGGAACTGAAGAAACACCACCGAAGCATCTACTCTTGCTGCAATTTAGCTTTGGGCCAGCCTGAGCAGGGAAGTTGCAGCGATCAGTGGAGTAACTTGGTGGAGAGCTCGGGAAAGCTTTTATCAGCCATCTAGGTAGGGAGGTGCACATGGGGACACCAACTCATCCAGGTTTGCCTGGGACTTTCCTGGTTTTAACACTAAGCGACCCACATCCCCAGAATCCCCTCAGTCCCGACGTGCCCCTACTTCATACCCCATATACTGAGAATACCTTCATCTTTCTCACAAATGATTTTTCTAGGAATTCTGCATGAACGTCATTGTTATATGAGCTATGTCAAATAATGTGATTCAAACTCAAATCTTTTATTTCTTCCTGTATTTCTCTGAGTTTCTAGACCATCCTTGTAGGTTATACTGTCTTTTGTTTTTGTATAGCGTTAGCCTTTCCTTCTGGGAGAACATACCTCACCCTTCCCCACTCCCCATAATTGTTTTCCTTTTTAATTTTAGAAACTGATTCATTCTAGGAATATCACCTCTTAAAAGATATTGTCTGTTGCTATGTGAGCAGATTCTCTGAGGGCTCTAATAGGGGTTGTGAAGCTGAGAGATTTCAGAGGTGTCATTCTCATTAGAATCCAACAGTGGCCACCTACTTCTGTGTGGAGATAAGTGTGAAGTGTGTTGTGACTTCATAAACATCAGGTCCTTGGTCCTAGGAGATAAGCAGTTAGTGATTTTCTCACAAGAAGCCTAGAATATTCCAAGATACACGGCACTTATAAAACATGTGCTTGCCTTTGTCCTGGCAAGTCTTTGTTTAAACTGTAGTTTACAGAAAGATATTAAACCATGGTTATAATCCTATATGTTTACATGAATCTGTGGCAATATCATAAAATTTTTATAAACTTTATAACTGGAGAATATTTTTAAAAATTTTAAACCAGATTAAATAATTCACTAAAAAAACCCACCTGGGTGAAACCTAATACATTCTACTACCTGAAAATATTTGTAATAAAATTTCATCCCATGCTAATTTTTTGCTACAAGATAGTAAAGTACTAATGTCCTTAGCAAGGAAAACAATGAAAACATTCATAAATTAGGATTTTGTTCATAAAATCAGCTTTCATTAACTGGATTAACAGTGGAGAGAAAATGCATTGTTTTGTTTTAAGCTGAATTATAGTTAACACAAAAGTTGACAAAAAGTGATACAAAACTCAGTCGGTTAAAAATGCACCCAATATTTAGAAACACAATTACTACTGAATAGAGGTCATCCAAAAGTAGAAAATTAGTATAAGACATTAGTTTAGGAACATTAGACATTACATAAGCTCTTGGTAATGGACATTAGTTTAGGAACATTAGACATTATATAAACTCTTGGTAATGGGTACGTATGGCAGGGGGGTGAAAGGACTAGCCATAAGGTTTTGATTTGTCAGAATAGTCTACTGTTGTTGGTGTTTCTTAGCTGAGCACATTTTTATTCAAATATTTGAATAGTGAGGATCCTAATAACTAAAGTTTATTGATTTCTGTATGAAACAGGTAAAGTTTACTTTTTATTTTTTTAACATGTAAAATCTCATTTAAATCACCCAACAATCATATGGGGTCAGTACAGCTATAATTCCCTCACATCACATTGACATCTTGAAGTCTAGATGGCACATGCAAAGGTACATATTGTGTGGCTCACACCTTCTGAATTAGTGTCTCTGGAGGTAGGCCCAGGAAACCTTATTTTTAACAAGTTCTTAGATAATTTGTATGCCCTGAGATGAAATACACATCTAATAATTAAAGGTTTGTTATCACCGTTAATGGTATTATTCCTCTCTAGTGACTTCCCAGAATTAGGCAGTACCTTGTTCTCATTTTTAGCCAGAGCAGATACACTCATTTCCCATAATAGAACTCATATAAAACTGGAACATATGAAGTAAGCAAGTTAAACCCCTCTGTACTAATACAAGTACCTCGTAAACTTTAGTGACCATTAAGGAAACAAAGTGTTTTTGTTCATGGTCTTCTCACATTTTATATAGTTAGAGTGGCCACAATCAGAACACAGTAGGGGAGAGAGAGAGAGGGAGGGATCATTTTTGATTCACGATCTCCTCCTAGAAATGCCATTCCTGGTAACGTTTATGAAGAAGTAGACACTGAATTGCATGAGTATCTTTGTAAGAATATCATCTAGGAAGTTTATTTAAAGACAAGAAACACATGGTGCTAAAGAGAGCTCAAGAGCAGACGCAGTGGAGAGACTGGTAAATGTAAGGTCAGAGAGTTTGGGCAGAAAAACATGTTCCTTTATGTGGGTTGGAGAAGTGGAGCAAGCATTTTGAAACCAGGGTTTTGAGAAATATTTCATAGCGTGGAATAAATTTATTTTTTAAAAAACTGAAGTAAATATTTAGTGGACATTTTTTCTCCCAAACATAAATTTACTGTCCTATAAGCCTGAACTTCCAAACTTGAATTTCTGGACATACCAATGAGGGTGAAAGTACATTTTGTTCAACATGGCCTGTTAGGAATTGCCGCCTCTCCTTATATCGCCTTCTGTAGAGCAAAATCCACTGCTTACCTGCCTCTCTCCTAACTCATTCCTCCTGCCAACCTGTTTTTCCTCATTTCTTTTCTTTCTTGTTCTTTCTCCCCTCTCCCCTCCCCTCTCTCCCCCACATTTTTTTGTTTGGTTCATCTCTCTGAATCTCACCCTTTCTCCAGTCATGTGGCAATCCCCCGTCTCATCTTCCCAGCCACTCCAGCCAGCAGTAATTTCTCCTTACCAAATGTCTATGCCGAAGACTTTGGCTCATGGATATTCTAACTTGTAGTGTTGTCCAATTGTATTTTATGTCTAAGTCCAGTTCCCTCAACTAGATCCTAAATGTTTGAGACCTACAAAGAGAATGTATTTTACTTTTACATTTCCAACGGGGTACATGACCAATGTTCAATAAATATACAGCATTTTGAATCACATTGAATTTTTTCCCACTTTCCCAGTCAAACGTATTTCCTTCCTGTGCTTACCCAGCCATGCTAATTTTCACCTGTAACTCCTTTGATAGGCTGAGGGAGAAAAACGGAGTTAACAATCACAAGTTATTCATTTGGGGAAAGCAAAGTGTTAAAGAATATTATTATCTCCCACCAAAGAATAAAAAATAACTGAGAAATTGAATTTAGACTGAAAATCTGTTCACAGTTCATACAAGAAAAATGAAGACAGTTATATTTCAACTAATGTTGACAAGTTGGATGGTAATAGACATTAGTCAGCAGATAGATCCCAAATACTACCTAGAGAAGCTACAGGATAAGCAATATAAATTTCACCTCTAAGAAAGAGCCATGTGAAATGAAGAAATAACTTTAAGTTATAAAAATCCCTTTCCTAGTTAATTTGATCATTGCTTATGTTTGATATGAAGACTTTTTACATAATTGTTAGACGTTGTATACTGACTTTAGCCATATTGTGGAACATGATCTGTAGGACTTTTCCACTGATAGTCAAATAGTTCATTTTAATGACAATAAAGCGTTCCCAAAGGAGAGTAGAGTCCCACAGACAGTGATGACAGCCAAAGGGCAAGTAGTCAGCAGGCTTCAGGTGACATTACTGAGTGAGTATAAGATCTTAGTAGAAAACAGGGATTCAATAAACATTAGAAACATATGAGATGAGATTTGTTCATGATTCATTTCCCAGTGTTATGAGAAGAGGATGACCTGGGGTATAGGGAAGCTTTAATTCAAGTCCCATTTCTTTGCTTTCTGGCTGTGAGACCTTGGACACAATACTTAATGCATTTGAATGTTAATTTCCTCATCTGCAAAATATACATAAAATGTTTCAATGGGGTTTTGAAAGTTACGTGAGAAAAATCTGTAAGTGCTTGACAAAAAATTTGCAGGTGCTTTTTGAATGATGTCATTTGTACCTCAGTTTCCCCATATTACACAGGATAGGCCTGCATAGATGCTATAAAACAAAGATAATTAAAATTTACAGTGTGAGACTCAGAGATCAAGAGAGATGACTTGAGCATTAAGAATTAATCTATGAATTGAATCTGAAAAATTTTGCTTTCTATGTTTGTCTGTATCTGAAAAATTGTGCTTTCTATGTATGCTTTCAAGGCAACTAACATTAGCTATTTACTCTGTGAATAATGGCCACAATTAACACGTAGGTCTACAACACAGACCCACAATAAGGCAGGCTGAGGGCCACTAATAGCCCAGTGTGCTCATATGTGGGAAGCTTGGTGGAAAGCACAGTGGGCAGCTACCCACAGTGGGCAGCAGTGGTACAGAGTCCTCCCCAAACCAGCTACAGCAGGGCACATGCTGCTCTGGAGTCAGGATTGTCCTAGAGTTGTGGACTGGCCAGATGACACCTAGCCACAGTTCACCTTTTCTTTAGCATTTACTGCATGTAGGCATTGTGCTTTACATCTATTTTCTCATTAATCTGCTCAAGAATAGTATCTTCAACTTACAGATGAGTAAACTGAGGCACAGAGAGGTTATGTAGCTGGTGCTAAGGCACACACCTAGGAAACCACTGGTAAGAGTCCAGCTCAGGCCATCTGCATCCACAGGCTGCTCTCTTAAATCCTTCTGAAAGGAAAACACATTAGATACCTTTACATGAACACCAGGAGAGGTGTGTCCAGGATCTGGGACAGGTTGATAGATGTAGGAAAGGAAGGGCCATTTGGTCATATGGCCCTGTGTGATTTCGTCAGTCTGGTATGCTGCCTAAATGGCATGGAATCTGCTTCCAGACAGATGCTGGGTGAGAAGTCTGGCGATAAGAACGGCTGTACATGCTGTGTGTCCCAGCGACGGGGTGGGTTGTCTATTTCCAGGGCCTGGGAGCTGCTCTCCCCAGCTTGACCCAGATAAGTGCCAGATATGGGAGCACAGGTGCAAGATCAACGGGTCTGCTTCTTGGGTGGAATTTTCCTGCTTAAAAAAAAAAAAGTGCAGGAAAACAACAGCTTCCTATGACCTCATTCTGCTTAAAATTCCTGGATATGTCTCTGTTTCCCTTCTGGTTCCAGACTTTTTCTTACTTACTTTTATACTAAATTCAGCTTCTTTAAAAGGAAACAAATATCAGCTTCTTAAAGAAGTGGCATTGATTTTTTTTTCCAGAACATTTTGAACTACAGAGCCAAAGAATCTTATTTAATTGATCCCTAATTAAGTTTTTTTCCCTAGATGGTCAGTCTTTCCTGAGAAAGTGGTTCATACACTTTCTGCATTAGAATCACTGGGCATGTTCATTAAATTGGGGTTTCATTTATCAAAGCTATTTACTGAGTATGTACTCTGTGACAGGCGTTATGTTACATGCTGATTTGTGGTCCTCTCCCCACACCTTCTGAATTAGTATCTCTGGAGGTGAGTCCAGGTATCCTCATTTTTAACAAGTTTCCAGATAAAGTTTATGCCCTCAAAACTTTGAATACCACTATCCTATATTATAAACTCTTCAAATATAAGGCTTGGGGTTTTATGTAACTTTGTTTCTAGCCCCTAACAGATTGCCTGGCATGATGGTGTTGATGTGTGATTCGTTACAATTCAATGAAGAAATGAATTTCCAAATTCACTGCCTAGAGTGACATAGGAAGATCAAACCTATCATTTACTCTTGTTCATATGTTTATGATTTTTAATTTGCTGGTGCTGAACCTAGCTACCCTGACACCTGTAAGTCAAGAATCTGTTTATTTCAGAGTTCTGATTTTTATTTTGTCCTGGAGGGTGTTAATCATTGGATTGTGTGTTTCTTTACTGGGATATTCACAAAATCCCCTTTGCTTTATTATTCAAAAATCAAAGAATGTCAAATCTGAGTAGACTTTAAAAGTATGCCAACCTCTCATCAAGTACTTAAATTCTCCCCGTAGTATACTCTCTGTATTAGGCAGAACAGGGTCACTGCTTTAACAAATAACCTCAAAATTTCACTGGCTTCATCACAATGAAGTTTATTTCTCACTCATGATTTATTCCAATGCAGATATCAGAAGGAGGCTGTGTCATTCAGGGACCCAGGCTCCTTCCATCTTGTGGCTCTGTTCTCAGAAAACCAAGGTCTTCCTCCTGTTAGCCAGCAGATGGGGTAAGGGTATGAGGATCCCGTGGGGGTTGAAAGGGCAGCCCAATATGGCATGTACCACTTTCACTCACATTTCATCAGCCAGAGCTCAGCCACTGGCCCACACCTAACTGCAGAGGAGTCTGGCACATGCAGTCAAAGTGGGTGATCAGGTGCCCTCTGCCTTAGCCTCCAAGTAGTTATATGGCCTCCCTACAATTCTTCCAGTGACAGAGAACTCACTACTCTTTGAGTAGTGAGTAAAACATATCATCTTTAAACATCCCAGACAGAGTTGTTTCATTGAGTTACCATATATTTTGCTGCATTGACAAGATTACATAGTACTCAAGAGCGTGGTCTGTGGAATCAGACTGCTTGAGTTTGTATCCAGACCCCATCAACCTTGGCCAGTTATTCATTTCTCAGAGTCAGTTTTCTCGTAAATTAATTCATGTATTTCCTGGCTCGTGCCTACTATGTAACAAATTCTCAATAAATGTTAGTTGTTAATACTTGGTATATTGTTCCTTGTTCCACCTCTGTCCTCACAGGTATACATCCTTGTCCTTGGATATTTAAAGGTATCCCTGCCCCTATTCTGAGTATCTTCCAGAATCTTCAGCTGTTCCTCACATGACCTCATTTAACATTCCTTCTCCATCGTGGTCACTCTAGATTCTAATATGCTCTGATTAGGGAAGACAGCAGCAAGACTATAACCTTCTCATTTTTAGCTGCTATACATCTATTTATGTAGCCTAAGATCACGTTAGTTTTTTTAGCCACCACTTCACCCAGCTGATACATATTGATCTTATTTTCTACTAAAATTTTTAAAATTTACATAAACGTAATTGCTGAGCCAAGTCTCCTTCATTGTTGTAGCCTTTTTTGGTTTCAAGAGAAGATTCTTATATTAATAGCTATAAACTCCTAGTATATTCTATTTGATCTTTTGTTTTCAATCTAAAAGGAAGACTTACTGCAACCTTGGGGCTCTTCTGCTACCTAACAGTGGTTAATACAGTTTATTCAACACATAAGGAGAGTGAGTAAGACTCACCTGTTAGTGTACATTTCTTTTGGCCCAGAGTATCAAGAAAAGTCCACTAACACCAGGGATATTTACTAAGCTGGTGTTTAGGTCTTCCCCCCCTACTATTTTTGAAAAGTTAAAAGAAAAAAAGAAGACAAAACACCAGCTCATCTTTTCTTGGCATGGAGACTCACACCACTGTATTAATCCAAATTTCTTTGGCCTTTTCTTCTTTGTGGGCAAGAGTTTCTCTGTGTGTTGTCACGTCATGTGGGTCTGGGGAAGGATAAGAAGGAAGCAAAAGATGGGGTGGGATAAGCAGGCAGATATAGCAGATGCCACTTCAGGTAAGCTGGACCCAGCAGGCCCCTTGGTGGCCCTGATGGCTTCTTGCCAACCTGTGATTCTAAGACTCTGTGTCATAAATAAGTGGATTCCAGCTCCAGAAGTCTCAGTGTACCAACCTGGAAAATGGGAACATTCTGGTTTTTGAAATTCTTGTTCTAAGTACTTTCTCTTTGGATCAAGAATGATCTTTCTTCTTAATAGCTCCTCTGTGATCACTACTCCTGCAGTCACCCTGTTCATTACTGTGAAAGCTTGACCTTGGAGCTTAATCCATCAAGCTCCCTGGTCTTCTTTACTAAAGTCAATCTTTGGTAATGACTTATTTGAGACTGGTACCCTGGCCTTTAGCAGCAACAATAATAGTAATACAATAGCTAACATTGATTGAGCACATACTCTGTGTGAGGAACATACTATGGGGTAGGTATTATATTATTAACCACATGTTATAGAAGAGGAAATTGATACATAGACAATTTAAGTTGCCCAGGGTTACATAGCGGGAGAGCCACCAACTGTAGAATGCAAACTACCACTCACAAATGAACAAAGGCCCTGCCATTCACTCCCAGATGGCTCAGCTGCCAGACGGCCACAGTCAAGTCTCAGACCACACATAACCATGCCCTTTTGTGGACACTGTTCACTAATTTACCTGACTTTTGCTATATCATGCTTCAAAATAGTGTCTATTAACCCAGTGTTAGGTAAGAAGCTAAAATGGTACTTTGGTGTAATTTCAAAATGATCAGCATCAAGTGCTGGGCAACACTTGAATTAGTGGCACTTCAAGGAACACAAGGAGAGATTCTGTAGCATATTAATGTGATGACTTAAAAAAAAATCCTTACAGGACGGAGGCTACTACTCCCTTTTGTTCACCTGAGCTGGGGGTGGGGAAACCCCAAGAAACAGAACAATCCAGTCACCTTCTCCTGCAGCCCACATGCACAGCTGACTTCTGAGAAATGAATTTAACTTTTCAAGCCTTCAGAATCAGCTGCTAGACAACATCCGGCACCAACCTAACCGCTAATCTCAGATCTCATAGCAACAAGATCATCTGGAACCCAAAATAGTCCTGCCTAGAGCTCTTTTCACTTCTTATCACTTGCGCAAGAGCATGTGTAAGAAAGGTGTCTGTTAGCCAACAGCTGCTGATTCTCAGAGAAACAAGTGAATGTGTGGCTGCTTCCATTTAATCAGTCACCATCTATCCTGGCAGTACTAAGGCTTCTATTTTACCAGACACCTCTGTCTATGCGTATTTCTTTTTATCTAAGAGTCCACTGGACTTTTTCAGATTCACTCACACATGATATTTTCATAGGGCTTAATATTGAATGAAATCCCCTTTAATCCCAACCCTTCTCCACTTAATTTTGTTTCTTAACATTTTCCTTTTGTAGAAACACATTGGAGGCTAATCCCCAAGACCTTGAGAGAGATACACACAAGAAAGTCTGACTTTGCTAGGGGATCTTTAACCTGCCTGGAGCTTTGATATCTTCTGGTTACAGCTCCTCCTGTCTTCATCCTTTGGCCTCATTTAGAGACATTGCTGCCATAAAGTGGATTACTTCTGAATAAAGGCATAGTGTCCACCATGATAACGTTGCTTCCATGCATGACAGCTATGGGACTTGCAGCCTGAGAACACTTTGCTTGATAGTAGGTACAATGTAGTTTTGACTAAAATGCTACCTAAACAAAACTCTCTGGGCTTACCCAAGGACAATTTACGTCAGCAGGAGAAATCAATAAAGAAATACTAATGGAGAATATTGTGGGAATTTGTGGCAAGGGTGTATTGTTTTATGATGAAAAACCAGTAAAGGTTTTTTAATTGCATATTTCTTGATCACCTAAATGATTGGCTCCTGCACTAAATTTAATATAAGGAAACAACATGAAAAATCCTATTCTTCCCTAACTTCTGCCACGCCCCTCTTGAGTGGTTACATGCAGTCTCCATGTACCTTGTCATTGAAAGCAGTTGGGTAGTTATATTTATTCTCTACAATTCCCATACGTTCTTCTTTAAGGTAAAACCAACCAAGGATACATTCTCCTTTGCTCTGTAGGAGCCAAGGACTCAGAGTTGAATTTAAATTAAACCAAAAGAGATCATCAAACTCTGAAGAAAGCCTAGTATATAAGAACCTGTTTATAAAGATCAAGAAGAACTGCTATATTGCAGAGATACCAAGGGTTTGGTAGAATTCAGTTCAATTTATAGGCAGTCATTAATTATTTACTACGAATAAGCCATTTGTTTCAGTTAAGAATGATCTATCCTGCCTTTAAAGCAAATCTGGAGAAGAAGGGGAAGGAGAAGGGGAGGAGGAAGAGAAAAAGGAGGAGGGAAATGGAGAAGACGGTGGTGATGATGATGGCACCACCTGTTAAGGAATCAAAAAGTGGACTGTTTGTCCTCTCCCACCCCCAGCCCCCCAATCTCAGGTGCGGTCCCACTTTGATATTCACTAAGGCAGAGGCACATAGGACAGCAAGACCCTCCTAAGTGCCTGCTGCAGCAATATTACCAAGTGCCATCCCTCCCTGAGGTATTAGATGGGAACTAACATTTACTGGGCTCTTTGGCACTTTATGTGCCTTAGATGCATGGTTTTGTTTAATTCTCAAACAAGTTTATGAGAGGGTAATGTTATTCCCATTTGTACAGATTAAGTGCAAGAGGTTGAGAAACTTGCCCCAAATCACATAGCTAACACCAGGAGCTGGCTTTCAAATCTGCATCTTGATTGCTATGCCTAGGCTCGTCCTATCGTCTCATATGCCCTTCACCTCTGCTCTACCAAGAGATCGATCTAGTATCTCCTTTCCAACATGGTGGGCCTGGCTATCTGGCATAGCCTGCCCCAAACAAAGTTTCCTGTACTGTGTTATGTCCCCATACCTCACTGGCAAGACCCTGCCCCAGCATGTGCATTTTGCTTTTGCAGGTCACTTTTCCCAATGTGGTTATACATTTATGGTTCTTACCACCTAACATAAGACAGACCATCCCTCAGACATAAACGCTCACAGCGCACTGGATATACTGACAATCACCACACAGGTCAAACAACTCTCACTGAAAATGCAAATGCAGGGGAAAATGTGGGAAATGGTTAAAGACAGATTTCATGTGATTTAATAATATTGGCTTAAAATACATCTTTTTCATTTCTGATCATATCAGAAAATGCTATCATGAATCTTGCTATTTTGAGCTCTGAGTTTAGGGATCCTTTTTTTATGCAGTACGGGACTCTCTTCCTGGGTATGCACGGGCTCTTTGACTGAGGTAGAAGAAAACCTACCAAGTTTGTGAATTTGACATGGTATTTTTCAAAGGATAAGTGTCTGGGAGAGGGCATACCATCATAATCCATATAAAGAGAGGGAAAAAGGGTTGCATGTGAGAGGACTTAAATTTATCAAACCCTGACTCTGTGCCTTGGCTTGACATGTGGCTAACTTTATTTTCTTAATTCCTCTCAACAATGCTGGGAGGTATAAATATTCTATACACGCCACCACCACTGCCACCACCAAGACTGAAGAAACAGCACTTGGTCCAGGCTCCTACAGCTGTTGAGTGGTAGAGCTGAGATTTGAACCCATGTCTCCCTGGGCTGATTTCACTACACTGTGCAATTTCCTAATGAGCAGGGCTCTATTTGGGGTCTGTGAGAAAGTGACAAAAAGTGACAAAACATACACCCTGTACTCAAGATACTTACAATGTAGGAGACAAACAGATTTAAAAGGTCAATAACCAAATATGCTTGCAAAAAAAAAAAAAATGGCTAGGTAGGACCTCAAGAAAGGTACAGGACCTCAATGGAGCCATTGATTACAGAGACCTTGAGTGGTGAAAGAGTCCTGGTGAAGGACAGAGATTTGAATGAGGCTTAGAAAGAAAACTGAGAACTTAGAAATGGAGAGGAGGCTAGCAGCTGTCCAAAAAAGGGGATCATCCTGAGCTAAGAATATACATGCTGGATTCACGGAATAAGGTGGAAAGTGGCGGTAGTTTTTGTTGTCTCCAGAAGTGAGCATAGAGGAGGAGCTGAGAAATGGCTCTTTGGAAGGTATGTTAGTGCTTTGCTCCTAAAATGCATCTGGGAACATGTTGGAGATGTTAACAAGATTTTAACAAGATTCCGTATGTGATTCAGAGGCATATTAAAGTTTGAAAAGGGCTACCTTAGAGAAGTAGGTCTACTCTTCTTATTTTCCTTCTCGTGGATCCCAAAACAAGAGTGAAGGGGACAAAAAATTCTCTTTTCTGCCCTCTGTCCCCTTCTTTTCTTTCTCTTTCTGTAGAAGCCCAGGTGTCTGTTGGTGAACTCAAGGACTTGAATGATGCTTCCTTTCTGCTGCTTTGCCTAAAACTTAACGTCCTCTTTCTGTAACTTCTGTGCATCACTCTCTTCCTTTTCACTGGCATTCACTGATCTGTGAATGCCACACTGAAGAATGTGGAGCAAATGCATTTTGTACACAAATGTCTACAAAATGCAACAACTCAATTGCCTTCCCAGGAGGCAGCCCCGAATAACTGGCCTATCTGTAAAAGTGGTTGATCTACACATAATAGAATGTTCTGTGTTAGTGTCGCCCATTTTAAACAGTGGGTTTGAAATGGCAGTGCTTCCCTCAGCAGGACTGTTTGGAAACAGACCACAAGAAGAGAGAGGCAGTTTCAAAATGTGGGCCCTGCCTTGTGATTCACCCAATTTGTTTAATTCGGGCTTTTTATTCCTATTAACTTTTTTGATCCTCTCACTTGGGACCACAACTACCATTTGGAAAGAGTCCAGATTTAGGAGAAGCTTGGAAAAAAAGGAACATCGTGTACGTAAATTGGGGGCACTTCTAGTTTCTGGGATGACATGTAAAGAACTTGGAAGTCTTCGGTTCCATCTACACAACAAGAACAAAACTGAACAAACTGGAAGCCAACAACTCTTCTTAGATCCTTCAGAGCACTGAGGTCACAGGGCAAACCACTGTCCCCGAAACTGGACAGACAGATGGATACAGAGAATTTCAGCTTACCAGGATCAGAAGACTTTTCAGAAACCAATACCAGAGAAGGAAAACCTAAACTATAATTGACAAATTACCAGAGGCTCTGTGTAGACAAGTTTGAGAATTAAAACCTCCTGGGAGGACCACAGTTCTATGAGTTTACTTCCAGAAGCTCCATCAGGTTCCCACTGTGAGGATGAAGGTTGGCTGGGGGTGGGGGGGGGCGGGGAGGGAAATCCTCTCCTGCTTCCTGCAGGGGGAGGGCAAAAGTAGCCACCTTGAAGTACTCCCAGAGCCCTCCACTCTCCTTGAGAAAACCTGCCCTCAAGGAAAATTATTTTATCAGAGCCTGACCCACTGGAGTTTCACCAAGGGCCTAACTGACTTGGAGAAGGGAAACGTCCAACACAGAGTCAATGAAAGACTGAGACCTAATCATAGGACTTTAGAATGCTTCCCCTGCCCCCATACCTTACCATCCCATCCATAATACTGCTGAATAATAACAAGAGATTACAGTTAAAAGAACTGCAAGCCTCTGACTCTAATTAAGGACTCTGTAAGAAAACTCAAAGACAACCAGGATGACTGAAACAAAGACATGAGAGGAAATTTTAGCCTCTGACACCACAGTTAGAGCATAGAGTAAACACAGCCTAACTTCCAGCCAGATAAACATAAAACCTTACACCAAATACTTATCTACAATAAACTGGGGAAAATCTGTAACGAAGGTATTAACATAACCAGATGTAGTCTCTGCTCATGTAGCGGAATGTTCTAGATTCTCTGCTTAGAAAGGAAACAAAGGCCAGAGAGAGGCAGTCATATGGATTTGGAATTTAGGGAGGAGAGCAAATCACCTTCCTGCCTGCAGGCTCTACCCTCTTTGAACTTGACAGCTGTCATCTAGCCACAGGCGATTATTTACCTGCAGTTCTTGCCGTCAGTGAAATAACTTCAGCTGATATTTTAGAGATTACAGAACCCAGTGGGTTTATTTGTTGCAAGTCATCAAGATTTCTATGAAAGTTTTATAGTTGATTATAGTAATGAGTTAGGTAATGCTGAATATTTGTAGTGATACCATTATCTTGACAAATCTTACATGTTCCAGTGTTTCTCCAGCCTCTTTGTCCAACCTGCTTGGCAACATGTGGGTGTCATGGGAAAAAAACAAGGTCCTGAGAACTAAGGACATCTAGCTTCTTGTTCTGATTTTGCCAGACATTTGTTGTATAATCAAGGGGAAGTCACATGTCCTTTCTGGGGCACAGTTTTCCTATCTGTAAAAGAGGATAATAGTAGCTGGACTATTTCAGCCCTGAGGTCAGAATCCAATAAAGTATTAAGATGTCATATCAATGCACAGTTATTAATGTCTGTAAGCTTGTTAAGTATATATGTACATAACATAGTGGGACCAAAAAAAAATCACTAAGATTAAACATAATTCAGATGCAACTTAAAAGTCAATCCTCAGAAAGTATGGATATTTTTGTAGAAATCATGAGGTTAAGTTTCTCTTTATTTTTCTGCTTTCTGCACCTTCTCCTCACACAGTTCTCCATTCCATCTCCTTTTATAACTCTCTCCAGAGCTCTACTTACGTTTTGAAGGTGTTTGGGGAGAAACAGAGTTTTGAAATTTGCAACCATCTTTGGGGCATGCTAGTCAGCTTAAATTTGGCTGTATGTGGATTTTCTCTAACAGAAAACCAAATAAAACGCTCTTGACATGGCAAACAAACAGCCATCCTGAGGGCAATATTTTTAGGAGCTAAGTGTAAATGAATAAAAAAATCCATGGTGATTTTTTTTCCCCTGAAACATAAAAGAATCTAAAAAATAAACATCTCATCCCAAATGCAATTTGGATCTTATTGAATTGAAAACAATTGTGCAAAGTATTGGGGTCATTTGAAGACCACATCAGGCAGTTGGATCCCACATCTGCCTAAAAATATTACCGCTTATATGTAACACACAATTACTGGTTCACTGAGCAAGAATAATCATTCCAGCGATCCAGGAGAGGACAAAATTGGAAAAACACAGCATTAGTCACCTCTCCCCAGGCCTGCTCATGAAGGGAGACCTGTGAGAGGGAAGAGGATTGGTCCCAGCTGTTCATGTGTTTATGGGAGGTGGTAGATGTATCTAGGCCTGAGAGCCCCACATGAGGGCTGGGATCTGGAACTTGAGGTGGGTTCCATATGCAACTGACTGACTTGATTAAAATGAAGGAAGTGGATCAGTGCCAGGACTATTCATATCTTCAAAATAATGTAGGCTGAAATACAAGTTCAAACAGGGCTATGAACAATGAATCAAGTGTTAAAGTAATCAGTGTGCCAATGGGTTTGTCCACTACACTGACTCTTTGGGAGTCATGTTAAGAAAGTGGGTTCTGGAGTCAGATGGTAAATTCCTAAGCCTCCCCGCCTCCATGTTCTTGTCTATAAAAGAGTGATCATGATAATGATAGTACCCAACTCACTGGGTTCTTGTAAACACTAAAAGAGAAAAATCTAAGCAAAGTGAAGCACCTGGACTTGTGTCCTACCCATGGTAGTTATTGTTGCACATTCCCCTCTCTTCCTCTGTTATGTCCAACACTTCCCAGGTTCCCTTCTTCCCTCCTTGCAACCTAATCTGGCCTTAGGATGCTATCTAATAGCCTATGTTCTCAGCATATCCCAACTAAGGCCCCTTCATACCCTCCTCCAGTTCAACTTTATGAAGACTTTGTTGGACCAGCATTTTTCAACTCTAATGTGCATATGGATTCTTGGGGAATCTAGATAAAATGAAGATCCTTATTCAGTAGATTTGAGTGTATCCCTGGGACAGTCTGCCTTTCTAACAGGCTCAGTTGCTTTGGGTCTATGGGCCACACTTCGAGTAGCAAGTCACTAGGTATCCAAATTAACCAGCATTTTCTTTTTCTGGGCCACTTGAATGACTGAATTCTTCAGTCAGATACTAATTGTCTATAATCTACAAGCACTCTGATCCCCATTCAGTTATGGAATCCAGTTGTCAGATTCCTCACATGACTGCATTTCTCTGTATGCAAAATTTAAAATTAATTACATTAATTCAAACTAAGGTATTTGTGAGGAATGACACCTTAATGTGTGGCCTAGCCAGTGAGTAATTTTACATCTAAAGAAGCTTTGTCCAAGGATAAAATGTGGGACTAGTAATTTTAGATGGATATATGTAGGGGAAAAGATACTTTGTTAGCAGTCCTGAAATTACTAGACAGGTATTTACAATGTAGTGGTTGAGAAAAATGAATGGTGAACACAGGCAAATATTTTTTTCCTGTAACTATTTCCACTATTTGAGGGGAATAGTGTCCCCCCAAATTCGTGTCCACCCAGGACCTTGTTTAGAAATAGGGTCTATGCAGATGTACGTAATTAAAATGAGTCCATACTGGATTAAGGTGGGCCCTAATCCAATCATTGGATTGTGTCACTTTATAAGAAGTGACACAGAGGGGCAGACACAGAGAAGAGTCGATGATGATAAGACACACAGGGAGAACGCCATGTGACAATGGAGGCAGAGATTGGAGTTGAGCTGCCATAAGCCAAAGAATGCCAACAGTTACCAGAAGCTGAGAAAGAAGCAGGGAACAGATTCTTCCCCTGAGACCACAAGAAGGAACCAACCCTCAAACACCTGCATTTTGGACTTCTGGCCTTTTGAGTTGTGAGAGAATAAACTTCTGTCATTTAAGCCATCCCATTTGCGGTAATTTGTTACGTCAGCAGTAGGGAACAATGAATCAAGTGTTAAAGTAATCAGTGTGCCAATACAATCTATGAAGGGACAAGTTCACCCCAGGTGCCAGCTGAACCCTTGGTGTTCAGTGTTCAAAAGCCCTCTGCCCTTCTTTGTCTCTGGCAGCTGAGCTGGCAATGTAGAATTAGGTGCATATATAGGGATACTCCCAAGGTGGATGTCCTAGTCTTCTTTGCTCTCTTAGGTCACTAGTAACAGGGGCAGAAGGGGCAACCTATTTCTCTTTGGTTTGAGCACTAATACTTTTAAAGTAAAGACAATTGAGTGCTCCTAAAAGAGAATTCAACTAATCACTCAGTTTTCACATCTGGCCAAATTGTCTGAACACAAACCCCTCCATGTGGCTAAGTATATGGTGAGGCAGGTAACAAAGGAGAGCCGATGGTGGAGGAGGCACTGAGTGAAGCCTCCTGGGGATGATACCCTTGGACGCGAGCTAACGAAGGGTGATGAGAGATGTCCAGGAGGCGAGGGAGGATGCAGTGAATGAACAGGATGGACATGGTCCAATTCGTCACCTATGTAGGCACTTTAGCTTTGTGCTTCTTGTCTCTGCCTGAATACCAGCGCTTGGCTCCTAGGCTTTCACAACCTCAGACAACTTGGAAACTTTTCTTTGACCAGTAAGGAGCCTGAGATCCACATTTATCTCAAAGAAAACATACTCAATTAAGGAAAACATACTCCCTACCCATGATAATTCTATATTCAGTAACACTGGTTAAACATAGGCCTCCTGCCAAAAAGAATCTTCAGACTGTTTAAACAGAATGAGGAAAATGCCTAAAATTATTCTTTTCCCATTTCCAGCCCAGTGTATTCATATCTTCTTTATTCTACTGCATGGTTTAATGCAGAACAATGCATTCAGAAAGCACCTTTTATCTACAGACATTAAAATATCCTACTGAGGTGCTCTAAACACACTTCTAATCCACTGAGGTTGGATGAAAATTACATCACCAGGTGCGTGAGGGGTTTCCAAGGTGAATATGTGCATCTGAGGAAATTCAAGTCCCATCCTCTGTCTAGAGTGGATAGTAGCACCAGATTTCGAGTTGAAAGGACTTTCTGAGTTCAAGATCTGCCAGTTACTAGGAACCTGAGAACATTTCTTCATAGTCTCTGAGGCTCAGTTTATTATACATAAAGAATTGACTACTAAGTTTGCAGAGAAGACTTTATAGCATATTTATGTCATAATAGATCGCCTAACGAATAAATCACTCACACTCATCGCCTGAGTGCACAGATGATGAAGAAAGAGCTTCACTTTGAGCAGCTTCATCGTTTTCATCATTTATGAAACCATCCTCCTTTCTGCTGGAAGTTCCTCTTTCTCTGATTTTTTTATGTGGCCTGAACTGTATTTACAATGGCACCAGCCCACCTCACTTTTTTTTACTGAATATGGGCTGACTCACAATATACTCTATCTTTAGTCTTGATTTAGTGCTGTATCTCTAGAGTTCTCTGCCCACCTTTTCCTCTAACCATTTAGACGATCAGGAAACTTAATGAGTATTAGTTCTAGAAGCTTCTGGTGTTGCTGGGGTGTGGAGTGCAGCCTCAGCCTTCCTTGGTAATTCAGATTCACCTGCCTCAACGATCATCATGTAGAACAACGAAAAACAACAGAATATTTTGATTGTTATACACACAAAATGAGATATTATATTTAAATATCCATTTTAAAAGTCTGAAGCTCTCTAGAAATGTATTAAAAATTAAATGCTTTTTTTCATTCAGTAAGAAATTTTGGGGACTTCCCTGGTGGTGCAGTGGTTAAGAATCCACCTGTCAATGCAGGAGACACGGGTTCGAGCCCTGGTCCAGGAAGATCCCACATGCCACGGAGCAACTAAGCCCATGTGCCACAGTTACTGAGCCTGTGCTCTAGAGTCTGCGAGCCACAACTACTGAGCCCGTGCGCCTAGAGCCTGTGCTCTGCAACAAGGGAAGCCACCCCAATGAGAAGCCCGCATACCACAACAAAGAGTAGCCCTCGCTCGCTCTAACTAGAGAAAGCCCGCCCACATCAATGAAGACTCAACGCAGGCAAAATAAATAAATAAATTTTTAAAAATTAAAAAAGAAAGAAATTTTTGAGCAAGGGAACCTCGCTGGGTTCTCCTGTGTCATACTTTTCAACCGTCTAGGCTCATCTCTGGCCTTTCAGATATATAGAAGGCTGTTTCTTGAGGGTACTGAGGATGTGTATATTTATTCCTTTAACAAATATTTTCTGGGCACCTATTAAATAATCAGTACTTTCCTAAGCACTGGGTGTGGCATAGAGAGAAACAAATAAGTCAGAATCCCTGCCCTCATGAAACCTATATTCTAGCAGTGGAGACCAATGATAAGTAAACAAACTAACATAATCATTCCAAATAGATTTCATATGATGAAGAAGATGAACAAAAACAACAAGGAAAGAGCAACTTTAGATGGTCCATCAGAGATGGCGTCTCTGAAGAGGGATATTTAAGCTAATGTCAGAGGACAAGAAAGAGACCTGTATGAGTGAGTCCCAAGGCAAGAATGTTCTAGAAAGAGAGATTTGCCTGTGGCGTGAAATAACAGCTGAACAGAGAGATGTGCAGCTGCAATGAGGTGAGCTGGGGAAAGAAGCTCTTGCGGAGGTTAGAGCAGAGCCAAGGGTCAGACCCTACAGGACCCTGCAGGGGCCATGTGTCTGGGTTTCATTTCAAAGCTGATAGCAAGCCATTAAAGAAAATTAAGCACAAGTGTGATATAATTTGGTTTATATGTGAGTAAGATCACTCAGAGTTCTGTGAAGAAAATGAGCTGGAGGGGGACAAGAATAAAAACAGGGAAATGGTTAAGGAACTGTTGCAGTGCTCCAGGCAAAAGGTGCTGTTGGCCTGTGTTTTTTTTTAATATGCAAAGATTTTTATTGGGGGAGCCTCCTATGAAAGGTAATTGGGAGGGAGCCGGGAAAGGCTGAAAGAGCTATCAGAGCACCATGCAAGTCTGACCTGAGTAATGGGTAGAGGGAAGAAGGTTGGTACCATGTTGGCCTGTATTGACCTGGCAGCAGAAGAAAATGGAGAAAAACAGATACAATTGAAAAATTTTGGAGTTGAGCTGAACAGGACTCACTGAAGGATTAGATGGTGGTGGAAGTGGGGATGAAAAGAGGGAAGAATTAGGACTTGTCTATTTCTGTGTCCCAGCCCTTAGCAAAATGCCTAGCACATAGTAGATGCTCAATAAACATATTCAGGATTTGATTTTCCCCCCAGAAAAGCAAGATCTCTCAAACTGATGATAAGGGAAAGAACAGAGGAGTATAGAAAAATCAAACAATCAATCAATCAATAAAGTGAGAATCTAGAGGATGAATAAAGGAGGAAAACAGAGACAAAGATTTCCTTTCGGTGAAGCTGGATAATGACATTACTGTCAGTGAGTGGATCAAGGTTAAAATCTTCTTCTATGTCTCTTCCTCCAGGCAGCTTTCCAGTAGATGTCTAGAGACATCCCAGGGCAGCAGAGGCAGAATTGAATATTGCATGGTGAATAAAGGATGAGGCTGTATATAGAAAAGACATTTTTTAAGTTATCTTGTGATTTAGGAAATAATTTTTCATTGTTTCCTTGGTTGACTTTGAAGAGAGAGCTTAAGAATAAAGAAACGACTATGAAGCATATAGTCTGAGAATGATTGAACCAAGCAATTCTGTCTTGCTACATCGATTTGGATATCACAGAGGCATTTGTTAGCACTCTGTTTTAGCATTAATATCGGATACATGCACAGACACGTTTCTTTTCAACAAGACCACTAAAAAAACCCTAAGATAGACAACATAATCCTTGCAAAGATTTTAAATAGGAAGCACAAATATTCCCACACTTCAAATGGGCAAGGTTAGAAAAAAATAGATGAGGGTCATACATATTAAATACCAATGTAAGTGATTGCAGACATGCATACTTTAATTGGCACCCATGGTTTAATTCAGGACATTTTAGAAATTCTAACAATCTTAGAAAGGAGCTTCAGACATCTATATTTGTCCTCAGTCTTTCTTCCAAGATTCAGTTTATGGACCATTTTAAAAAATCCTGCTGTTTCCTCATATAGTGCCTTCTAAATTCCCTCTAAGTGAACTTAAAAATAAGTGCACTTGCCTTTATGCTAATGCCATTTGGAGTCTAAAATAGTGTTCACGACTTTAGCCCTGCTCTTCCTACTCTGACTGTGGTGCCTAGTCTCCTGGTTGTGACTGATGCTCTGGGAATGGGCCACATCACACACATCTCAATTCTACTCGAACAGTTATGCTCAAGGGTTCTGTTTATTCTCTGTCTCTAACTATAGCTCCTTCACCATCCTTTCAGCCAAATGTTATCTGAAATATTGATAGCTTTGAGAAAAATTATGTTTATTAAGGGGTGGCCCAGCCATTGCAGGGATAAAAGGAAATAATAATGGCTTTTAAGGGGAAAGAAAGAATACTTCTTCAGTACTGGGAAGTAGCATCAATAAACACTGACTTAGAGGCTAAAAGGTCTTTGGAAGGGTCCCTCACATTAGGTGTCTAACTTCCTGTTCTCTTTATGCTGTGGTCAGCTCTGAAACTAGGATCTTCTCCAGAGGTGCATTGAGCTCATAGATAGGCAGTGTGGGAACAGTTTTCCTCGGTGGGATACATAAAAGGCCACCCACGTTGACTTGTGGCAAGAGTTCTAAAAATGCACTGGGCATTCTTACTTCACTTGGCAACTGCCTTCTCTTCCCCAGCCTGGAGTGATAGGACCGAAGATTTTATAAAATCAGTATAATTGATGAGCAGTCAATAGCAGATATTTCATTTCTTTGTAAAGTCTTTTCTGACCCCCTCCTTCCTCCTCAGGTGGAATTGATGACTCCTTCCTTTGGATCATTTGGTACCTGTGCTTATTCCTCCACCCTCCTACACACAATACCTTATTGCACTTAATCATGTACTGTGTTGTCTCTTTTCCCCACTAGTCTCCTTGGCAGAAGGGACTGAGCTTTATTTGTATTTTTATCCCCAAAAGCAAGATGTAGGTGCTATATCTGTGTCCGACCCAGATGAGAGGATCAAGAATGATTCTCCACTGTATTACACCCTGTGAAATGCTGCTCCCTCGGGGCCCTGTAAAGTAAGGATTCACAAAGTAGAAAGAGACAAACACATCCATCTTCCCTGTTCCAGATCATCAAGAGTGTGGAAGGTTTTATGGGGCCACATATAACATACAACACTTTTATTTATCCCTCGCTGTCCTAGTGGTGAAGCAAAAAGGAGAAATGTGGGTGGTCCCAACCCCTCCATGCTGAGTTTGGGGAAATCTGCTTCTGGCTTGAGAGAACCACTGTTGAAATTCCATAAGGTCAGCCCACCTCAAGGCCCTGTGGAAGTGACTGCTCGTCTCCTAATTGCTATTATCAGCTAACACCTTATCTTAGCAGAGGTGGATGCTCTGCAGCTACAGAGGAGCTCGTGACTTTCATTTATCTTAAACGAACTTTCTTGAGTTCAGCCAGTGCCGTTGATGAATTTTAAGCAGCAAACTCAGAAACCCAGAAGTCAGTGCCGTCATTTCAAAAGAACAACCTCAGTCAATTTAACTCATTACCCCTGAATAGCCAATCCCTGAAAATACAGCATTTAAACCTTCACTTCAGAATAACTTATTGGATTACCAGGGCTACTAATATAATCATCCGATCTAATCAGCATTACAGTCTCTGGTCAGAAGCAAAGTAACCTTTTAAAAATGAATTTTCTGGTATCACTGGAGATGATGCCCAATACATGTTTGGTGAATGAATGAATGAACCAATGAGTGACATCTAAGTTCATTTTTCCCTCTTTCATTCAGTACTCGGCATAATCACTTCTCTTGACATCATGTGCTATGTACTCAGCATCACAATCTGATTTTAGGTCCAGAAGACACTAAGTGTAAAGAAGAAACTTGGCTGCTGGTATCATAAAACGTGCGTTCTAAAAGTTTTAGATGACTCCCAAAAGGCGACTTTTTGAAGTTACTATTTTTTTTTATCAACAGAAGAGTTGAAGTTTTTCAGCCCTTCAAAAGAGTAAGGGGTTGATAGGTTTATAGTACGTGTCCCATAGGAATATCAAAGTATTATACATTTGAAGAAAGTTGCAACACCAACTAATTTTTTAAATACTGTATATCTTTCTCCATAATTTCAGAAGATGACATTATGAGAAACCTCTGAATGATTCCTAAACAGATCACTTCACTCATGGTACCATCTGCATCTTTTGTCACTCATGTAATTAATTCCTCCCTCCCTCCCTCCCTCCCTCCTTTCCTTCCTTCCTTCCTCTCTTTCTCTTCCTTCCTTTTCCCCCCCTCCTTTCCTTCCTTCTTCCTTCCTTCTTATTAGTCACTAGACTTAGATGTATTCATAAACATTATCTTAATACAGTCCTCACAACAATGAAATATAAGTATTATTGTAACTATTTTTACAATTTGGGAAACTGAATCTCATAGACATTAAATAACTTGTCCTGGGTCACACAGTACAACCAGAATTCAAACCCAAGAGTGAAAGTCTCCAAGGTCCATGATCTGTCCGTTTTATCAGTTTGTTTCTGATGTCTTTTTTTAAAAGCGACTGTTGAAAAACAGTAATGTGTTTTGGGGGTTATTCAAAGTTAATTTAAAAGCTAATGAAAAAGAAGAAAAAACTTGAAAAATATAAGATAAGTCAGGAACACAGCATATTTTTATATCCCTAAGCAAGAGACAGAGAAAAACAGAATTAAACAAGGATTAAATGTTATTTCCTTCAAGACTCTTCTTGATGTATTATAAAACTTGATCATGTGTCCTTAAAAGCCATAATATAATGATCTGGATGCAATCATTTGACAACGAAATGCAATTCTTTGAGTCTATTTTGATATTCAAAGACAGCAACGATGGCCTCCAGGGACAGAGAATAAAAATGCAGGTAGAGACACATGTGAAAGGATGTCATTTACAGAGAAGTCCAAAATGTTTTACTGCTGGTTTGTCTGCTGACTCCTTATCAATTAGCCTAGGTTCCTCTAAAGATAAGAAATAGAATGTTCACGTTTCTGTTTAGGTATTTCCAGTTGAATGGATGATTGGTCAAATGATTGCATGCTCTTAGGATGGATTCCAGAATCCTTAATTAACTGGCCTACATGTGCTACGGGATCTGGTTCTTTGACCTCCCAACCGCATCTCAACCACTCCCATCTGGCTTTCCATGCTCTTCCACCACTAGCCTTCTTTATTTTTTCCACAGTACCATGTTCATGCTCCTTCTGTTTCAAGATCTTCACCTGTTCATTACATTTCCATTGCCCATCCCCTCTCTCCATTCCCTTTCTCCTCTATCTTCTAACCTCCATGTCTCAGCTTCCTCTTTTCTTAGAGAGTCCTGCCAGACAGCACTGGCCAAGTGTGTCCCCCCCACCCCATAGTGAGCCCTTGCTAGTTCCCGACACTGTTCTAAATGTTTCCCATCTGCTGTCCCTTTATCCCCACAAACCCTTGGAGGCAGGTATTGCTATAGCCCCGGGGCATAGCTGGGGAAACTGAGGCACAGAGCATTGAGACAACTAGCCCACTGTCTCAGGGCTGGTATGAGGGAGAACAAGACTGGAGCCTCCTTGTTGGATTGTCATGGAGCCTCCTTGTTGGATTCTAGAGCCCATCATTCTCTCAGCCACTTGGCTAAACTTCCTCTCTTAGGAAGCTCTGTCTGCTCACTCCTAGCATCCTTCTCCTTGAGGCACTCATCCTCATAATTGTTTTTGTGAAATTGTTTGTCTTTTGTCCATCTTTCCTAAGATAGCCTTTATGAGAGCCAGGTCTAATTCTTAGCTGCCTAGCATTTGTGCCTGGAGCATAAGAGGTAGCTAATAAATGTTTGAAGAGTAAATAAATAAATAGATGGTCAAATGGAGGAACAGATGGTTTGGCAGATGAATGACGTTATTGGCTTATGTCTTTTAAAAATGGTGCCAGTGAATCTTGGATTTTAAGCTTTACACACAAACAAAAACCCTGTCCCTGGGGTAGCAATATTATCATCTTATACAAAAAGCAGGGTATTTTGGACAGGCTACGTCTTGGTTCATCTTGATTTTATTTTTCAATGGGAAGCAGTGATGTAGGATGCCCCAGATCCAGCCAAACTTTGAAGAGGTCAACGATAAAACTGGGAGGAGGTAGAGAAGGGGTAGGATAAAATGGTGTAGTATTTCTTAGCTAAAAGAGACCATAAAGATCACCAAATTCAATTTCTTCATGTTACAGTAGCTGATGTAGTAAAGATTCTTAGGCACTAGGACCAGATTTCTTCAACCGTATCTTTACCTGTCTTCAGTGTGGGCAGCAGAATTCAGAAGTGTTCTGCCAGTGCCTTGCTGTCTGGTATGCTCTGCTGCTGTCAGATAAAGATAAGACATGGGGCATTTTAGACAAGCTATATGACTCTGATATGACCCTTTCATCCAGCTAAGGATGACACAGTGACTGATAATGACTTCACAAACATCACCTGCTTACCAAGTGTCTGAACTCAAACACAAATCAACAATCTGAAGGCATAAAGCAATTATTTCATAGAAGTGTGAGGTTTGAACACAGGTTTCTGAAGAAAAAGCATTTTCTTCAGAAAGGTAAAGATATTCCATTTGAAAATAGTAAAGGTATTCCATTCAAAAACAGTATGGCAATTTTTACTAAGGTCAAAGGCCAATTTCAAAGAAAAGACCTCTCAATATTTTTCCTCATTCGGGTGTCTGACCTGCATAGAAATACAACTCCAAACCCAAAGTTTGCCTAGAAAAATACTGCATGGAACACAGTACTTGGAGCCAGAAAACTGTCCTATTTTTAGCTGTGTCCTTGGGAAAGCCACTTGACCTCTCTGAGTCTCAGTGTTCTCATCTGCAAAGTGGGGCTAGTCCATCAACAAACACCTCTATGGTGTTTTCTTTGAGGTTTATGAATGATGGGGAGAGCTACCATTTCTCAAGTGCATACCAGTTTTGGGTACTTTACCTATATTATCTCGTTCTGTTCACAACAAAACCCTGTGACGGAGACATTGGAAATTGCAGCTTAGAAAGTTCAGCAACACGGTGAGTGGAAAAGCCAGGATTCAAACCCAAATCCACTGACCCCAAAACCTTTGCTCCTTCCACTTAGCTTCACATCCAGCCTCATGTATGGGAAAGGGCTTGGAAAATTGTGAAGGGCTAGGTATGTGATTACTATTGTTTTTGTATGTGGCCTTAACTGGATTTATGCTCTCCTCCTACATCCTTTTTTTGCCCATTGTTAGCTGGAAGAGAAATCTTTAGGGAAACTTTCTTTACCCTCTGGAGCTCCTTGGAAGAGAACTGGAGTGGAACTTGCAGGAGCTTTGCCTGCCTGCCTGTCTTGTGGCTCTGCCCAACTTCCACATTTCCTAGGGGAGCAGCGTAGTTGTAATTGGTTCTGCAGACCCCACAGGCTGGGACAGGGAGCCAAGCCCTCCGTCTCTTTCTGTCTTTCCAAGTGTTGGAATATGTTCAGGCAAAATCCCCTCATTTCTCAGCAAAATCCTACATTTTGGGGAACACTTATTCTCTTGAAGATAATCTACCTTTAAAGGTCATGAATGTTTAAAGTGTTATTTTATTTTATTTTTTCCCAGCTTTATTGAGGTATAATTGACAAAACTGTATATATTTAAAGTGCACAATGGGATGATTTAAGTATACAATGTGAAATGATTGTCACAATCAAGTTAATTAACATATCCATCACCTCATATAGGTACTTTTTCTTTCTTATTCCTTTTTATTTTTTTGGTGAGAATGCTTAAAATCTACTCTCGTAACAAATTTCAAGTATACACTACAGTATTATTAACTGTGATCACCATGCTGTACCTTAGATACTCAGAACAGAGTCATCTTACAACTGGAAGTTTGTATCCTTTGACCAACATCTTCCCATTTCCCCCACCTGCCAACTCCTAGCAACCATCATTCTACTATGTATCTATGAGTTTGACTTTTTTTTTTTTTTTTTAGATTTCACATATGAGTGATACCATATAGTATTTGTCTTCCTCTATCTGGCTTATTTCACTTAGCATAATATGCTCTAGGTTCATTCATGGTGTTGTAAATGACAGGATTTCCTTGCTTTTTATGGTTGAATAATATTCCATTGTACATATATACCACATTTTGTTTATCAATTCATCTATCAACAGACACTTAGGTTGTTTCCATGAAGTGTTGATAATTTTAAGTTCTGTTGTCTCACACTCCTTTTTCACTCCTGTGGTTGCTGGTTGGTTTGACGGTGGGGTTAGTACTCCCAGTAGCAATGGCCAGCATCATGGGGATGCTGCCAGGAGGGTCTCTGGGCTACTTTTTGCACTGCGTTGTAGTGAATTGTGACCGGAATGTCTCCAAAGCACTGACACCAAGGCTGGGCACGTACAACATCCAGAACCACTGAGGACAAAACAAAATGATGGAAAACAAGGAACATGCATTCTTTAGTGAATGTAAATTGAATTCAGAGCTGAAGACAGATAAAGAAAAAGGCTGAACAACTGAATAGCATTTTTTTCCCTCTCAAGATGGTCTTTTCCTCCTTAGATGGACACAACTTGCCATAGTATTATGTGATACTGTTACTTGGGGTGACTATAGAATTTATGGACCAAGCCAAGATACTTTTGAAAGTAACAGGAGGTGTTAAACCTATTCCCAGGGCAACAGGCATACCCCTACTACCTTGGGCAAGCCAGGATATATATGATCTGCCCAGTATTGCCCAACATATCCACTCTGGTCTTTAGGATCTGTCTTCTAGATGTGCTTCTAGATGAGATACGCTGTGTCCTGGCTCGCACATGTGGCCGAACGCATAATCACTCCCTGTTCATTGAGTGGGTAGTTTCCATTTTACCCTTCCTCAACTCTGCTCCCAGTTAGGCTTCGTTTTCTCAAAGGTAGGGATGGGAATCAAGACTCGGATTGTTCAATCAAACAGACTTGAGTTTTAATTCTAGCCTGGCAACTACCAGCTATGGCAGTATTTAGGCAAATTGCTTAAACATCCCCAATTCTCTGATTTCTCACCTGTGAGGTGGGGATAGTAATAGTGTCAATACCTACCTCAAACAGCCATTGTGAGGATGAAATAAAGTAAAGCAGGTAAAGCAATTGACAGTGCCTGGCACGTAGCAAGTGTTTAATACATATTTGCTATATTTACTAGCTATTATTCAGTGCTGATGAAAAGGCAGAGATTATATAACCCCTCATATTTTACCCCCTAAGGCCAATAAATATCTAGAACAACATCCCGCTGCCCTCCCGGTAAAATTAATCCCTTTTCCCATTTGGCTTATACGCTCACACTCCTAGTATAATGTTTATAGTGTGTTATGCCCAACTAGACTTGTATCTCTTTCCTCTCATTCTTTTCTTCTTCCTATCACCTGGTACCTAGCACTGCCTCGCCCACAGGACACACTCAGTAACTACTGGTGGAATTCAAATTCCACAAAGGGTGGTTTGGAAAAGACTGTCCAAATTCTTTTCAACTCAGTAAATAAATGCATCACTTTGCATCATGTCTTTGAAACCACCCCCATTCGCTCCTTTGGACTGGTTAAGTGGACACCTGAAATTCAAGGTCCCCAGAATAGAGGTCCAAGCTTGGGCTGAGTTTGGGAGCTGGGTCAGCAGACCCATGGTCTGTTGTGCTTGGCCTGGGTGGGCAGCAGCCAGGTGAACTGGAGTGGAAAGATGGGAGCATGGAAGACAAATCTGGAGTGTTTCCTGGTGCTGCCACCAGCTTTGAGGCTTTGGCTAACTTTATATTACTCGTTGAGCCTCGCCTTCCTCAGCTGAGAAGTTGAAATGATACCTTAATCTAGGATAAGAAATTATATAAAGTGTGTGGCATGTTAGTGGGAGTTCAGTAAATGGTGACTATTGGTCTCCTGGACATAAGTGAGGAGGTAAGAATTCCCAGCAGGGCTAAGATCAATTTAGAAGGTCAGTCACAAAACAACTTACCAGGAGTCATCAACAAGCTGGAGTCAGAAAACTGGAGAAAGCTTGTGTTGAAAGTTGACCAGGCTCAGAGTAAGGGACAGGTTTCTGCTGTAAAATAAACCCAAATCCCCAGCCCAACATGGGAGCCCAAATCAAGTTAATCAAGGCATTTTGCTTGTACATCAGTCCTAGGATAAGTGCTGCCTTTTAAACTCTAGCCTTGCTACGCAAAGTGTGGTCCAAGGACTAGCAGCTTCAGTAACACCTGGAAGCTAGTTAGAAATGCAGGTTCCTCAGGCTCCACCTCAAACCCCTAAGTTAGAATCTGAATTGTACAGTGATTCCCCTGGTGATTCACATGGACATGATAGTTTGAGGAGGAGTGACCTAGCAGAAACCAGGACACAGCAGATTGACTTTTCTTCAAAATAAGATCTGCTTGGGCTTCCCTGGTGGCGCAGTGGTCGAGAGTCTGCCTGCCGATGCAGGGGACGCAGGTTCGTGCCCCGGTCCGGGAAGATCCCACATGCCGCGGAGCGGCTGGGCCCGTGAGCCATGGCCGCTGAGCCTGCGCGTCCGGAGCCTGTGCTCTGCAACGTGAGAGGCCACAACAGTGAGAGACCCGCGTACCACAAAAAAAAATAAATAAAAAAATAAGATCTGCTTAAGTCTGACAGGCCAGGACTTGGAACTCCCACCTGACTTACTAGGATCTGAGAGATGGCAGTCCTCTGCTCCCGGTCCTCAAATCTCAAGGCTGCTGACTGGGTGGGGCCACATCAGCCCTCATGGTGAATAAGGGCCTTCTATTGGGACCCTGAAACGCTCTTTCTCTGGAAACCTCGATTCCTTGGAGCCAGGGCCAGGTTCTCAAGGAAGAACCTCTTATTTACTTGCCACTAGCAGGTCCCCTCACTCTCCCCCAAGAGTCCACTCCTCATTTGCTTATGCGTTCCTCTTGCTTGGCTACCTTCCCACACTGCCCCAATTATCCAAATTTGTCACAACCTTCATCTTCCTTTAAGCCAATAGTTCTTAACCTTGGCTATATTTTAGAGCCATCTAGTTCCAATCTGCTGATAAAATAAAATAAAACAAAAACAAATACAAAGCAATATTCAGGCCTCACCTTTGACCAAATCCAAATCTTTAGGGAGTAGCACTCGGTCCTTAATATTTTTTAAAGCTTCGAGGGTTATTCCAATATGCAGTCAAGAGTGGGAACCACTGCTTTTAGCCTTTGTTATTTTTTTCACTTCTAGGTTACCTACAGTTTTTCAATACACAAGAGGACTTAACTTCATGTTATCTTGTGCTGTTCTCTAATTTGTCAATCACCTCCCCAAATAAATTGTAAGCTCTTACCTAGCGGCACTGGAACAGGCTCATCTGGGCTTGTGAAAGGCAGTTGTCATGGTGGAAACAGGGTCTATAATGGTGGGCTACTGGGTGTGCATCTCTTTCCAGATCCACCCATTGGGAGCTTGCAGTCGGCCATCATGCGAGTATTTATAGCACAGAAAATTAGCATACAAATCAGAGTGTTATACATTTATTTTTTCCAGAGAGCTACTTGTTAAATATTTACCAGCATACCACTGTTCTTTACAATGGCCCACATTTGGCTCCCAGTACTGGGAGTAGGGTAGACATTTAGTAGGTTGTTACTGGGGCAGCAGTTTTCAGGGCAAGATTTATTGAGCTTGAAATAAAAGAGGATAGAGATAGGGGATGGTTAGGGAAGGAAAGCAAGCCTAGGTGAAGGGTTTGGCTGTATGAGAAAGACCGACTAAGGCTCAAGGAGCAGCTTATACAGATCTGCTTTGACAAGCTGTGATTTTAGGAAAATATCTGTCAGTGGAGATTCCAGGTGGCAATGGTGAAGAACTTGAACAGACACTTCACAGAAGATATATGAATGGCTAGTAATAATGCTCAACATCCTTACTCATCAAGAGATACACATAGTAGCCCACTGTCATAGACCCTGTTTTCACCATGACAGTTGCCAATTAAACCCACGGAGATAACATTTTGTTCCCAGTAAATGGCAAAATCAAAAAGACTGACAATACCAAGTATTGGAAAGGATGTAAAGTAACTGGAACTTTCATACATTGCTGGTTGGGGGAATAAAATGAAAAAAATCTTTGGAGAACTCTTTGTCAGTTTCTTATAAAGTGAACGTACATCTGTATTATTAACAAGCATTTCCATTCCTAGGCATTTACCTAAGTGAATGGAGAACTTAAGTCCACCAAAAGATTTGTACAAGGATAGCAACCTATTCATAACAGCTAAAAAACAAGAAAGAACCCAAATGTCCATCAACAGGCATATGGACAAACTAATGGTGATATATTTATAAATTGGGATCCTACTTAGCAATAAAATAAAAAGGAGTAAACTACTGATCCATGCAACGATATGGGTGAATTTCAAAAACATTGTAAGCAGCACGCAAAATGGTATGTATCATATGACTCCACTCATGTGAAGTTCAAAAATAGGCTAAATTAATCTATGATGACAGAAAACAAAATGGTGGTTTTATTTATTGGAAAAAGGCACAAGGGAACTTTCCAGGGTGATGGAAATGTTGTAGATCTTGTTTGAATGGTGGTTGTGATTGTATGCAATAGTCAAAGCTCATTGAGCTGAATGCTTCATTTCTATGCATTTTGTCTTCCATGACTTATTACCTCAAAAATGATAAATAATATATACATACATGCTGTATCAGTTGTCTATTGCTGCATAGCAGATCACTCCAAAACTCAGAGCTTACACCAACGTTTATCATCTCACACAGTTTCTGGGAGTCAGGAATCTGGGAATAGCTTAGCTGGGTGGTTCTGACCCATGAAGTTGCAATCAAGCTACCAGGCAGGACTACAGCCTCAGAGGACTTGCTAGGAGCCGAAGGATTTGCTTCCAAGCTCACTCACTCAGCTGTTGGCAGGAGGCTTCATCTCCTCACCACCTGGGCCCTTCCATAGGGTCACTCACAACATGAGTGCGTGTGACCGGGTGAATGACCCTAGAGAGAGAACACTCATGACGGAAGCCACCATCTTTTATAGCTAACCTCAGAAGAGGCATACCATCACTTCTGCAGTGTTCCATTGGTCACGCAGATCATCCCCAGTACAGTTTGGGAAGGGAGCACACAAGGGTGTGGATGCCCTTGTGGAAGGTGGAGCTAGTTGAAGGCCACCTTCCAGTCTGGGTCCCACACGTGTGTACCTTATGAAGCACTTATGCAGTGCCCCCCACATACCAGAAGTTCAGCCAATATCATGGCTATTATTTGGTATCCCAGGCATATTGGGAAAAGTTCATTCACATTTTGTGAGTACATCTTCAGCGTCAGGATGTCTCAGTGAAATCAGTTTAAGCTGAGAGGGGAGGAGAAGGCAGGGAGAAGAAATATACCCTTCCATAAACCAAAAGGGGGTAAAAGGACTCAGTCTTCCAAGAACAGAACAAGGCAGTGAGAGCTCTGGTCACGCAGGGAAGGGGAGAATTTGACAAATGGTTGAAGGAAGTAGGGTCAAGGGATGCCATGCTTAGGGGCAGCGGTATTTGAATACACTTAACTGGCTATAACGACACCACCCTCTCTTGGTTCTCTTCGTCCTTCTCTGACTGAAATGTTTTGAACAGCTCTGCTGGCTCATTCCTCTTTCATCCTGGAATGACCTTCTTCCCTTCTTCCAAGACTGACAACACTCTCGCCTCTCAGCGGTGGATCCTCTCTCTGCTCTCACAGTGTATCCTTTGTACCTGTGACCTGACTCTCATTTTATTCTGTTTTATTTGATTGCTATTTGTTTACCTCTATTTCTAACACTGTATTTGAACTTCCTGAGCCCGAGGACTGTGTCTTATCCGTTTTCAGACTTTCTGAAGTGCCTGGCACACAGTAGATGCTCTATATATGTTGGTTGAAATGAAATGACGTGTAACTGAGATTTAAATTCTGTGTTCTCTAATCTAAAATGTACTAAGCCTCATAGTCTTTTTATTGACCACTGAATTAGTCAATTTCCAATAGAAAAGAATGATTCCCCCTCCTCACACACATGTTTTATTCCCTTTTTGGAGCCCACGACTGTGCAGACCTAAGTCAGGGAGTATTCATGACTTTAGCTATGACGGCAACAATTGATGTTGAAATTACAAAGAGCACAGAGGGACAGATTACCTGTATAGACAAAGAGGAATCCTGATCTAAAAAGAGAATATCTCAGACATCTGTGGGCCATTCAGGAATTGAATCAAACATTTCATCGATTTTTGCTTATAGGTGCCAGTTCCTGTGCTTTTTCTATTTACGTATCCAAAGCCATGTGCTTTTAATACTCCTTAAGCACCCTTTTTATGACTGCTCCTGGTAATTCCCTAATTAAAAAGCCATCATAATCCCCAACTTTTTTGTTTACTTGAAGGAAGTTTTTATTTACAGTAGATGGTTTTATTATACCCTTGCAGTTGTGGCTATATGATATCCTTTTCTTCTCCGAGGAGCTTGAGTCCCAAGTACTTTGTAAGGTCTGATGGTGGACAGTTACCTGGGGTGTAGCTTCAAGGGCTTCAAGGGCTTTTCAGGTTGGAAGAAAAAAATCACGATGATCTCAGTCTTGGAATCACAAATAGGCTAAGTGTCCCAGGACGGCCCGGTCAACAAGACAGAATTCAGTATGTGTGTCCTTGATCTGCCCCATCATTGAATTCCTTGTCCTGAGACTCAAACGCAGCCCAATTTGTGAGTCAGTCTTGACTAGGTTGAAAGTACAGAGCTGTGAGCCCCACCCATGGGTGGACTCGAGAATTAATTAGTCCTGGTTGCCAGTCCTGCCATCCACACATGCCTTTTCCTGTAACCTGCAGGGCATTTTACAGGCATCAGTTAACATGAGTAAGGGGCTAAGTATGAGGATGGGACTTTGTGCTTCTGTTTTCCTACTTAGTCCTTTAGTTGGGTCCAGGGGAGCCAGAGGCAATGTGATATATTAAATAGAAAACCCCCCATATCTAGAGTCAAGCTAATCTAGAATCTTCCTCTCACTTCCATCTCTTATTAGCTCTTTAGTCTTGGACACATTATAAGCTCTTTTCTCACTTGGAAAATGGGAGTAATAATACTTGCAGTATTATTTGTTACAGTAATTAAATGACCAGAGAGACGTGCAGGCCCTAGCACATAGCATGCGCCCAATAATATTATTTTTGTTTCTGACTTCGCTTAGACTGGAGTTCTGTCCTTCCAACCCCATGGGTCCAGTGAGAGTATCACCCCACATTCTATACTCTGCTACCATGTCCACCCGCCAGCTCCCTCCATGATAACTTGACTTCCATGACTCCTTGGAAGTGACACCAGCCCAAACAAACACAAGATCATTGTGTCCTTTGGATTTGTTATTCTGGATTGGTGGTTGCTTTCCTTGGGGCAGAATTTGGCTGTTGACTCAGTTTTCCCTCTCTTGGCCTTAGTCCTAGACCCTCCCATCCCTCTGCTCAATGCCAGTAAGACACAGGCTAGCAGAGTGGAATAGTGTTCAAGTTTACAGGCTTTGGAGTTGCACAGCTTGAGTTTAAATCCCATTGCCACTACTTCCTACTGTGAGACCTTAGGCAAGCCCCTTAACTCCTCTGAAGCCTCAGTCCCTCCATTAAAGAGAGTGTCATAGTATTACCTAGCTCCAAGACAGTGGGGAGAATCACATGAGAAAATACATATAAAGCTCTTCGTAAAGTACCTGGTACATAATGGATGCTCAGTTACTATTGGCTGTTATTTTATGCTTTGCTGCTGAGCCCAGCTACGTACTGATAATAAGCACCAATCATGAAGCAATATTTCTGTCTTGAATACTGCTTACCTGTCAGTAGTTGGAATCAGGCCACTATTGTTTTCTGTCAAGTTAGGCAGTTTCAGTTTTGTATGATGAATTTTGGGTGAAGGCATGAGTGATTCATTGACCACACATACACTGGAGTACATTTTTATTTATTTGCTTTATCTCCTCTATTCACAAGTGACCTCAGAACTCAGGTGTGAGGTAAGGAAAGAGTAATCAGTCAGGATTCTTAGCTCATCTATGTTATTATTTTCGCATGGCAAAAGGAACAATTTGAATCTAGAAGAAAGGTGATCTCTAAGCATTCTATTGTAATAATCTCGGTGAGAATCTCTAAAAGGCCTCAACCAAGCAGAGGGATATGAAATAAAAGTCCCCATGAATTCTGGGCTTTAGAGTGCCCTGCATATCAAAAAATACATTGATGAGAGAATACATGGGAGCCTCTGTGGCTTGGAATCCTGCACTCAGGGCCAGCACAGCATGACTGAAACCCTAAGACACCATTCCCATGGCCGACACCATTGGAGCCCTAGCGAAATACTTCTCCAAATCGGTTGACTTACGTCCTCAGAAGAGAAGACAGTTGCACCCATGTGCCAGGAAGGTTTGTGGGTTGTACCGCTGCTCACGTGGAAGTCAGAAACTGTTTAGAAAGACAGGGAGCATATTTGGCTGGCAGGAGGGTTTAGATTAAAAAAATAAAAACAAATTATTTAACTCATCAAATTCTTCCTGTACGAAGCGTGTGTGAAGCAAGATATTGGTTCTTTACATTGGCAGCTAAATGTAGACTTGTGTTTGTTTTATAAAAGCATTTAATAATATTGCCTAACTTTTTTAGAAAACAAATAGAAGCTTTATTTAATAATTTTGATTTATATTTTGATACTTCTTAATTATAACTTGTATTTGTCTTTCAATTTCAATAAATAATTTGAATGTTTGAGAGGAAAAATAACTTCTGAAAGCACATGAAAAATACTTTTTCACATTTAGGTTTGCTTTATCTTGTATTTTTGATTAAAATATATTCACATTTGGTATGCTTTGGACATAATTACATTTTCATTTTTAATACCTTAGATCATTGTAATCAATAGAATCAAACTCTATGAAAGTCTTGATAAGAATAATAGTAATGTTGCTGAAAGGAAGGCAAAATATGAATTTTGTGAAACAAATACATAATAATTGTTGAATTATGTATGCTTTTACCTAATTACTCACCCACACTTTGGCAACCCATCAACTGACTATTTAGACATGTACAATATTAATTAAATTCAGCCATCCTTGATAGTTTATAGACTTTCAAGTGTATAAAAACAACAGCTTTACATATTAAAAGAATTTGTCATTGGGAAGATATATACTTATTAAGGAAGGGGATAGAATGTATTCTATCAAGCAGTCTATATGCTTGAATTATAACTTTTACTCCATTTGTTCTCCTGAAGTGAGAGCAAGGTTGGGATCTGGTGGTACCTAGTCCTCTCATCCAAGATTGATGAGATAGAAACAGGAAAAATGAAGGCAGTGATGCCAGTTTGAAAACCAACCAACCAACAAACCAAAGACAGAACAGATAACAAGAGAAAGCAGTCACTGAATCTGTTTCCACCTGCCCACACAATGGACTTTACATCCTAAACATTATCACTCTGAACTCTGAATGCATGGCCCATAAATTTCAGGCAAATTTGTCCTTTTTTAAAGTTTATTTTTTTGAAAAAAAAAGGCAGGCACAACCTACAGAACCTTTCCTTCCTGATTTGATTGTGTTCATCCACTTGCTAATGTTGAAGTGGAATTCAGTTGTAATACGCTTAATTCAGAAAGCCTATATCCAGGTATTTTGACATTCTTAGAATAAAGACGCAGTCCATAGATAATGATTAGAAGTGACCAGGGACACAGAACTCCAATTAAGAGAGATTAACCAGAAACTCAGAAGGGTCCCTCACTGACTCATTTCAACATTTTTCAAATGTTACCTGGATACTATTCAGAAGTCAAATGGCATTACCTTCTGCGAGCAAATTTATTCTTCCTGAAAGTAGGTATTTAAGAAGTTAGCAAGGATTAGAAAAGCATTTTATAAACATCTCTTCGGACTTACTTTACAAGGTTCTACGAAACAATGAAATCATTGTTCTGCGTCAGAGTCTAATCTCCTTGGGAATAACATTTTACCATCTGGTTCCATGGCTTTGTAGTTGGGTGTGTATTAAGTCTGAGATCTATGTATAAGGCACAGGGACAAATGGGTTCCTCTCATAAGTCCTCACTGCCACAGTCTATATTTGTAATCAGACAATCAATACGGCTAACTTGTGCCAACTTCACTGGAGGGGAGTGAGTGATCCCATTTGAGATCTATGATACTAAAGGAATAATGTGAAGAAGCTGTGTGAATGGGGCTCATTGTTTGCCTGTATTTTAAATGTTCTAATTTTTCACAACATTTTATGGAGAGCTCTTAAAAGGCCTTTATTAAGTGTCCGTTTTAAAAGAGGTGTTGTTGATTTAAGGTAATATAATCTGCTTTTGCATAAGGCTTTTTATCCCAGTGTTTGAGGAGTACTTTGCCAACCCAATCCTATCACCAAAATCCCAGATGTAATTCACAGAAGCTAAGAAAACTGCCTTCTAGATCTAAATTCAGATGCATGGGATATTTGTTAGATTCAATACCCAAAAATCATTTGCATAAATTTGGCGCATGACTTTCTAGCTCTGTGATAACTAGACGTTCAATATTTACTCATTCAGTAACCATTTATTGAGCATCTACCATATACCAGGTACAATGCTGGGCAGAGATGAAAAAAGCTATTGTTTTTGCCTTCTAATGACAGGAATAGATGTGTGGATACACTGATAACAATGCAGTGTGACAACTGAAATTAAGTGCAACTTAGGTAATATAAGTGCAATGTAGGAACCTATGCAAGTTAGAGAGCTTAAATAGAGCACTGATTCTCAAAACATGGTCCCAGACCTAGCAGAATCAGCATCATCTGGAAACTTATTAGAAATGCAAATTCTCAGACCTCAGGACTACTGAATTCTAAATTCAGAGGGTGAACCCTGCAATCTGTGCTTTAACAAACCCTCCAGCAGATCCTGATCCTTGCTCAAGTTTGAAAACCACTGGCCTAGAGCAGTGATTCTCAGACTCTGGTGCATATTTATATCACCTGGGGAGCACTTAAAACTCCCAAGGATCAGACCACAACCCAAGCCAATTAAATCAGAATCACTGGGGGTAGATGAAGCGATGTCGGTGCCAGGTTTTAAAAGTCAAATAAGATATTTCCAGGAAGACAGCGAGAAGGCATTTCATGCAGAGGGGAGATTCCACAAAGCCTCGGAAGCATGAAACAGCTCTGGATATTGGAGGTAAAGTCAACACTGTTGCTGAAGTATAAAGTTTGAAGGGAAAAGTAAAGGAAGAATGAACTGAAACAGTAGATGGGGTCAGTTCACGAAGAGCTACGACTTGGAGGATGAATTGAATCTTGGCTCTATGTTTTTTCTATTCTTTACCGGGAAATTGGTTTGGGTTCCATGTTACTACCTCCACCCATCATGCTTCCTGGGCTTGGTTTTCCTAGTAAAATCATTTCTCTCAGCTGAGGCTGTTTATAATTAAGATCAGTGATTATTTAGTGTTCAGTAGAACTCAGCCATATGCTACCGTGAGTGCAAGGAGAGAGAGGATTGGAAGTGGACAGCAGAAAAGAGGATCTGAGACAAAGTGAAGGAGCTTCAGAAAAGGAAAGTGTTGCTTTAGACTTTTGGTTGTAGTTGCCGTTTCCGGCTGAATCAGGGAGAGACGCTGGAATAAGTGCATCTGCCCTCTAAGAAATCAAAGCCAGACACAGGAAGTGGGTGGAAAGAGCCTTCCAAAGAGCCTCAGCTGCCGCATGCCTTCTGTCTGCTGTGGGCACAGCAGCTGCACAGACCCGCCTTGTTGGGAGTCAAGACAGGACCCCTTCAGTCCAGTGACCTCAACCTCCCCTCCAAGGGTAGAGAAGAGGGAAACTGAAATTCTTCCCTGTGACTGAGTACATGAGAATGTGACAGTTATTTAGGGTAACAGGTTTCTTGTGGGCCCTGGCCGCCGACAAGGGCTGTTGTGTGGCGCACGCACCCCCGTCTTGTGCCAGGGGAGGGTACAAGGAGGAGGAGGCCGGCGCAGTTCATTCCCTGATCTGTATAATACGAATACTTCCGAGAGACAGGGATGGGGATTTTCAGGGTGTCAGATGCTCTAACAGAACCTACCCTTTGAATTGGATTCAGGGTCAACTCTAACTAGGTGTTCACATTCACAGCCCGCTGATGAGATCAGAGCAACTATGAATCAGCTACAATGATAAAGGCTAACACCCAAGCCCGCACTAACTTTATTAGATCCAGATCACTACCTTTGAAATAGATATGGAAGGAAAGGAAATATATGAAATGGAAGGAAGTGGGGATGCATATGCTTCGGACAGGCTGTATCAGCTAATTGAGCCTGAGATTGTGATGAACAGTTTAGGCTCATATGGGATGGGAAGAAGCTCATCATTTGATGCTGAATTGGGCTCTGTCAGCTATTTCAGCATCATGTTCATCTCCATACATAATATCACACGACATATTTGGAATACGGTGCCAAGTCAGTTTCCTCCTGGAGGGTTATTTGGTTTTCTTCCTCAGTTAATTTTGAATGGATCTCTTTTGGTTGACTCTTTATTATATATTGAAGCCTTACTCTGTGCCAAGCTATGATAAGCACTTTCTATGGCAATATGATAGCATAGTTCTCAAACCACAGGCTTTAGAATCATTCTCCCAGGTTCAGATCTCAGCTTTATCCCTTTGGGCAACTTGCCTAATCTAGTCTAGCCTCAGTTTTCTCATATGTTAAACAGGAAGACGATAAATAGCACTTGCCTCATTGGATTAATATGAGAGTTAATCAACTTATTCATGTAATATTCTTACTAGAGTGCCTGACACATAGTAAGTGCTCCGTGAATGTTACTATTATCACGAACCATTGTTTTCACCAAGTATGTACTATTTGCAAAGTGGAGAGAGGAAGGAGACTGAGAGAGCTGAAGTTCCGGTTCAAAGTCACACAATTTGTAAGTGGGAGGGAGATTCAGGATTCAAACTCAGCTCTGGAGGTGGAGTCCATGCTGTTCAACACTGCACTGGACAGTCTCTACCAGTCACTTTTTACTATTTGGCTATTTAAATCCACCTCTCCTCTCCTTCTCAAAATGATTACCAGTTTTTCCTATGCATAATTTATTCAATTCTTACACTTTTCTGCCCTGATTTGATTCCTCTTCTCAGTTTGCAGTTTTACTGTTGTGTTTCTGCCTTGTACTCACAACAGCTTCTAATGCCGCCTGTTAGAAACTAGTCATTTTGCTTCCACACATTCCTAAAGATAAGACTATTTCTTAAGAAAAAATAGAATAAAGCAGGAACAGATTCTCAGATGTAATGATCATGATGTGCAATGAATATCTGAGTGCTTGCAGGATCATTACACTTTCAAATATTCCTCTTTTTGTCTGCATGGCAAAGACTCAGTAACACTCTTCTAAAGACAGCTGGCTATTGTAGTCTGAGTGAACAGCCTCACCAATGGATCTGTGCTCACTTTAACAATGAGAGAACAA
This sequence comes from Monodon monoceros, assembly GCF_005190385.1. NCBI lineage: Eukaryota > Metazoa > Chordata > Mammalia > Artiodactyla > Monodontidae > Monodon > Monodon monoceros. The sequence goes on along the minus strand of NW_021703783.1, from coordinate 72,901,406 downwards.
ACATGGTGTGAGTTTTAGATATATGGGTACACTTATGTATATAAATTATAAATATATATATCTATGCATTCATGTATGTGTATGTATTTGGACTATTAGAGAAGATATATTTGGGCACTTATAGGCTATGTCCAAAAACCACCACCATAAACTGAAAAACAATTCAGTCATCTACCAACCTATTAAATTGAAACTATTGGAATTGGACAGTTTCTCTGGGACTCTTAAGGTATAAATGATTTGAGAAGTCAGTTATTGGAAATCAGTTGTTGTTACATGTATATGATATCAAACAGGTTCATTTTGGACCTATGGTATCAAATAGGTTCTTCACAATTATGGCAAAACATGGTTTATAATGCCCAGCACTAATGACTACAATATATTTGTAGAAATGTTATCCTTTACATCTTCTTTTGTTTGAGCTTCCAGTTAGCCATATAGCTGTGTTTTCTCGGCGACAGGAGCTGTACCTTGCGTATACATTTTACACTCCCTCCAGGGGTGTAGTACTTGTCATATGATTTTCACTCAGTAAAGTACAATTAACTGAAACTCATTCTCTTTCTCTCTTTTTTTTAAACCTATTTAACTGGTTAAGAGCCATGTTTAAAAAATGTTTTTCTCTTAGCCCTTTAAAACTAGTTAACTATTCAACATTTATTGAGTATTCATTGTGTCCAGATGTGCCTTAGAGGAATGGAAAGTGTTAGAAAACAGGTAAGCCCATCTCTGCCTTTTGTTAGCTCCCAGACTAATGGCATTATAGGCCTGATGTAAGTAATTATCAAGCTACAGATCTTGTCTCTGTGCTGTGAACCTCTAACCATATTCTAGAAACAGGCATAGCATTATTTCCTGTGTCAGGCTTCGCAAAAAGAAGAAATCATGTGCGCTGTATTCTTCACTTTTCCTTAAGTTATAGCTCTTTTAGGTTGAAAAGAGCAGAAGAACTTAGGAAAACCACATAAGAGGAAGCCCAACTTTTTTCTGGTTTTCAATGTGTGAATATACTTGATAACATGAATTATTAAGAAACAGCTCCCTGTTGACACAGGCTCTGAGCCACCTGCTCACCCTGGGCCCCATACTCACCTTTTCTCTAGTGACCTTGCAGAACCCCATGCTTTACACGCTGGGATAATGGTCACAAAGTTAGGAGATACCAGGAAGGGCATGTCCACTTACAGCTGCGCCGTAACCACTCAGTAATCACAGCTGTAACACAGTGGCCACTTCTGGAGGATAAATGGGAGGAAAATGGAGGTTCCATGTAGGTTGGGGCTCTAAAATACTTCAAAACGGTCATTTTCTGGGCATTGCACCTCTGGAATATTTCATCAGAGCTCTGCCTCTTCTGTTATTTATTCTACACACAGTTACTTCGTTGTGCCAGGTTTTGTTTACATGTCAGGGACCCATACATGAAAAGATGTAGATCCTGTTCATAAGGAATGTATATGCCTGGCTAGACTATTTGAAGGCCCCAGATGTGTGGCACCTACTCCTAACCATTGAAGGAACAACTGTTAGGTTCTGAAACTATATACAGTATTTGCGTTAAGAGACTACAGCACAGGAAGTCCTGAAATATACCAGAGAGTATGAATAGCTTGTGAATGATATTATGCCGTGGCTTAATGCATACTGTGTAGCCAAGGGCAAGATATCTCATAACTAATTATATTCATTTTGCACTTAACAGAGACATTCAAAATACCGATCTTAAAATGTGTAAGTTGAACTTCTGTTAAAATTACACTCTCCCTAAGGAAAACAGTTCTTTTCCCTTGCTATACTTTAGGCTGCATTTATAGGCTGCCAAAACACTTCATTTAATTTGGGGGAAAAGTCCGTCCAACTGTTGTCAGGTATCATGTAACAAATAGTTGTTTTGCTGGGTTTTTTTTTTTTTTTAAACCTTGTAACTGTACGTTTGTATTCCGGTGGCTCAGCCTTAGGCTACTTGAGAGAGACAGAATTGAAAGAATCGATTCAAATAGGCAATGAAAAAGCAAATGTGTATCCTTAGAGTGTTTTGGAGCTTATAACACTGCCACATACATTATCTCATTTAATTATCCCAAAGGCTCTGCAGACAGAGGTACTATTATTATTGTCCCTGATTTTCAGATGAGATATTATTTGAAGAGAAGGGACAGAATTAAGATAAATATAGGTGGCTTGCCTCAAAATCCTATTTTTTTTCCCCACGTTGTATTTCTAAAATCCAGCATGTGTTGGGATAAATCTTTGCTAGAACCACGTTTTCAATATGATTGTTAATACCATAATGCCAGTGTTGTTTAGTTTTCTCAATCTATCATGTGTATAAGTCAGAATTCTATGTCTGGGGTTCTCTTAAAGGAACCTCATGTTGTTTCAGATGTCAGTAGGGGACTATTTAAATCTTTGGAATCAGGGAAACAGTATGGCATTTATTGGTAGCCTTGGGTTTCTTTCTGTTAAGGCTTCAAGTAAGAAATGCCTTTAGTTCTGGACTTGACCTGGAATTTATCTTACAACAGGCCATTAAGGACAAGCAGTTGTCGAAGACAAAGCAATGGAATTGGGGCTTTACGTTAAGCTCAAAATACTTCCAGTTGGAAGCAACTTAAGTTCACAACAACCAATATTCACACAGTCCCTAAAGTGTACAGGACACTGTGTAGGTATTAAGTGGGAGGGGGGAGGGACACATATTCTGTTTTGTGCAGAGGAGTCCTGGTTTATGCCAGTTGCCCTATGTCCTGTCTGCTTAGAGCCACTGAACCCTTCACTCTCAAAAATTACCCGGTCAGCCTAGTTAGAGTAGATACAAAATCAGGAAGAACTCAAACTCTGTTCTCAAGGAGATTTTATAATCTGATGGAGGCCAGGAGGGGGGATGTAAGAAAAGTGTAAAGCAGAATGTTTTAAACGTTGTTTTAAAATGATGTAAAGCAAATGCTTTGGGAGTTCAGAAATACATATTTAGTTGGGGTTAATTAAGGAGGAAAATATCGGTTCATGTCACTTTCAACAGCAGCAGTGAGAGTTATCCAAAATGTTGGGATGTATGTAAAATATGCCCTAGGATAGAGAGCCTGTGGTTCAGATGTCGTTCTCCATTGAGGAAGATCTGTTTTGTTCTCGTCCTCAACTGGGCCACACCAGACAATTTGAAACTTTCTATCAGTAGAGGGAACTGCAGAGAATTCATAGTGTCTTGGCTGAGGGTCTGTGTTTCTCTCTAATTCTGTCCTTATTTCCTCCTGCTTAGACTGATGCGGGTGTTCATGTGACGATTAGGAAGTGTGATGCTTCTGAAACAAGAACACACTCTACAAAAAATGCCCCTTAAAAACACTTTCCCTTCTCTATTCTTGCCGTGAGGGTGCCTTTTGGTGGTAAAAATATAAATTCTAGGCTGGTTTCTACTGTGAACAGTCTTTATCTGATTATTTAAAGCCTTCTACTTTGTGGTTACTTCCTATATTGGACTATTAAATCTCCCACCCATAGGGTCCTGTCCTATCTTTCATCCATTTCACAGCTGTTTTACGAGAAATTGTTTGCTGCCTCGCTAAGGTATTTATTTTTAAGACTTTAATGTCTGCTTGCACAAGAATTACACGAGGTCCTGTGGGTGATAAGAAAGAGAAAGAGCAAATAATGGCCTTGGACCTTAAAAGAATGGCCACACATTACAATTTGCTTAGACAGTTCAGGTTCGTGCCAGGGGCCCTGATGTAATTATTAATAACATCTCTTTTTACTCTCAAAAGTGTCCCAACTTGGACAATACATTATATGGTCCCCTAGACCTTAGAGGCCTTAAATTCAGTTAGGGAGACGGGAGACACAAATAGGAAAAGACAACTAACACAGCAAAGCAATGTGTGATGCATGCCGAATACATGATCTGTACCGCCAGTGAATGGAACCACGTTTTAGAAGCAGGAGAGATTGTGAGGACTTGAGCGATCTGGTAAACTGCTCGAAGATGAGACTGACGCTGGCCCTTGAAGAACGTGTAGAATTCAAACAGGCAGTGAAGAAAGAAGATCCTGCAATAAACCCTTTTCTTGAGACTGTTAAAATCAAAGCAAAACATAACTTTTACAATCTGAATAAGTGCTTGTAAAAATGATTCCCTCCCCTCTTCAAAGCAAGCTGATGTCACAGGCAAACCAGCTTGGTGTCCTGAGCAGAAAACCCATTTTAGTTTATTTAAATATGTGTGTGTTTTCCAAATATTCATTCTGGTTCCCAACCACATGAATGAGCCATTTCCTTTGCTAACATAATCACTACCCCGCGATTATGGAAGGACCAGAGCATGGGCCCAGGAATCCCCAGAAGGCAGCCTGGGCTTCAGTGGCAGTTCCAAGATGTGGAATTGCACACATCATGCATTTCCTATTTGACTGCATTTTCAGTCATCTCTTGGTCCCAGTGGGTACAGGGACACCCTGAGAAGGCAATGATGAATGGGAACACATGCATGAAGCTACAAACTCAATTTTCAAAGGCCTCTGAAGGAAGTGGTAAAAAGTGACCATCAGTATTACTAATTATTCAAAATGTCCATAACGAACAGGGTTGAGTGTAACGCTTTTGAACCTAAGGTGTGAATGTCACAGTCATCCTGCCTTTTTTGAGTATCATTCTATTAAATTAAACACACATGGCTGTTCTTTTCTTAGGGTTTGATTACATCAGTGGTTTTCAGATTTTTTTTCTTTAAGGTTTAAAACCTTTTATTCAAACAAGACCTTAGAGATACTGATAATTTGTATGTGAGAGAGCCTGCTAGTTACTAGCTCAGTAGCTATGCTCTCCTTTTTCTTATTAATGAAGCTCCAGTTTTTATTGGGGGCAGCAATATGCCTAGCTTAAATCAATAAAAACTAAATTACCTAACTTTCATTTTACCTAACATAACAGATCTAGCCAAAAGAAGACACAATATGACGTGTCCAAGAAAGCTCTGCAAAGAGGACTAAATCCTCTGGCAGGTACCCTTTTGCTCTTTCCCTTTCCCTCCAGCCTTTATGAATAGTGGATATGATGGCTGGAGCTCTGACAGCCTTCTTGAGAACATGAAGATGGGGCCATATTCTAAAGATGTGGGAACAGAAAGCTGTAAGAAACTTGGGCATCTAATGATACCATGGAACTATCATACCAACCTCTGAACTTCCTACTTCTGGACTTATTTGAGAGAGAAAAATTTCTCTGTGTTACTTATTTCTTTGTTATAATTTGAAAGTTTCTTCATTAGCAGAAAAAGGACAATTTTAATGTTAAACTGTTAAATTGATAAATGTTAATCTGTTGAATGTTAAACTACAAATAGGACCATTCTCTGGTAGAAGTAAAGGTGAATGGAGACCAGAGTTCTACCTATCATAATATTTGAATTATAGGGTATTTACCAAGCAATTTTGAGCTAATATGGCATTTCTGGAGGCACTAATAATAACACAAAGGACCATCTGTAACTTATTTAATCTTACTGGAGTCATAACCCTCTGTATTGACTGAAGATTGCTCTTTGAGGTACAAATATTGGAGGAAACTATAATTTCTTTCTCTGTTATTTCAGAGCAAGTGCTAGTAAATCTGGAGGGGTTTAATCCAGACCTTAATCACTACTGATGTCTTTTCTCAGTTTAAGCGGGGAAAGAGAGGTGCAAAAAAATAAAAAAAGAAGACTTTTTGAGTATCTATTAATTGCCGGTCATTTAATTTATATTGTACCATTTAATCATTACTACAAACCTATAAGGGAGAGAGATCCTACACGTTGCCCAAATCTAAGAGGCACCATTCACACAGAGTACAATGAAGAGAGTGCCTGCTGCAGCTGTGTAATGTTGCACCCTAAATTAGAGGACATAACCAGTTTTGTCTGTCTAGTGTTCCTTCTTTTGGAGAACCAGCCTCCATTCTGTAGCAATCCTGCACCATCCATATTGTTCGGCGGGCTTGTTTTCCTCACCATAGGCCTCAGTTTGGTCATTTGACCCAGGCCTGGCCTGACTCTCCATCTGTTAGCCACAGGTGATTCAAAAATGTTCCTAACGAAAGACAGACCAATGAGAGTACCTCCTGAGACATTTTCTGAGCTTTTCTTCCTCTTGGATCCTGAGTTGTAAAGAACATGTGATCTTTTCAGCTTCCAGTGGTCATCTCACTACTCGGTAGCAAGAGCCTCCCTCAAATGAAGCTATGACATTATTTGAGAACACAGGTCCAGTGATGTTGAAAACACTGGGCTTTTTTAGTTACATGAGTCCATTAATATCTTTTTCTGAAAAAGCTAGTTTGATTTCTTTTTCTGCCATTTGCTATCAAAGAGTTTCAACTAATGCAGGTAGCTATTACCATCTCCACGAGGCTGAGAAATTAAGTAACTTGGCTAAGCTGAGTCAGTAATTGATGGAAACAGGGTTCTGATATAGGGCAATCTGGAACTCACATCCATCTTCTTTTCATTATGCTATGTTGCCTCCCCAAGCCGATGAAAATCAATCACAATTTATGGAAATCATGTTGATTTATCATTAGGCTTTCTAAAATAGGATATCATTTAAATATAGTTTCCATGTCTCAAATTTTATGCTAATTCTCACTGGTAAGTTTGTGAAGCAGAGTTATTACTCTTTGTTATGGAAATATTTCCATTTTTACAAAGCTTTAGAGAATGTTTCAGTGAGACCTGTCAACAAATCCTTTTTGAATATCTACTATGTACGTGGCACTGGATTAGTTGTTAACAAGGAAACAAAAGAATGAACAAATAGAAATAACAGTCTAGAGCATAACATGTATTTAAGTCACTATATTTCTAGATGGAAAGTGGTAAGTGCCATAACACCAACACAGAAAAAATGCTATTACAAAAAGCAGTGGGTCAACAGAGGAGGTGTTATTTGAGCTAGGCAATAAAGATCATATAGGATTAAATGTGAGGCAATGTGAGCAGTGTATTTTAGGCCAGCGCCTCAACAGAACTTTCTGCAATGATGAAAATATTCTATATCTTCCTTGTATAACATGGTAGATACTGTATAACATATGGCTACTGAGCATGTGAAATGTTAACTCAGCAACTGCATGGCTAATGCCTACCATGTTGGCTGCTGCAGTACTAGACAAATCAGCATATAGCACAAGCAAATGTACAGGATGGGAAGAATGGAAAGCACAGGGTTTTCATGAAAGGTAAAGCAAGTTGTCTACTTTAGCTGAGATTGAGCTCATAAGAGAATGAAGTGAGAAATGATATTTGGTAAAGTTGAGTACGTCCAGATCATGAAAGATTTGGGTTTGAGGCTTTGTTCTTAGTTAAAAAGGAACTGATGATGGCTCCCAAGCTAGGAAGCAGTAGGGTCAGCCCTATGCTACGGGAAGATTAAGCTGGCAGCTGTGGATATGTAGAACTAGAAAGGATACAGCATAGAAGTAGAGGTGCCACATATGAGACCACAGTGAGAATCCAGACAAATTAATGAAAACCTAAAGACAAGTTAATGAAAGATGGTGACAAAGGAAATGTAGTAAAAAAAAAAAAAAAAAAAAAAAGACAGATGTGAAATATATCATGAAAGTAGAAACAAGAGAACTAAGAATTGATTGGAAGAGCTTGAGGGTGAGAAAGGGGAATGCATTTTGGAGAACAAAGAATGAAAGAAAAATGAGAGAAATAGATGTGGTGGTACAGCCATATGGTTGGTATGGACATTCTGAGCCTTGTTTTTGATCTTTTTGAGTTTAAGGTGCTAGTGTTAGAAATATAATTAAAGAGAAACATTTTAAAATGCAGTCGAAATTTGGATTGGAAATTATATGCATATAGATCAGAGATCAGCAAACTATAGCCTTACAAACTATAAGACTATTCTGGCCAGAGCTAGCCTTATCGTTTATCTGACCTTCCACCTGTTTTTTAAGTAAAGTTTTATTGGAATGCTGCTACTCTCATTTGTTTACATATTATCTGCAGCTGCTTTGCAGTATAAATGTTGAGTAATTTCAACAAACTGTTATGCCCACAAAGCCAACATTATTTACTATCTAGCCCTTTACATAATACATTTTCTGACCCTGAGATAGATGATAGAAATCACCAGAATGCACGAGATTGTAATAATTTTACTATAGGGAATTCTATTATTCATTAGAATACAATAAAACACTTTATTGACTATTACTATTATAGTGACACACCTATAATATAATAGTATTTAGAATGAAAATACACAGGTCCTCCATGGTTCTAAAATGTCTCTTGGATAACCAAGAAAATAGTTAATGATTCTCTGTATAAAAATACTGTTCAATGTGTTGTATTTTTGTCTAGATATTTGGAAATTGGTACTCCTTTCATGATTTATATTTGATTACTTGTTAATCATAGTATTTTATTAAGCAGAACACTTCATTCTCTGTCTATGCCACACAATATATATTTTAAGCCATATGAAATTCTTACTTCATTAAAGTTTCCTCAATTCCTGGAAACTAAATAGGATCTGAAGTATAAGTTTTAGGATCAAACTTGCGTGGTCAAAGATGTATGGGCAGCTGTTTATATCTTACAGGGAGAATATATTTAAGTATTAGTATAATAAAAGAACTAAAGAAAGAAGGGAAGGAAAGAGGGAGAAATACAGGAATAAAAAAGAAAAGGCAGATTAATCTACTATAAAGTTGACCAGTTAAAAGACTATCACACACAGAGTATATCTGGGTAGCTATTCAGTGCCTCAGATTCAAAGAGATAACAAATACCTCCAGAGTATGAGAAAAAAACATAAGGAACAAAGCCAAACAACAACAAAAAGGAAAATAATAGGGTATTGAAATAGTACAGAAAGTAGAAAGAAACTTCAAAATATTACAATTACTATCCCCAGAGACATAAAATGTTTAATAAAATGAAACAATCATAAGAGGAATGAATAATGGAAATTTAAAATATGCCACTGAATTAAGACATCTAATTAAAAGTTTAGGGAATAATATTAGGAAACTCTCCCTGAGAGTAAAGAAACAAGACAAGAATATGGAAACAATACGAGATAAAAGACAAGAAAGTCTAAGGATCAATCCAAGAGATGTGTCCTTTCTCTGTTCTAAAAGGCAGAACAAAGAAAACAGAGGGAAGGAATTTATCAAAAAAATAATATAAGAAAATGAAGGTCATGAATGAGTTTCCAGATAGAAGAACAAACCAAAAAAAAAACCCAAACAAAACAAAAAGGCACACACCAAGATATAGTATCACAACAATATAGAACAGCAGGGCCAAAGATAAGATCCTAAAGGCTTCCAGAGAGAATAAACAGGTCACATGTCAATAGGGTGACCAAATATCCTAGTTTGCCTGAAATAGGCCCAGTTTACACGTTGTCCTGGCATCCCCTTTGTTCTGCAATTTGTTTAGAATTTGTCATTTCTTAACAAATTATTATCATTAGTTGAGGCACTGAAATCAGCCATAGTGGTTTTATAGGTCTCCACTTTGTATTTCCGCCTTCTGCTAAAAGTTTTGTCTGCAGTGTATGAGATGCATGTGTAATAAACAGGATACTCACTTTAACTCATAGTTAAACCTGAAAGGTAATCAACAATTACCCATCTTTCTCTTACTCACTTTTCACCTGCAGCTTTATTGAGATATAATTGATCTATAACATTGTGTAAGTTTAAGGTGTATAACGTGATGATTTGATACACATGTATACTGAGAAATGATTGCCACAATAAGGTTAGTTAACACATCCATCCCCTCACATAACTACTATTTTTTTTCCGTAGCGAGAACATCTAAGATCTACTCTCTAAGCACTTTTCAAGTATATAAAACAGTATTGTTAACTATAGTTACCATGCTGTAGATTAGCTCCTCAGAACTTATTCATCTTCTAACTGTAAGTTTGTGACCTTTGACCAACATCTCATTTCCCCCACTCCCAGACCCTGACGGCCACCATCTACTCTGTTTCCATGAGTTCAGCGTTTTTTTAGATTCTACATATAAGTGAGATTATACAGTATTTGTCTTTTTTTGTCTGACATTCACTAGCATAATACCCTCAAAGTCCATCCATGTTGTCATAAGTAGCAGGATTTTCTTTTTATGGCTGAATAATATTGCACTTGTACATATACTAGTAGTTTTATATATATATATAATATATATACATACTACTTTTTGTACCATTATAAATATTCTACCATGGCATTAAACTTCTGTTTTGAAAATAACTCTAAATTTTGTTCAGAGATAGTTAGAAAACTTTTATTAAAATGTTAAAAAATAAAGGAGCTTCAAACTGGCTTTTGAAGCTTTTGGTAACTGCAATTCTTAAAAACAAACTTTGCATATGAAAAGACATTATAATTTATTTCTTTAAAATCAAGGAAGGAATTGAGCAAATTAAATGATGGTAGCTCACATGGTGAACAGAATTTAATTTTGAAATTCTATAGTTGTATTTTGAAATATTTCAACTTGTAAGAAAAATTTTTTTAAGGACTCCTTCTTTAGAGTGGAATGCAGTAAAATTAAGAAGACATGATGCTGCAGCATCTAAATGTGGTAAAACATTAAAATAACTGCAAAAATAGAGAAAGCCTATTTGATGTGTCTTGTTTCCTAAAAATATTTGAAAAAGGAAGCACTCTGAATGAGGGGTATAAGGCAGTATGTTTAAAATAGTTAGAATAAAATATTTATCCAATTCAATAAACTCCCTTAAGACTATCCTTCATTGAGCAGAATTTACTCTGCAATTACAAAATACCTCAGTAGCTTTAGAGAGAGTATTTTCTCAGTAAAAAATTTATGGTCAACAGAGAAAAGTCAGTTAAGGTTGTCAAGATGTCAAATTTATTAACCACTAAAAAATGCAACCTTAAGGAAGACTGTAGGCAATTTTGTGGAAAAAATGAAAATAATAGGACCATTAAAAATTACACTCGTCATAAATTTTCCAGTGTCTTGATATTAGATCTAGGTATAACTTTAAATGATTAAATTACAGAAATAGGTACCAAGAATAATTGTTCTATATTATTTTTAATATTTATATAATCATAAAAGGAATTTTTAAAACTTCACTGTGTATGAATACATATTATTTTGAATTTTTAGACAAAATTTTAGAAATATTTTCTGAATAGAATTATTTTATAGACCAACCAATTATAATAATTGTGTAGGCCTGGAGTGCTGACATAGCCTCAGTGCCCACCACCATCACCAAAGGCAAGCTCAATAGCTATGACCTCCCGGTCCAGCTTCGTCTGACCTACAGGAGTCCGGACAATGTGTGGACTGCTGAAACCTTGAACTCAGTCTGTACCTCAGAGAGAAACAAAGAAAGGCACAGAAGACCAGTTGTCCATATAATTGTAGCTTGATGCTTGGGTGTATATTTTGCATTGCTAATTTGCTGCTTTGACAGTAATTTCAAGTAAAAACAAGTAGTCAAGTAAAAAAAAATCATCATTCCCTTCAATTTTTCAACCTGGATCAGCCTTTGTGGGCTGTCCTAACTTTACTGATTTAACTAGAAATTTGGATAGAATCATATCAGGTCTGTGGGGAAAGGGGTTGAGATAAGAGAGATATTCCTCATTTTCCCTACAGGAAATCATTATTCGGTAGGCAATGTCTAAAACTTTTTAAAATAATCAAAAAGCATCATGAATGTATTGCGTAACATATGGAAGTAAGTAGCAAAAGATACTGCTAAAATGGTTGAAAGTGGGAATGGGTTTGGGATTGAGGGGGAGAGAAGTTGGTTGTAAAAGTTTTGTTATTGTATTTGAATTTTAAAATTTTGAACATGTATTGTTTTGATTTTTAAAAGTAAACAAGGTTAATTTTTAAATGAAGTGCCTAATACACATAGTAAGAAATCAAGTTTTCCTTTTCCTGTCATTCCCAATTTTCACAAATCTCTACTTATGCATCTGATTTCCTCCTGTTTTCTGGCAATTTCTGCCTAGGAAATTGCTAATTCACTATGATCTTGAGGCCATGCAGTCTGACCTAGGTAATCTTGGAATTGGCCAAACCACTATGAAAGGTTTTCTATTAGGTAAATTTCAATCCCTTTTCCATTCAAAATTTTTCTAACTCAGAGCATTTTTACAAATACAGAGTTGATTGGAATCTGGAAAAGTAGTACTGAGCTTTTTTGTTGTTCTTATATGGCATTCCCAATTTCACACACTATAATTAATTAATTTGAAAGATTACCTACTGCCCCCAGATATTCTTCTCACCATGTTAAAAGAAAACAGGGAGCGCCCTCTTCTAGTTTCCCGTGCTGGAGGTGAGACTTATGGATGCATTATTATAAATCAAGATCAGTGGGGCTTCCCTGATGGCGCAGTGGTTGAGAGTCTGCCTGCCGATGCAGGGGACACGGGTTCGTGCCCCAGTCCGGGAAGATCCCACATGCCGCGGAGCGGCTGGGCCCGTGAGCCATGGCTGCTGAGCCTGCGCGTCCGCAGCCTGTGCTCCGCAATGGGAGAGGCCACAGCAGTGAGAGGCCCGCGTACCGCAAAAAAAAGAAATCAAGATCAGTGGTGGGTGGAAATTCTGGGATTCAGTAAAGGAAATTGCACCCAAGAGTAAGCTTGTTCATGAACCATTTTCTTACTAATCACTGACTTCTCCTTCCTTTAGTTTCTGGGTAAACAAGTTAAGAATGCTGAGTGTTTCGGGCTGGTTCCTGGTTTCCCAGTGATACATTGTGTGGACTCTATTACTGAAATGCGTGTCATTGTCTATACCTTAGTCCCCGAGGCCTGCAGGAGCTGTTGTGACTTGCTCGTTCCCGGTATTCAAATCCTCCAGCTCTTGTGTCAGCACTTTAAGGTCAAGTCTCTGATCATGTCTGGCCAGTCTCACTGTTTATTATTGGCAGTAGATTCTCTTTCACTGTGATCAGAGCTCAGATCAGCCTCTGCCCCAAACAGACTTGATCAGCAGTGAAAGGTAGAACATTTCATGTTGAAATTGCCAGCAGAGTAGATACAGGGTCACATTAGGGTCTGGATAGAGTTTCACAGCAGGTTGAAAATGGTATCAAGTAAAAAATGTGAGTTAATATTGAGGGCGATTATCCATTACCAGCCTGCTCCAGCCTCCCCTTTAAGAGTAAGGAAGTAACTGATCATAATCATGGCTACATTCACCAAGGATTATAGGGAATCCAGACAGGCATGGTTTTAAGTGCTTTTTCTGTCTTATCTCATTTAGTCCTCATCACATCCGTAGGTGGTATTTCCTTTTCATGAGATTAAACAAAAGAAGGCCCTAAACACTTAACACAATGTCTGACAATGCATAAAGAAATTTTAGCTTACTCTCATCGCTAGTCATCAATAAAGACTCATCAATGTGTTGTGATTATAAAGTTGAGTCTTTTCAGAATCCTACCATTCAAGGTAGACATTTTCCGTTGGGGAAAGAATGCAAATGGTGGAATAGTAAACTCTTAGGCAAGTTTACATTTCTGTATTTTAGTGGCCAATAATCTAAACAAGTGAGAGCAAGATAAAAGAAATTTCTCAACACCAATCCTAATGACTGAAGTACATCCTGTGTACAGGTATTGATTACATGTGACTTCCCTGGGCCAACACCTTTCAGTCTAACACCAACATTATTGCTCAGAGACCAGAGATTCAGTCTCAAAGCCTCAAATGTCCAAGGAGGGAATTGGGATGCCTGGGCAGACAGTGGGAACGCTTTGTTCAGAAATGAAGCTTGACACCAAAGATGCTATAGAGGAAATGCAGGCATCAGTTAAATTCCCTTTAATATTGTGTCTTACTCTGAGAAGTTATGATGTTAAGAACACATATTGATAAAATTTTTAAAGGATTAAAGTGAAGACTCCATCACTGTATCGTTAAGTGTACACTTTGGAAGCAAATCTTAATGAAACCCTGTATTTAACTAAAACCTTTAACTCTGAAAAAAATTTGCCTTAAAAATAGACACTAAAAAGTTCAACATTACAGTCCTGAGTGGCTACAGTTGGGGTGGACAAGGGGCATGAAGGAGGAGTGTAATTAAATCATGGCTTTGGCAAAGGGCAGATGGGACTAGGATTAAAACATGACCTTGAGTCCAACTAGCTGTGTGACCTTGGGAAAGAGGTGAAATCACCTCCTTACACGTGTGTTTTCGCATCTGTCAAATAACATACTTTAAAGAGTCTTTATGGGGATTACATGAGATGACACATATAAAACACTCAGCACATATTAGATACTCAATAAATGACAGTTATAATGAAAATAATGATGAGGAGGATGAGGAGACCCAGGATGTACCTTCGACTTCATAAATTCTGAACAGCAGTGGGGTAATTTTCAAGTCACTCACCATAAACGATTTTCTCACCTTACCAAAACTTCAGGCATGTCTGACCCCTCCTATCCTCACAAAACAGCTCAGAAAAATGCAGTCCTGTACAGGAAAGGATAGAGAGGTAGATTAAGTGTTCCTCACAGGTAATACCTCACAGGTGTTGCATGTTTGCATCCAGTGGGCTCCAAACAATCTTAAACATTCAGTAGACATTCAATAAATAGAACCAAACAGAACAGGAAGCACACGTAGCATTAACAACATTCCCTATAGGAAATAACCAGTGTTTCCAAGTTTCCCAGAGGACAGCAGGGATGTGGAACTCACCGGATGCAAATTCCATGGAACCTGGAAATTAGCTCTAGTTAAAGTGCAAACAGCCAGATATAGGAAACTAACCATTCCAATGAGTCCGCATAATTACAGGAAACACAAATGACAAACATTAGGAGATACGAAATCTGGAGATGGACAGATAACGGATTCCAGACCACATAAGGCAGAGAAATGATTGAATTCCCAATAGGGAGGAACTGGATGTTAACACAAGGCCCACCCTTTTATCATCTGTTTCATCATTAACTTACGGTGAATTGTTTCTCATTCTCATTCTGTAGTATATTCAATCATTCTCAGTTATTCCTTGCATTAAAAAGCCCCTCTGTTGCTGTTAATGACACCTGGAATAGCTGAACCCCCAACTGACAATTTTAATATCAGTCTTAGGATGGAGAGTACAAGCTCAGTAGACTCCACATGTTAGTAAAGTGTTGTTTTTATGGGGTTTAATCCAATTTGGGTGTCCTAAGCATTATATTTCACATGAATTTGTTTCTTTGATCTCAATACTGCCTTTGTAAGTAGGTGGGGAAAGTATTATCAAACCCATTTTACAGATGACAGAATTGAGCTCCTTGACATTTTAGTTAATTTCCCGAGTTTACGTTAGAACTGAGAGTAAAACCCATGCCAGGTGCAGTAAGACCAAATCCCAGAACCTCTCCTCTTTACCACATAGCCTTCTCAGAAATACTTTTGCGAATACTATGGTGCTTTTATTTGCTTCTGGCTTCAAAATGTTACATTTTAAAATCCAATTTAGATTTAAGTCTACTACGTGTTGAATATGTAACCTCTGAACTGTGAAAAACCTTGTGATATTATGAAGGATCCAAGAGCTATATAGTCTAAGAGGAAAATCAGTTATAAAGGAAATGATGAATGCTTTGAATGAGTCAGATCTTTAAAATATTCATTTCACACAAGGAAATGTTTTAGAATTAGATTCCATGCTAATACACTACAGAAAATATTAGTATCAGTAACTCTTCAGGAAGGAATTAAGGCTGGAATTTAAACCCAGCCTAGCCCTAAAATTTCTATGGTTAACATTTATTGCAGCAGCCATACTCAGTCACATTCTGAAACTTGTGACTTAAATTTGTGTGTGTGTGTATATATATATAATACACATTATATATATATATACACACACATATATATATGTATACATACATATATATATATATATATATATACACACACACATAACTCCAGACAGGCTAAGAAATGTAAGTGTAATATAGTTTTCACATGTTGTGTGTGAAAATGTTCTCCTTTTGGTTGGTTGGTTGGTTGGTTGGTTGGGTAGGGAGATTTTGAATTCACAGACCCTGACACCTGCAGATATATGCACATTTGCAGATGGTAATTCGAGCCTCACTCCTCCACCTCCCCCAGTATCTTCTACTTATCTTGTTTATCTTTTGTTTATCTTTGTAAGACTCACAGGGAGGAAGAAGAGGCTCCTATACTGGCACATTCCCAGGTCTGAATCTATCATCTCTGATGTTTTGAACCTGCTGCCTTTGAGTTGTTGTATAATTGATTCAGAAAGGTTAGAGTGGGTCTCATCTCCCCTCCTGAAAGATGTTGTGAAGACATCAGCCCTGAATGAGTAAGCTGGGTGGTCGGGGATGAGTCAGTCATTTCATATAAGGAACAGTCGGTGCATGTCAGTAGGCCAAGGTCTTTGACACCCTTCATCAATCCTGTCTTTTCTGAGTTGCCTTTTAACGATGCTGGTAGAACAACTGCTTTAAATGACGTATTGAATTTTCCAGCCAGAAAAGATGTTAGGCATTATCAAATGTCATTCCTATCATTTTATAGAAATGGAGGCCCAGAGAAGTGACATGTTTTTCCCAAGGTCACATAACTAGTAGTGACAACTGGAACTGGAAACCAAGTTTACTGCCACCCTTTTGCTTTAAACGCTGCCTTCCATGCCCAGTCAAATAAATGACTGAGCTGAGATGGTCACTGAATTAAGTAGTTGTTTTGATTGAACTGGTGTAATCAATTAAAATTCCTGCATCTAGGATTTATTTTTCCGTTGAACTGCAATGCTGATGAACAGACTTGAAGCTGATTCAGCATTTTAGATTCAATTCTTTCTGGATTCCTTGGGCCGTGCTCTCATCTGGCTCAATCACAAAATAAAGAACCCCAGAACATTTTATTCCTTAAAAAATGCAATTAGGCGTGCCATGTAAAACGTATAGTCTTGTGTGATTATAGGAATTTTGCCATTATATCCTCTCAGCCAAAGATGATTTTATTATGTAGAATTGAATTGAAGTCATATAAATGGAAAACAGTATTTTTAGAACACCAGCAAAGAACAGCCACTGCATAGAATGTGGTAACATCTACATCACATAAATGTTGGGTTTTGACTAATACTTAATGTTCTTTGGAACTCAGAATAATGGAATTCATGAAGGAAATAACTAGCACTACCTTAAAATTGAAGCATATCTCAGGGGGAAATGCACAGTTAACAAGCATACTGGTGATCATCATAAAATAATAGCTTTCTTTCAGTTTTAAGACAAAGAAATTTGTGTCAATAAAGATGGGAAATTAGATATAAAGATTAATATTTTTTTTCTGTACCTCCTGGCCTGGTGTTTTAAAAGTCAAGAAATACATTTTTCATTCACAGCCATAGCAAGGTATAGTGGAATCAATCATAAAATTGGTTAAACAAAGGCATTTGTTAAAGCATGTAAAACTGACACAGAGAGAAAGTTAGATCATCAGTGTGTCTACCATAAAAGTCTACTGCATCTACGTACATATGTTTCAGTTATAGCCACACTGATTGAGTTTTTGTTTAATCTGCTATTTTCAGCTACAAGTTCATTCTTTGTTTCATGCCAAGTTCCTTTTAGGATTTCCACGTGACTTGCGTTAGCATTTTTGGCTTCAAAACTACCTCTAATGAACCATTTACAATTTTTTTAAGAGTGCTTAAAAAGTTAGGCTGTGACAGTTATCCAAAACATAATTTGATATGCTGTTTAATTATTTAATACGCTATTTAAAAATTGAAGTGTGGCCTCTGGTTCATTGGTTGATGTAGTACCATTAAGGTGGATTTGAAGCCCCTTCAAGACTATAATTGTTAGCTGAGTCCTTCATGGTCCGGATTTAGAAATTAGATTGTGTTCTAATAAAATGCTAATTCAAAAATGTCAACTTCAATGTTTTTAAAAATATGTCTTTAAAATATTACTAAACACCTACATCTTTTAAAAAATAATTACTAAGCTAAGGAAATTGAGTAAAATATTCTGTTAAAGTGAAAGTGGTCTAATCCATCTAGTTCTTCTTATTATGTTTATGTGCATTCACATTTACAGCCCATTTCCATATTCTCAAGAAAAATACATGATTCTTTTCTACAAAAATATTTATTGACCTAACATGGTTCAGATTTTTTTTTTTTAAACATGGTTCAGATCTTTGCAATAACGGTGGGTCTTGAAGCAAACCTTATGATAGCTCTCGGTCTCTTCTATGATGATCGAACATCATGACAAAACCTCACAACTCTCTTTACAGGAGGAAAATGAAAGTGGCAAATGGCTCTCTCTGCAGTGTATTATCAAAGTGTGCATCTTTTTGTGAAAAAAAATACCACTGCATTTTTTTCCAGGAGTAATACAAATGGAAACGAAAATGGAAATATAAAGTGGCTTAGTTAAATACCTTTTGAAGAGTACTCTGAAAACCTCTACATTAGACTTATCTGATGTTTAAAATGCAAATTATTGGCTAGTCTCAGACCTACGGAATCAGAAGGTTCTCTAAAATTTGAAAACCAATGATTGAGATGCTTAACTATATCTTGTTTCAGAAAGTTTTCCCTAAAAAAGAATAGCTATATATATATATATATATATATATATATACACACATATATATGTATGTATAACTGAAACACTGTGCTGTACACCTGAAACTAACATGACATTGTAAATCAACTATACTTCAATTTAAAAAAATCGAAAAAAAAGTCTTCCCTAATCCTCAAAACCAGATTATTATTAGCCTTAACCATACTCTTCTTTCATTTCATATCCCTTCCATTGTAATTACTGCAGAGATGGCAGGGGCTGTGCCTTCTCTGCTGTATTCTCAAAGTTTAGCACAGTAACTGACACACGGTAAAACCCTTAAGAAACTCTTTGTTGAATAAATAAATGACTAATTAGTATAAATAGAACTATGGCCACGATGAAGCAGAATTCTTGATGATAATCCAGTTTCCCAAGTCACAGACAAAAGTGATTTTAAGTAAATAGTAACTCCTTCCCTCTCCCGTGACTCATGTCACCACCAGTCTGGAGAAGAGTGTTCTTTTAACTATAATTTTCCAATCCACCACCTTTAAAACTGAACTGTCATGTCAGAAGTGGTATTAAAGTATGTCTACAGCTCTACAACCATTCAAGCCAAATCTTTTGCTAATTCAAATTGAGAACAGGAAGTCCTCTGCACCCTTGGCATTGAAATCAAGAATGCTTTTAAAGAGAAGGAGTTAAAAATGCAACCAAGAGAAGTTCCATACAGTGAAGTGGTTGATTAAGAGTTAAGGGAAATGGAAGAAGCCACAGACACTAGAAACCTTGTATAATTCTTTGAGGTTAAGTCTGGAAATCAGTTAGAAAACCGTACTTAGAGAGTTTTGAAAATTTTGGCCAAGCATTCAAGATTAAGGGGTGTACTTTATTTACTTGAATATAGGGTGTAGTTTGTATTAAGAGCATCACCCCTTAAAGAAAGGGCATGGAGAGCTGATCTAGGAAAATGACCCCAGTGCACCTGCCCTTAAATTTATCTCATAAACCACGCTTCTGGGATAGAAAGGAGCCAAGAGAAGGAGAGGCCTGGAACATTTCTTAATTTAAATGATACATTTAGTAACAACATTCAAGGCCCACAAGGCTAGAGCATGACTGTCTGGAAGTCAGTGACCACAGTATCTTTACCTTTGCCCCCTCCCAGTCCTACAAAGAGCTCTTGCTCATGGCAGGAGCTACTTGGTCAATACTTGTTGAATGTTGAATAAAAACAAAAGGAAAACTCACTTAAAGCTAAGAATAGAGAATTTTAAATAATTGTGCTTTCTATCATTGAAGCTTTGCTCTTGAGTATTATAGTAAATTATAGACTAACCCTAAAAGTACTTATACTAAGATATAGACTCAGATGGGGTATGAAAGATAAATACGGACAAGACCAGTTAGGGCCTAAAGCCGGAGTGTGGGGTGGGAGCTCGGCCACTGGGAAGACAAGTACAGTTACTAAGATCAGAAACAAGCTGAGTTGACTCTGAACATCTGAGATAATGGCCTGAGGCTTCTCTTCCTCACCTTAAGGACTGGGTGAGTTGAAGATTTTTGAGTGGCATTTGAACACTTGGCCAAAGAAGGTTGATAAGTGGTTAAAGGTACTAAGACATAGGAGAAAGTTTACACAGTTTGGCTTGTGGAAACTTCTCCCTTTGGCACACTGATTAATAACTCCCAGGCAGGGTCAGATTCATGGGCATACAACCATGTACAGCTAGAGGGGCTCCACACTTGCTTTAATGCTCTGCTGTCGCCATCTTGAAATTCTCAAGAATTTTATTTTAGAACTTGTATTTTATAAACGAGGCTCCATGGGGCAATGGAGCGTGCACATGAGCAGAGAGGATATACACAAAACATATGTCTGCCATTCCTTGCCACCCCATTTGCATATAGTGTTCGTGATGCCCCATAAGCACAGATTTCTGGTGGACCCATGACGTGGGCAAGTTCAGCAAGACTGAAAGCGAGTACAAGTAACATTTAAAACTGAAAGCCCAAGAGTCTGCACTTACAGCCTGAACAAGAACATGCTTTGAACAGAGATAAAAGGCAATGGGATTCTAAGAAACATAATCAATTTAAGAATCCCATCATGTTTTACTCCTGTTATTCCCCTGCATTAGCCAGACACTTTCACTGAAAATGATGACATAGAAGGAAAGGGAGAGATAGGGCAACCCATAGTTCCTTGTCCTTTCAGTTCCTCTTTAATCATCAGTAAGCTGAATGTAGAGAGTGTTGGTACAATGTGTATATATCAAGAAGTAATGTAAACACAGGGCAGCATTTCCACTCTTCTGGTAAGAACAGAATACATATGAACGTATGAGCTACAAAATATGAATTGTGTTATTTCAACGATTCTGCATATGCTCTTACATTTGCGTTCAAAACTGACATTGCACAATATAAAAATGAACAGTAAAGTTCATGCAAATACTTTAAAATTTTAATATATTTCTGCTTAGAATGACATTAAATAAAAAATAAAAAACACCATGATAAGTCAAGAGAGAGGCCATGGAAGAAAAAAAAAGTTTACCTTTTAATACCTTTGATAGCATTCCCCCCACCACTGCTTTTTCTTTGTCAATTGAAGTATAGTTGATTTACAGTGTTCTGTTAGTTTCACATGTAGAGCAAAGTGATTCAGTTACATATACATATATATATATATTCTTTTTCAGATTCTTTTCTCTTATAGGTTATTACAAAATATTGAGTATAGTTTCTCCTCCCTGCTTTTTCAGCAAGAAGTTGTGCATTTTTATCTTGCACTGGACCCTGCAAAGTAAATACTTGCTTTCAGGCAAATATTCTAAGGAGCATTACCTTGGAAAATTCTGGAAAGAAGGAATGCCCGTAGGGAACTGAAGCCTGAAAGATTATCTAACCTCCTTCCCAGTTACAGGACAATTAAAGGGTATTGTCAGAGACTCTGATGAAGTAGGCAGATATGGACTCTGCTCCTTAGCTATGTGGCCTTGTGAAAGTTGCCTAACCTTTCTGAGCCTCAGTTTCCCCATCTGTGAAAGTGGATAGTAAACGCACATGAGTGTTGTGAGGGAGAGACACAACTCATACAAAGTGTCTACTACTAGTAAGCTCTTAATGATAGCTATTACTGCTGTACTTAAAAGTTCTGTTAGTTCTGGGACCCATAGGACAGCCCTTATGTATGGTAGATTAAGGATTGCTTTTGCAAAAGGATTTGAAGACATACTGATTTCCTCCTGATGCCTAAAATCCTACTACCAATCCACTCCTGATTATTCTAACTTTCCTTTCCACATGCCTTCCCAGAAAAGGTATGATACAAATCCTGAGCATCTCAATGTGAATGTAACAACAGATAGAGGCCATATCTGGAAAAGCAGTGGACACCTGGAGGGTGAGGTGGAGGGCGTTTCTGAAAGGGAAAACTGCCCCAGAATGAACGCATGAGGGAAGAGTAGAAGAAAGGACAAAAACAAATTCCACCTTCTTGGAAACTACAAGTTAGACTTGTGATCATTAAAGTGGACAAGCTTGAGCAAGTCAAACATCTTACAACTCATTGGTCTCAATTTCACATAAAATAACAGGTTGATTATTGTAAAAATACCTTCACAATCTAAGATTTAAAATTCAGCAAGCATTCATCAGAGGCTTGTCCTATATATGACACAGTGCTAGGCACTTTGGGAGATACAAAAAGGAATAAGGAAAAGATCCCTGCCCTCAGGGAGGTCACCATTTGGAAGAAAGGATGAGATAAACACACCTGCCATCTGTAATACAGGAAAGAAAAAGTACTACCGGGAGAATTGAGACTGAGATACAGAGAAAAGAGCAGGCATCTTTGTTTGTTTTTGTTTTGTTTTTTTTTAGGTATCTTTGTATTTTGAGCTGATGCATATCTTTCTCTTTACTCTTCCTAGCCCATGCTCACCTACATGAACTTTTTTGTTTTGCTACATACCAAGAAGCACATTTTTTTTTTTTTTGCACATACACTATATCAAACATGCTGGAAACTTTCACCAATGTCACATCAGTTAATTCACGTAAATACTGCTAGGGTGAGAAAATGGGGCTAATAGAAGCTAAAGACTTACTCAAAGTCATGAAGCTAATGACTATCAGAGTCAAGTTTCGAACACAGGTTAATATGACTCCATAGTCCAATCTCTTTCCATTTCATTTCCGTAAGAGCCTACCTGAGGTTCCCCAAAGAGACCATGTGGTTATGTTCCTCCACACTTTTGTGTCTGCTGTTATTCTATCTGGAATGACTTTAATCCCTTGTCTCTAGGATAAACTCCTGTACATAATTTCAAACCCAACTCAGCTATTAAACTCTTTTCTCCCACCTCTTCACCCCTCCAAAAGATCAATAACTCCCTATTCTCTGCTTCTAGGTATCTCCTATATGTGATGTTATTTTACTTATCATGTTGTAGAGGAATTAATTTATAGATTTTTCATAACTTTTAGACAGTAAGTTCTTTGAGTGATGGTCCATTTCTTTTCCGTGTTTGTATATTTAGCACATGGTAGGAGCTCAACAAATTTTTGCTGAAACACATTAAATTGGGTATTCAGTTAAGGGGATTAGTATTGGGAATTAGAACTTGTATTTTTTGTAAAGGACCAGAAAGTAAATATGTTAGGCTTTGCAGGCCATAGGGTCTCTGTTGCAATTACTTCCCACTGCTGTTTCAGTGCAAAAACAGTCATAGAAAATAAAAGAATGAGTGTCACTGTGTTCCAATAAGACTTTGTCGACTAAAACAGTCTGGTAGGCCAGATTTGGCACTCACACTGTAGTTTGCTAACCCCTCATGCATTGTATGCCAGTAGCTTATATTATGAGTGGGAATAGAGGCCTTCCCAAGCAGAAGAAACAGCATGTGCAAACGACCTGCGACAGTATCCGTTCAAGGAAAAACACAAACCAGTAGGGCTGGTTTATGGTGTACAAAGAAGGGAGTCATAATAGATACATCTGGTAAAGTGGGGCAAGGGTATGGACCTCAACAGCTAGAGTAAAGGTCTATTCTAAATCCAGTAGGTATGGGAATGCCATTGAAGCTTTTTAACAAATTGATGACCTGCAGCGACTATACATTAGAAATTAAACTGCCCACACATATACTTGAAGCACATGGATCAAGAGGTTTGTAAAATAACCTAAGCAAAGGAATAGCAGCAGTAAAAATGGAAAAACATGGGCAAATATGGGAGTGACAGAGGCAAAGTCAGCAGGAACTGGTAACCTATTGCACATCAGCATGAACACAATAAAAATGATACTGACTTTTCTAGCCTTGTGTCTGGGAACACAGCAGACCCAATAATAAAATCAGGAAGGGCAAGAGGAGGAACTGACTTCAGAAAAAAAAAAATGATAAATTTGTTTCAGACATGTTAAGTCTGATTTTAATACTTGTTTTGCCTGGTCAAAGCCCAAGTTTAAATACTGTGAATTATGACAACATTCCTTTCCAAAACTGGATTAAAATATTTCTGACATTTGGCAGGGAAAAGACTTTTAAGTTCTTTTCCAAAATATACCTTTCTATGATGTTTGATCTCTGTTTAATTTTTATTTTAAGCTCCACTTGTCCTAACAACTAAAGAATACTTAGGAAGTTTTCTCTCCTTCCCTGTGTCTTTTAATTTTTCCAGTTGTGTGCTATGTAATTCAGACCATTCACTTTAAGTTCACATTTTCTCTGTAAAAATGGGATAAATTAATGGTCAGCACATGGGGATTTGGGTCTTCCCTTATGAAATGTGATTACTGAGTAAGCAGACTCAGGGTACAGTCCAACAATAAGAACACAAAAACCTAAATATCAAGCTAGAGAGACAATTGAAATTGAACTCCAATCATAAGATATGTCCTGAAGGAAAGTTGATGTGGCACATAGAAATTGAGGTCAGGCCCCAAATAGCCAAAGCAATCTTGAGAAAGAAAAACGGAGCTGGAGGAATCAGGCTCCCGGACTTCAGACTATACTACACAGCTACAGTAATCAAGACAGTATGGTACTGGCACAAAAACAGAAATATAGATCAATGGAGCAGGATAGAAAGCCCAAAGATAAACCCATGCACCTATGGTCATCTTATCTTTGATAAAGGAGACAAGAATATACAATGAAGAAAAGACAGCCACTTCAATAAGTGGTGCTGGGAAAACTGGACAGCCACATGTAAAAGAATGAAATTAGAACACTCCCTAACACCGTATACAAAAATAAGCTCAAAATGGATTAAAGACCTAAATGTAAGGCCAGACACTATAAAACTCTTAGGGGAAAACATAGGCAGAACACTCTGACATAAATCACAGCAAGATCCTTTTTGACCCACCTTCTAGAGAAATGGAAATAAAAACAAAAATAAACAAATGGGACCTAATGAAACTTAAAAGCTTTTGCACAGCAAAGGAAACCATAAACAAGATGAAAAGGCAACCCTTGGAATGCGAGAAAATATTTGCAAATGAAGCAACTGACAAAGGATTAATCTCCAAAGTATACAAGCAGCTCATGCAGCTCAGTATCAAAAAAATAAACAACTCAATCCAAAAATGGGCAGAAGACCTAAATAGATATTTCGCCAAAGAAGATATATAGATTGCCAACAAATACATGAAAGGATGCTCAACATCACTAATCATTAGAGAAATGCAAATCAAAACTACAATGAGGTATCACCTCACACCAGTCAGAATGGCCATCATCAAAAAATGTACAAACAATAAATGCTGGAGAGGGTATGGAGAAAAGGGAACCCTCTTGCACTGTTGGTGGGAATGTAAACTGATACAGCCACTATGGAGAACAGTATGGAGGTTCCTCAAAACACTAAAAATAGAACTACCATATGACCCAGCAATCCCACTACTGGGCATATACCCTGAGAAAACCATAATTCAAAAAGACACATGCACCACAACATTCATTGCAGCTCTATTTACAATAGCCAGGACACAGAAGCAACCTAAGTATCCATCAACAGATGAATGGATAGAGAAGATGTGGCACATATATACAATGGAATATTACTCAGCCATAAAAAGAAACGAAATTGAGTTATTTTTAGTGAGGTTGATGGACCTAGAGTCTGTCATACAGAGTGAAGTAAGTCAGAAAGAGAAAAACAGATACTGTATGCTAACACATATTCATGGAATCTAAAAAAACAACAACAAAAAATGGTTCTGAAGAACCTAGGGGCAGGACAGGAATAAAGATGCAGACATAGAGAATGGACTTGAGGACACGGGGAGGAGGAAGGGTAAGCTGGGACAAAATGAGAGAGTGGCATGGACATATATACACTACCAAATGTAAAATAGATAGCTAGTGGGAAGCAGCCGCATAGCACAGGGAGGTCAGCCCTGTGCTTTGTGACCACCTAGAGTGGTGGGATAGGGAGGGTGGGAGGGAGATGCAAGAGGGAGGGGATATGAGGATATATGTATATGTATAGCTCATTCACTTTGTTATAGAACAGAAACTAACACACCATTGTAGAGCAATTATACTCCAATAAAGATGTTTACAAAAAGAAAAAGAGGGCTTCCCTGGTGGCGCAGTGGTTGAGAGTCCGCCTGCTGATGCAGGGGACACGGGTTCGTGCCCTGGTCCGGGAGGATCCCACATGCCATGGAGCGGCTGAGCCCGTGAGCCATGGCCGCTGAGCCTGCGTGTCCGGAGCCTGTGCTCCACAACGGGAGAGGCCACAACAGTGAGAGGCCCGCGTACCGCAAAAAAAAAAAAAAAGACATGGAAGAACTTTAAATACATATTTAGTTTTCTTAAAAGTGAAAGAAGCCAATCTGAAAAGGCTACCTATTACATGATTCCAACCACATGACATTCTGGAAAAGGCAAAACTATGGAGACAGTAAAAAATATCCGTGGTTGCCAGGGGTTGGCAGGGAGGGGATGAATAGGTGGAGCACAGAGGAATTTTAAGGCAGTGTAACTATTCTGTATGATAATATAATGAAGGATACATGATGTTACACATTTGTCCATACCCATAGAATATACAACAAGAGTGAAGCCTAATATAAACTAGGGACTTTGGGTGATGATGACATGTCAAAGTAGGTTCATCAATTGTAGTAAATGTACCATTGTGGTAAGGAATGTTGATAATAGGGAAGGCTGTTCATGTGTGGCAACAGAGGGTATATGGGAAATCTCTCAATTCTTCCTCTCAATACCTTCCTCTCAATTCTTCTGTGAAGCTAAAACTGCTCTAAAAGACCAGTCTTAATAAATTAAGAAAAAATTAAGTTTACTAAAAGAAAAAAAAAAACATAGATCCTAAAAAGGGTGATCAAATCAAAAGTCACAAGAAAAACTTGCAAATAAAAATTGTACCACAATCTGAACAATCTGTCTGTAGTTTAGTTATTAGTATTGTACCAAAGATAATTTCTTAGTTCTGACAAATGTAGCATGGTTATTTAAGGTGTTCACATTAGAAGAAGCTGAATAAAGGTAGCCAGGAGCACTCTATTGCTATCTTTGCAACTTCTCTGTAAAATCTAAAATAATTCCAAAGTAAAATAGGAAAAAAAAAATCTCCACATAGCTTTCTGGTACGAAAATTTACGTGCTTGTAAGATTAGTCATTGCTTAGGATGGCTTTTCTTCCAAAAACCCTTACTGCAATGAGTCAAGTAAGTCAGTTGCTCAGGGCACATATGTAGAAACTGACGGACCTTTTTTCCAAGCCTCGCTCTATTATTTACTAGCTGTGTGACTTGGAGCAGGTTTACTTAACTTCCGTAAGTCTCTACTTCTTTCACCTATAAAGTGAGTACACTAATACTTGCCTATTACAAAATAATCCAGAGTGCGTTGCACATTGCCTGACACATTGATAGTGCTCAATAAATGTGACAGTTAGTAGTACTGATTGATATCTGTATATCATCTGTGTGTGTGTGTCAAAATTTAACCTCTCCACAGGCAGAGCTGCCTATGCAGCACTCAGTGTGTCTCATCACTGCCCCAAATGAAACGCTAGACTTGTTTTGCTGTGCTTTGGGTTCACAAACAGAAGTTTCGTTCCAGCCTTCTCTCAGAAATATGATTTTCAACTCAGCCCCTCTTTTATATTAAAGTAAGCACCATGACCAGATGGTCCCTGTTCTGGAGTTCCAGAATGACATTAGAAATGAGTGGGCAGAGGGATTTTATTAGTCATTTGTTGGCTTCATAGCAGCCACTTCCATGAAATTATAGGACAATGACAAAATTAAAGCAGCTTATGCTGGGCTTTGGAAAGCTGGTCTCTGTGTCTGCAAGTACTCACAGGTCAGGAATGTAGAACAGGGGCAATAAATTAAAGAGTTACTGCTTGGCAATCCCAGGTCCTTTTGGCTGAGAAGCCAAGACCTCTCTGGAGCTAGGCCCTGAGGAAAATAGTCTAATGACTGGAAATACTGCCATGCTGAAGAAGGCCTGCAACACCTCAGCCTTCTGGTTAGCATTACCCCACCAGTGGAAGGGAGATAGCTCTTAAAGGGCTGTGGGAAACTGCCCATGAACTGGATCTAATAGGTGAAAGAGAAAATGGAATCAAACCTGGGACTTTAAGCCAACCCATCAAGGCAGAGGCTCCTGTTCAAGTATTCCCTGGCCAGCCAGTCCCCTGATTACATTTCCCTACCTTGGCCGCCCTCGTCTCTGCCCTACCCGTTCCTCTCTGAAGCTGCCTTCCCACTACCTGCACCCACCTCCTCCAGCCTACCCTGCAGCTCCATCTCATAAGCTAATGACAGATACTGTGGAACAAATAAGCATGGAGCTTAGAGACTCAAGACCTGAGTTCTGGTCCTAACTCCACCACTCGCTATGTGAAAAAGAGAATGAACGTCTCTCACAGTTCCAGCTTTCTCACACTGAATAACTTCCTTTGCATTAAAAACAACAAATTCCTCATTTGGTCTATAATTTCCATATGGGATTGTTGGGAGGTTTAAATGAAACATTTTAAAAGTGTCTAGTACCTTGCAGGCACTCAATTGACATTAATTACCTCCGCCTTATTATCCATCAGAGAACTTTAGGAAAATACCCAGGGTTTAGTAGTATAATTTCCACTGTCATTGGCCTCAATTTTGGCCTTGCTCATAGCACAGTGAAAAGTAGAATGTCTTAGCATTCCAAGAAATATTGCCTTTTGAGTTTTTAAAAGCCAAGTGAATATCAAACTTGAATTGTCTGCTCTCTGAGCTCAGATTCCTCTGACAAAAATCGATTTTGATTGTTACACCAATATGTAGGAAGTAACTAGTGAATTGAATGGCCTTCTTTCTAAACACCCATATGATATTTGCTTGAATAATTTTGCTGACTCTTTCCACGTATATTTTTACTCTAAATCCATTGAGAAGAGAATAGTTAATGTGTCCTGGTCTAGATATTGTGTCTCCTTAGAAGCTTTTTATAAATATCTTCAAGATATGCACCCTCTTTTCCCAAAGAAAAGACACAGAAGAGATTGGAATCCACTTCTAAATATTATCCATTTCTTTAGCAGCTCCTAGAATTTCTAAAGGTGACAGAAAGTCTGCTTTTGTATTTTTTTGAGAATGATAGGGAAATAGAAGCCATTTACAACTGACTAAAAGGTTGTATTAACTTTTCAGATTGCCTTTCCTTTAAAATCTCAGGTTGGATTCTTAAGTGCCTTTGTTTCCAAAGCAGACAAGGGTCAGTCAGCTGCTGTGCTTCATCTGGACAGCGTGTTGGTGTCAGAGTAACTGTCATTTTTTGTGCAATGATTTCAGCAGGGAGCTCTTATCTGTCTGCACACCTCAAATTTCTGAACTCAGTAACAATTGATCAAGTGTTAACTAGACTTATTGTGGTGACCATTTTGCAGTTTTTACACGTATCGAATCATTGTGTTTTACGCCTGAAAGTCATATAATGGTATATGTCAATTATACTTCAATAAAAAAATTATGTATTTTTTCCCTTACCCTATATTGTACCTGGTCTCCAACTTATAGAATAAATTATATTTTAATGTGATTACTTAAAAAACTTTAGTTAGAATGATGATTAGATTTTGAATGAAGAATAAACATATGAAATTTTTTTTTAAAAATTGAGAAGGCTGGTAATGAAATGTAGCAGGTAAGAGTTAAATTCAGTGTATGGTAAAAGGAAAATTGTTTTAAGATGAAGAAGAGGAAGAGAAGAAAGCCATAAAAGCAAAGTAGAATAAATAATTATAACACCAGGGAAGCAGGGTGTATAGTGATTAGGAGCACAGATGCCCTATGTTCTCAATGCAGATCTACCCATGTTAGTTGTGTGATTTTAAGGAAATTACTTAACCTGTCTATGTCTTAATTTTGTCACCTATACCAGAGATGACGTGCTAATGGTATCTGTCTAATAAGGTTGCTGAAAGGAGTAAATGAGTTAGCATCTATCACATAGTAAGCACCATATAAACTTTGTTAAACAAATAAAAATCATAATGGCGTAGTAGATACATGACACTGCATTTGTCAAAACCCATGGAAATTTATAGCACAAAGAGTAAAATTCATGAAGCCCTCATCATGTGATAGGCACTTTCTATGCCTTAACTTTATAACCCCAAAATAACTGGTACCAGAAAAGATGCCACTTATAATGAATCAACCAAAACTAGGGTCTTAACTTTCATAGTAAGTAGTAAAAAAATAGGTTTGATTGGACATCCATTTCAAAAAGAAAACTAAAATTATGAAACTAACTTTATTAAAATATACATTTTTTAAAGTTTATATTATGCATGTATATTTATTTATTTATTTATTTATATTTATATAATTGGTTGCACTGGGTCTTAGTTGCAGCACGTGGGCTCCTTAGTTGCGGCAGGCAGGCTCCTTAGTTGTGGCTCAAGGGCTCTTTAGTTATGCATGTATACTTACATGGGAATTCTCAGAATTAACAAGTAACAAATCAACTTGTGTTTGTTTTAGTATAATTTTTGCAACCAAAATGTATGATGTCATGAAATGGCATCTTTTTCTTTGAAACATGATCTTAAATAGGATATTTTTACGAAAGATATTTTACGACTTGCTTAATTTTCCCAATATTTCTTTTAATCCCCTGATGTTCAAATCATTCTCCTCTGAAGAAGCTATCCTATTACCATCTTTGTCCCCCATGAAGTCCAGCCAGATCACACCACTTAGAGTTATTCTTTCCTGCCTTTGACTTCCAGAATCTTTTTTTCCCTTTCTTCTCTGGTAACCTCATTTCATTCTGTTGGGTATTATAATTAGTCATTTAAATGCCTTTCCTTTGCCAGAAAATGATACTAAGAACTGCAACAATGTCTAAGTAAGTTTTATGTCCTCTGTAGCACCTAAAATGGTGCCTTGTGTTCAGTCAGCTGCAGTTTCCCCATTTATAAACTAGAGGAGAGTAACAAAACCTGAAATTCCTAATTCACAGGATTACTGTGAGAACTCATGAGACTGACCTTCCGCCCCCAGACAGGGCCATGAGGCCACTGGCGCTTTCTTAATCTTCCCTGAGAATGCCAATCCCTCTGCTTCATAAGCCACAGCAGGGAGAGTTTAGAACTTTATATCTTCCCAATAGCCCAGGTTTGTCAATACACTTCGACCTGCATGGTAACTCCAGTCTATTAACCTCTGACCTCTGAGGTACAGCCTTGAGAACAATTCTGAGACCACGTACTGGACCAATGGGAGAGACTGCCATGATGGGATAGAAATGTCTGCCATGACTTTAGGATTGGGAACTGGTGATGTGTGATCTATAATCTCAAAGCATGGCCACCAGCAGTTACTCAGCCCCTGATTGTGCATGCTGCTTTTCACATCAAGGAGTAGAACTGATTTCCCCCCACTGAATCTGGGCTGGCCTTGTAACTTGCTTTGACAAATAGAATTTGGAAGTAGTGATGTGGGACTTCTAAGGCTAAGACTTGAATGAGACTAACAGTTTTTCCTTCTTCTCTTTTAGAATCCAGATGCCATCTAAGAAGTCTGACTTACCTGAGGCCACCATGCTCCAAGGAAGCCCAAGATAGCCATGTGGAGAGAGAGGGGCCGTGCAGAAGATCACCAAGGTGTCTGTCATGTGAGTGAAGCCTTATTGGACCTTCTGGTCCACTGAATGCAGTTGAATGACTCTAGGTGACATTATGTGGAACTGAAGAGCCAGCGAGATGTGCCCCACAGAATCATCAAAAATAGCAACTTGTTTTAAGCCATTAGGTATTGGGATGGTTTGTTACACAGCAATAGATAACTGAAACATGGTAGTTTGGACCAGAGTTTTGCCATTTCTAAATTAAAGGGTACTGGTTAGCTCCCAGGCCCCTATTCCAGGTAATCTAACTCAATTGCTTAGAGATTAGTATATTTTAAAACTGTCCATCAGACTCTCCTGTAGAATTAGGGTTGAGAACCACAGGTCCAGGTAGAATCATAAGTGGATGCACCAATTTAGAAAGTCAAACTGAGCTGAAACAGAGGAATAAGACTTTATCTGGCTAATCCCAGATAAACAAAATAAAACAAAAAGTCCTTAGTCATCAACAACAAGCCTCATTACGTCAGGCAAGATGCAGAGGAGCAAATAGAGAAGAACACAGCAATTAGAGATAAATGAGTAAACCGGAAGATAAAAGAACACTCCTCTTTGTTTTTTTTCCCCCTGAGCAAATATAATTTTTCTATGTTTTTTCTATCTCAGTCTTTTCCGTGTGTCTGTACAAAATGAAACTTGCCTGGAGTTGGGTGATAAAAGTCTACATTTCATTCCTGTTAATGTCATCTTGAACTAAGTTTGCAGTGTGTTTATGGGTCCATTAGGTCCTTATCCCCAAATTCAGGCCCAGTATTACCTGAGTTGCAGCATAATTAACCGTACAAACAAGATAGATAAATAGATAGATAGATAGATATACATATTTTTCTGCCAAGATTTTCAGGATGTTACATTGTGCCTCATATCCCATTTTCAACTGAAATTTGGATTAAAAATGTTTGACAGTTTTTGGTGAAAACACAAGAGGAAGGAGTTTAAGCCCCTCAGATGTGTGGAGTGCTATTATATATGTTCACATTATACTGGAAAGTCATTAAGGAAATACATATGCCAAACCACATCATCAATTTTGAGATATTGACTCTAAAAGAGATGTCAGTATTCTAGTCACATCAGCAGAGTTTAATTTCAACTAATGTCTACTGACATGTGACACTTTGCCTGCCCTTTAAACCATTTATATATTTGCTTTAGGCAAAATGCATTCTGTCTCTTTTGATATATAATTAGCAAGTACTTGAATCTAAAAAAACTGTAGACATGAAAGAAAGAAAGAAAGAAAGAAAGAAAGAAAGAAAGAAAGAAAGAAAGAGAAAGGAAGGGAGGGAGGAAGGAAGAAAGGAAGGAAGGAAGGAAGGAAGAAAGGAGGGAGGGAGGGAAGGAAGGAAGAAAGGAAAGAAAGAGAAAGAAAGTGCTGGTTTTCACTGGAGGTATGTCTGCTTTTGAAGCCTCATATTTCAGAAACTGAAATAAGAGTCTCCAGTGGTTTTGATTATAATCGTTGCTATGTGGTCCTTGCGCTTTCCAGGGCACCTCACATAAGACCACATGTGAGATTGGCTGAATAGTGCTGATTAGTGAATGAATATTACAGAGAAAAGCCTAGAGGTCTTTCAGCCCCCAGCCACTTTCCAGGAGGGGGAAGAACATCCTCTGGGCCAGGCACATTCCGTCTTTGGATGTGTTACTATGAAATACTTTCATCGCTCCAGTTTCTACTCATGTGGATTTTTCCTGGCTCCAGCTCAGCGACCTGATTCTCTAATTTTCCCCCCTCTGAGAACATACTTTTTTCTTAAGTTATTTTTTCTCTGAACTCCACACTGCCTCCCCTCCCTTCCCTTTTGATTTCTTATTCAGCTTGGAGACTACCTCACCAGTTGTGATTAGCCTGAATACTTGAGGGAGGGAGGAGGGCTCTCCTTAGGGAGCAGCAGAATAAAGCAAGATCCCTTCTTCTAAGAGTAAGGAAGAGAAACCCAGGCCCATGTAAGCTGATTAGGGCTCTCTCTGCTTTTTCATCTATTGTAAAGCACCAAACTCTGATGAGGGCCTCTTCTCTCTGTTATTTCATAAACTTAATTGACCCATACCACACACTCTCAGCTTGTTAGGCTAGATATACTTTCTAATATACTTTCCTGGACCAAGTAAAGAGCAGAAATATACAACGTTTAAGTGCAAGTTAGCAGCTTTCTCAGTTTTTCTATCTCAGTCTTTTCCGTGTGTCTGTTGTAAATGAAACTTGCCTGGAGTTGGGTGACAGAGGTCTGCATTTCATTCCCATTAATGTCATCTGGAGCTAATTTTGCAGTGTGTTAGTGGGTCCATTAGAACCTTACAAATACTATTTCTGTGAAAAAATTATGTTTCCTATGTTTTTCACAAGTCAATTTGTCATTTTTTTCAATCATAATAGCTATGATTCATGCATGCTGTGCTCTGTTCAGCTTTTTAACTACATTATCTCTAATAGTCCCCAAAATAACCCTGAAAGTAGTTATCAATATCCCCATTTTATAGATGAAGAGTCTGAAGCTTAGAGTTAAGTGTATAATAATTTGCCCAAAGGGGCACAGTTAGTAAGTGTCAGACCTGAGATTCAAACCCAGGACTCTTTAGCTCCAAACCTTTATATTAACCACTACGTTCAACTGCCTTTCAAAAACATGCATGGCCAGCTTGAAAATTATTGAAGAGGGAGAGAACGAGGAATTTTTTTTTTAAGAACAGGAAAGAAAGGAAAAGAAATGAAAAAGTTCCCTATTTGAGCATAGCATGGGGTGGGGATGAGAGTGGGGAGAACGAAGGAGTGGCTGTTCAGAGCTGTTTAAACTGAGGGCAGGGCAGTGCAGAAACACCCTGTTTTATGGAAAGCTAATTTAATACAAGAAAGCATGTTATCTAGGTGCCCAGTTTCCAAGAATGGTTACAGGCAATGCCATGTTTAAAAACCAGTTGTTGAATTTGATGCAAACTCTACCTAATAACAAGAAGTCGCTGAGCTGCCAGACAATCCCCTTTATCAATTGATGGCCGTTATCGATTTGGAGAAGAGATTGACTTCTCCCTTTTAATACAGAAAGCATAAAATTCTAGTCTGCTACCATAAAATTTCATAAACTTTCTCTTGACCCTTTAATAAGTATAAAAACAAGAAGAAATATGAAGACAGAAACCTACTTCATCATGTATGCACATCCCCCCTTGCATGCGAAGACCATAATATTTTATTCCCTTTTATGTATTTTTCAAATTTCAAAAAAAATCTATATAATTAGAATTATTAGGTACTGATTTAAAAATCTCTGTTGATTTGTATTAATTTATCAAAATTGATGTTGATAATGGGCACTTGCCATATGATTGCTTTATTGATAGACACTCTCTTTAGATCAAAGGCTCCTGACTGAAGAGCCTGTTATACTGACACCAAGCATACCAGGAACCTGCTCCCTGACCTATATAAGATAACTATTTTGTGTTTGGCTTTATCGTGGATGAAGCTCCTGGTATTTTCCAGAGCTGAGTTTCCAGAGCAACTATAGCTGAGAGTTGGCTGTCTGGCTGGAACTGAATCTCTAAGAGCTGCATAGATGAAATCATGGGAGACCATGGTGGCTGGTCAACAGATACTTGGAAACCTATGGGAAATGTAATTTCATTTTACCTTTGAGGTTTGTGTCAAGAAGATCATTCACTTTTGCAACCATGGCACTGAGACATTTTTGTAATTTCCCATAGTTTAAGAGCTTTTCATGCTGCATTAAGTATCTATGGTGTTTAAACAGCATTACAGCCTATTAAATCCACGACCCACAAAATAAGGAGCTCTATAGACACAAAAGAGTAATGCACAAGAACAGTTTTCTATAAGGTTATTTCTCTATAAAATAGAAAAAAGAAAGCCTTTATGTAAAATAGGAATTTGGGTCCTTGGGTCATTGATAAATGGAATATAAAGGGGAAAAAATTTCAACTGCTTCTACCTAATTTCCTCTGTCACATGATTTGACTTCTTACAGCAAATGTGTCTGTGGCATTACACATTCAAGGCATTAGTAGTCATTGCCTTAGAATTCATGACTTCTTACTTTCCATGCCGAAGTTTGACCACACCTGTGTACCCAATACGCAGCAAGGAACCTTCTCATTGCAATAAAAATAGCTTCAACCAGGGACTGCTCTAATTTTGCTTGGCTTTGGTCTTATGAAATGACTCACCTAACGCTTTTTAAAACTTCTCTGCATATTGAATAAATAAAATGTAACTGAATCACTAATTTGCAGTAACTAACTGCACTAACTAACCCTCACTTGAAGATAGAAGGATTGCAAAATTTTATGCCCTGAAATGAAGCTACTTTTTTTTTTTTTTAATGGATGCTTTGGAAAATCACCGTTTGACTTCTGGACACAGTGTTTCAGACTCCAGTGTTAATTTTATTAAGCAGTATAATCAGAAAGTCACTTGAATCATCATGTAATAATTTGTGTTTCTGGACCTTAATAGATATGGCTGTAAGAACTCAATGCTCAAGTAATTATTCCAATAAAGAGAGACATAATCAACCCAATGTTATTCAGACCCCAAAGTAACTCACTGTAGTGATTCTTTTTTTTTTTTAATGTAATCTTAAAAAAAAAAGAATAGAGAACTAGGAATTTTGGGAGGCTTCCTACAACGATGGTGAGTTGATAACTTTGGAAACTCGAAAGGAGGTAGAGAGACACATTTTATTGAATCTTACACCAAGTACACACAGTCTAAGGGAATGAGGGTAAATTTCCTAATTTCGATAGAATTTCACTCTACTCTTTAGCAAAATTGAACTAGTTGTACTGAGGGATCTCACCATACGCTATGGAGAATAATTTATGTATAATTTAAATACAAAAATAGTAAAATATTCAGGGAATACACCCAAATATCTGCAGTGTCACAACACTGTACAATAATATATAGTACCCATCACCCTCCCTTTTAAAATCCTGCTTATTAATGTTACTTTTTCTAGTCTAAATGGTACTCACATTCATTTATATGAAGGCTTTCTTAGATTACAATTTCACATTCATTTGACAAACATTTAATGAGTACTTAGTGCTGTGTTGTATAGAGGATGATGAATATGGTTCAGCATTCAGATTGCTCACAGAGTAGTTGCAGAGATAGAAATACAGGCCAATAATTGTCATTGTGAAAATGTTATGAGAGTATCAAGTATTATGGGGTCCCAGGGGAGGGGACCCATTCTCTGGTATCCATACTCCTTACAGGCTTTCATCCTCACCATGCCACACTGTTCTTATCCAGGTCAACAATGGCTCCCATGTTGCTAAATCTGGGTCATGTCTTAGTCCTCATCTCACTCAATATGTCAACAATATTTCACACAGTTGTTCATTTCCTCCTTCTTGAAAGACTTCCTTCACTTGGCTCCTGGGAGGTCACTCTTGCTTCACTTCATGTCTCACGGTCACTCCTTTTAAGTCTTCTGTGTTGGCTCTTCTACAGCTTTCCAAGCTCTGAACATCAAGTACTTCAGAACTCAGTCCCTGAACTCTACTCTCTTCTCCCTTCTCTCTAAGTGATCCTACCCCATTTCAGGGCTTTAAATATCATCTATTTCAGATAACTCCCCAATACCTACCCCCACCCACGATATTCCCACTGAACTCCAAAGCATTTATGCAACGGCCTACCTGACATTTCCACGTATAGGTCCAACAGGCATCTCACACATAACATGATTTTTTAAAAATCTTGATTTTTCCCACCCAATCTGTTCCTCCTACAGTCTTCGCCATCTTAATAGAGGGAAACTTCATCCTTCCAGTTCCTCGGGTCAGAATTCTGGGCATTGTCCATGACTATTTCCTTCACATTCTACCTTTCAGCTTTGCCTTCAAAACATATTCAGAATCTGACAACTCTTAATACCTCCCCTCTTGTCACCCTGGACAACAGTTGTCACCTGGATTATTACAATAGCCTCTTAGCAGGTCTTTCTGCTTTTGTTCTTGCCTCCCTATAGTCTATCCTACACATGGCTATCGTCGTGATCCTATTAAAATCTAAGGCAGATTATTTCACTCTTCTGCTTCCTACCCTTCAATGGTTTCCAGTCTTACTCCAAATAAAAATTAAAGTCCTTTCCACGGCCCACAAGGCCCTACAAAATCTCGCCCATAGCTACCTCTCTGATCTCATCCCTCACTTATTCACCTCACTCTAATCACACTGGCCTCCTATCATTTCCTCCAGTACACCAAGAATGCTCTGCTTTGGGCACTTTGCACTTGCTGTTCCCTCTGCCTGAAATGCTTTTCCTACTACCACTCCCCACTTTCTATATCCACATAGACTGAACTCATGCTTTATTTTCATCTCTGCTCTCATATTACTTCATCCTAGTGGCCTTCCTCAACCACTATTTAAAATAACATCCTCACCCACCTACCCTGCCTTATTTTTCTTCATCCTAGTTCCACCTGGCATGCACGCTGTTGCTTGCTACTTGTTTATTGTCCACCTGTTTCCACTAGAATCTAAATTCTATCACAGTTGAAAATGTCTGTTTTCTCACCGTTGCCTCTCTAGATCTTAGGGCAGTATCTGGCATATAATAATCTTCCAATAAATAATGAATTTTAATGAATTAATATATTTGAGTTGAGAAAAAAGGACAAAGGATCCCAGGCAGAAAAAATCAGCACCAGCAAAGGAATAAATTTGGTCTGTTTAAAACAGAAGTGATGGGGCTTCCCTGGTGGCGCAGTGGTTGAGAATCCGCCTGCCGATGCAGGGGACACGGGTTCGCGCCCCAGTCCGGGAAGATCCCACATGCCGCGGAGCGGCTGGGCCCATGAGCCATGGCCACTGAGCCTGCGCATCTGGAGCCTGTTGCTCCGCAATGGGAGAGGCCACAACAGTGAGAGGCCCGCGTACTGCAAAAAAAAAAAACCAAAACAGAAGTGAGCAAACTTACAACCTGGGGACCAAATCTAGCCTGCTACTTGTTTTGGTTAAAGTTTTATTGAAATATAGCCAGGCTCATTCATTTATATTACTATTTATGAATGCTTTTGTTCTGCAACAGCAGAGTTGAATAGTTATGAAAGAGACCATATGGCCTGCAAACCTGAAATATTTACTATATGGCTCTTTGCAGAAAAAGTTTGCCAACGCTTGGTCTGAAGGGTAGAATGCATTTTGGACATGGTGGGAAGATGGAAGAGTCAGTATGGACAAGGTGGAAAGGGTTTAGATGAGTCTGGACGTCACATGTAAGTCAAGAGAGAGTGAGACAATGGGTGCTTTTAGGCAAGGGAGTCCCTGAAAGGCAGGAACTATGTCTAATGTAATTTGTGCATTAAAGAGTACTTGCTATTTAAACCAGTTATCCCAGTGGCAGCTGCTGCCAGGACTCCTGCCTTTATGTCATCGCCACATCTGGGATTAGCTCTTGCTGTAGGAACCAGAAAGTGGTGAGAATCCCTTTGCTTCCTCCAGCCTCCTATATGAGGTGTTGGTTTGGAAATGATCTATCTCTTGTGGTGAGTCTGGCACAGATGGCCCCAACAGAATCCATTATCGCCTCTAGATAACTGGCCTGGGCTGATCTCAAGAGTCCCAGAAACACGAGGGTGGTTCTAGGG
Source organism: Monodon monoceros (assembly GCF_005190385.1). Taxonomy (NCBI): domain Eukaryota; kingdom Metazoa; phylum Chordata; class Mammalia; order Artiodactyla; family Monodontidae; genus Monodon; species Monodon monoceros. The sequence continues at coordinate 72,862,041 of NW_021703783.1, read as the reverse complement.
TAACCAAGAGACTTGTGTCTCCTCAGACTTGTTGGTCCTGCCTTAGGAAGCTTCTGGAATTTGAGAAACTTTGGAATCATTTCTATAGAGGGTGACAAGAAAAACCCTAAATTTTCAGTGGTTTGACAGCTCATCAGACCTTTTCCAAGTTCTCTAAACCATGTGAATCAGTGAGACTTTGCCACTGGGTAAGGTCAAAAGATTGCTGATCCGTTTTGCTTTTACTCAGATTGGATTTCACAGTAAAGCGGCCTTTCCCCCCCGCTGTCTTTGGCTGTTACGATTTTAGCTTCAGCCAGACCCTAAGTTAGGGCAGGAGTAAATTTGGAAGAAAACAAAAAAGGAGAATAAATGTGTTCTGAATTTCACAGAACAAAGTGGAGCTCTGGCTTGTGGTGGAGCTTGGGAGCAGACGCCCCCCGCCCCACTTCCCTTTGAGAACGCAGTGGTGAAATCAGGTCTGCTCCAGTGAAGCTGTGGCATTCGGGTTTAATTTGATAGATCCCAACGTGCCCACTTTGCTTTGAGACTCGGTTCTGGCCTGACATTTTCTGCCCATCCCTCAAAGTGTGTATAAGCAGGGGAGGCCAAGTTTCCACTTGTATATACTGAATCATTCAACTAGAAGTCCATAGCCCTTACAGAAGCTCATGTTGTCTATTGGCTTGCCTTTAAAAATCCAAAGTACGGGTTATCTGAAAACTGATAGGTTATCATTTGAAGGAGGAAGTAGAAAGTGCCAAATAGTCAACAGTCTAGGCCTAAGAAAACGATACAGAACTTTGATTTCTCCTGTAGCCTTGGGGACCCCCCTTTCTTTAGGCTTTACAGTATACCAGAACATTTTTTTTTTTTGGTTTAATTTAATACTTCAATTTTCAGGAAGAAGCCAGATCAAGTTTTTTAGGTTTTATCCTCTTGGGACGTGCTGAATTAACTGCAGGCTTCATTTTGTAGGAGTTGGTATCAGTGGATGGGGTGCTACCTCAGCCCTTTTGAAAGTAGCAGACGGAGGTGGCTCCAATAATTCCATTAAGACCGTGGATACACACTTGCCTTGGGGATTTGAAGTTGGGCTTAATCAAATCTGGATTTGACATTTCACAGCCCACATCAAGGGTTTCTACAAAGGAACATCAGAGCAGTGCCAGCTATGCTATTGCTCTGACTTAGTGCCTTCTCCTGGGGAACTGAACAGGCCTTGTGCTAATCTTGTTGATGCTTTCACTGCACCTCTGCCCTGCTGTACAGCACTCAGAGCTTCTGCAGGCCACAGTTTCTTGCCATCCGTGAAAAAGTATTTATTTAGTGCCTATCATGCCCCACGGCGCTGGGCTAGGGTCTGGGATGGGTGCAATGGTAAACAAGACTAACTGTACTCTGAGCTGCACTTGTAAACATTACACATAGTAGGAGCTACAGATGCTCAACCCATGGCTGAAAAGCAATTAACTATTTTTATTCATTCATTACCAACCATGTCCTAATAGGTTATGCCCACCCTTGAGGAGTTTAAAGTCCAGTCCAGTGGTTCTCAGCTTTAGTCACCTAAGAAGCCCCAGGAAGGCCTATTTCACATGGGAATATGAGGCATCTGCACTTCTCAGAGGCAGATGTTTTTGAGGCACTTGTTCTTTGGACCACACTTTGAGAAATATTGATACATGTAGAAGTGATGTAAACAAACCACTGTGAAAATAGCATAATAAATTCTGCACCTGTCACAGTGGAGGCTCAAAGGTGAGAGAGCACAGTCCTATTCCGGAGGCCAGAGAAGGCTTCCAAGATGAAGTTCTAGATCTTGAGGGATGATGGAGGGTCATTTTTTTTTTTTTTTTAAACAGGCTTTAAGACTTCACTAGCTCTTTTTTTTTTTAATTTATTTATTTTTGGCTGTGTTGGGTCTTTGCTGCTGTGTGCGGGCTTTCTCTAGTTGCAGCAAGCGTGGGCTACTCTTCGTTGCAGTGCGTGGGCTTCTCATTGCGGTGACTTCTCTTGTTGCGCAGCACGGACTCTAGGTGCATGGGCCTCAGTATCTGTGGCATGTGGGCTCAATAGTTGTGACTCGCGGGCTCTAGAGCCCAGGCTCAGTAGCTGTGGCGCACGGGCTTAGTTGCTCCGTGGCATGTGGGATCTTCCCGGACCAGGGCTTGAACTCGTGTCCCCTGCATTGGCAGGTGGATTCTCAACCACTGCGCCACCAGGGAAGCCAGTCAGACAGTGCCACAGGTGGGAACAGCTGGGAGTGGGAGAGAATTCCAGGCAACAAGGAGAGCAGGAAAAGGACACCAGAGTGGAGAGGGTAGACCTGTTTAGGTGCCCTGTGAGCATAGAGCTGGGAGGGTCAGTGAGGGAATACGGTGCTGGGAAGTAGTCTGGAGGCAGGTCATGGAAGATCTTGAAAGCCAATGTCGGATTGAGAAACCGTTAGCGAGAAACCATTTTGTAGCAGAGAAATAATGTGATCAAATTTGCATATCAGACGGAGTAGTCAGGGGGCAGTGTGGTGTTGGATGAGAAACAATGTAGGACACAAGGAGCACTTAGTAGGTTCTCCATGAGTGTCATTAAGTGTAAAAATAATAGGGTTGTTGTCAGGATATACATGCAAAGCATTCTTTGGCTGTAAAGATATATATGTAAGAAAGCTGACCCACCAGCCACAGGAAGAGCGGGAATCACAGAGGAGCAGGCTGCCAGAACCTTCCCTTGGGAGCTCCGCCGTTAGCATTAGGCGGGTACTATGCCTGCACCTGCTCTCACCTTTCTTTCCATTCACTGGCTTCCTCTATGTGTTGTATCTTCCTCACACCTTCTTCCAACTCCAAATTTCTACTTGCTTAGGAATAAAGGAAAAAGATGCAGATGGAACACATGTGACATATGGGCTGAGTGTAGGAGGACCCCCAGAATCTCCTCAATGCTGCCCCTTCACTTTGCAGGTGGCCTTGAACAAAGCCTTTTGCACATTAGTGATCCATTTGTTAGTGGACCCTGAATTTATTTATACAATGACAGTCATTGGCTGTTGTTGTTTTTTTTTAATTATCTTTTTTCCTAATGGAAAAACCTACAAGTTTGAATTAATGCCAAGTAATTGATTTTGTGAGCCACAGCTGCAAAGGAGTATGAGATGCATAAATGTAGGTATTTTATTTCTCTAGCAAGACTTTGTTAATTCAGAATAGGAGAAAACAATTACTAGCATAAATATATGAATATTCTGAACTATGGACCATTATAAAGCCTTCAGTCTTATTTTCAAGTGTAAGAATTTAAACTTAGTTCCTGTTACAATTACGTCTTTGAGGGCCTCCTTAAATAAATTATTTAGAGTGATTCGTAACAGACATGTCAGTTCCTTTTTATGTAAACAGTCCTCCCACATTTTTTTAAATGGTATATTATTTTGCACAACTTTAATATTCTCCTTGCTAAAGGTGAATGCATCATTCATTTCTTTAGAAAACCCATTGCCCCATGAAGTGAAAGATAAATTTCAAGCTCTGCCCTAGCACCAACTGTTACAGATTAAAAATATGTCTCACTATCTAAGATTGAGAGGAGCGTATTTTGGCAACCAAACTTCGTAAACGTCAGAACAAGTAAGGTTTTTCTGTGTCAGCCACAGCTTCTTCCCAGAGGTCATTATCCAGGTTTTCAAGACTCTAGGTCAGCCTTGGATTCAGGTTTCAAAAGCCTTTAGTTCTACAAACATCCAAAAGTCATGAAAATTTCTCATTAGCCCATTGGCAGTGTTCCCCGTAAATAGCGACTTCCACTTCTTCCCACAAGGCTGGGCTAAGAGAACTTGCTGTCTGAAGCAAATACATACCCAAAGTCCTCACCACACACAAGTTGCCATGAAAAACAAGCAGAAACAGGACCAGCAGGAGAGGCAGACACAGAGATACCTATCCATTCCCTGTGCTTCTTTGGCCCATACCTGCTTTCTTTGAGGCTAGTGCTGATTTGCAAGCCTTGGAAGGAACTGGTTATGAAGGTTTTTGTCAATTAAAGGGAAGCCAAGCCTCCCCCTCTTGGCTGCTCCAATGGAGCTGATTGCCCTGTGGTCTGGATATTCTCTCTACATGGTGGCTTCTGGGGCAGTGAGCTTAGTCTCTGTGCAGCTGACATGGAGGCAGAGGGGACGCATCTAATCATCTACAAGCGGCATGCATTTCAGTTCTCCTAAACCATCTCTGACAAGCTTCAGGTGAGGCCCCATCCCTGGGGTGTGTATCAGTTTGGGGGAATCACTCCATGTCCTTCAGGATTTTATAAACTTTGATCTTAGCCCCTCTTAATGGGAATCTCTCAAGGCCTAAGTCTTGACTATTCTGTTCTGTCCTCACAGGATATCTCTTAATCCACTCCATCGATTTAGCAGCCCTTTCTTCGACTTTGGAGTTCTGTCCTGTTTCTTTGAGAATTCAATTTAGGGAACAGCCTAGTATAACGGGTAACTTCATGATCCTTGGCATTTGCAAGTCCAGAGATCAAGCCCAGGCTCTGCCATGGAATTGCACTGAGATCGGGGACGAGGTGCTTAACTTTCCTGAGTTTATTTCCTCGTTAGTAAACTCAGAAGAGCAACAGCACACTCTTTATCAAGTTTTTATAAGGATCAAATAAATTAACACATATACCTATTAGAATACCTGGTCCCTACAAAAGTAAGTGTGATAATCTGGAAACACAAACATAACTAGATGACTGAGTTCTCTTCTTTACATGAATGTTTGACCAACTACAATCTACGTATTTGGTAGCAATACAATCCCAGAATTTTTCTGACCCGAAATAAAGTGCAGTTGATCCCATCTAGCCTTAAAGTGGCAGCTGTTCTAAAGGTGTTGACTTTGTACATTCCATACACAGGACCACACTGTGCATCTTACTGAAAGCCACATTCATTATTTGTCACTTGTTCAATGCCTCCTCTTGTCTAGGCACTGTGTTAGGCAGTGAGATCTCAAAGGAGAATAAAACAAGGCCTTTACCCTTAGAACCCTTGTAGTGCTGTTCAGTGTATGTACATAGTCACTGCGCGCAGTGCCCTGCTGATTAGTCAGTGTTTAGCTACCATAACAAACAGTCCCAGTGTCTCAGTGGCTCAATGAAAGCTGATTTCTTATTCACATTGTATTAGTTATCTATTGCATGGCAGCAAATGACTCCAAAACTTAACAGTTTAAAACAACAAACACGTCGAGTATACTTCAATTTAAAAAAAAAAAAAAAGGAATTTTCTCACACAGTTTCTAAGATTCGAGAATCCAGGAGCAGCTTCGCTGGGTGACTCTAGCCCAGTGTCTCTCACAATGTTGTATTCGAACTATCTGCTGGAGTTGCAGTCGTTTGAAGGACCAGCTGGGATTAGAATTCTTTTCCCACCTCACTCCCCTGATTATTGTCAGGCCTCAACTCCTTGATGGCTGTTGGAAGGAGATCTCCATTCCTTACCATGTGGGTGTCTCCACAGGCATGGCAGCTGGCATCCCCAAAAAGTAATGAGAAAGAGAGGATGAGAATGAGCGAAAGACCACCAACGGCAGAGGCAGAGGTTACAGGCTTTTATAACCTAATCTCAGAAGTGGCATACCATCACTTCTGCCATATGCTATTGGAGATGAATGCACAAGGGTACGAATACCAGGAGATGTGACCATTGGAGGGCGGCTACCACACAGTGAACATGAGTCATAGTCTATTGTGAGTTGTTGGTCGGGGGAGATGGATGGGGGCAGAGAGTCTGCTCCACACAGTTTCGTTTTAGGACCCCCGTCTCCTTCCATCCTGAGACTCCTCCTTGTGCCCTTGGAGTTTTCCACCTGATCCTCTGCATCTTGCCAGGAGGTCAAGAGTAAGGAAAAGGCACTAGGGCTGCCCAGCAGATCTTAGTGACCAGACTCGCACATTGTGTACATTACTTTGGCCCACATTCCTCCAGCCAGAAATCACCTAATTGCAGGGGAGGCTGGGAAATGTGTTCTATCTGTGACCCTGGATTAAAAGGAAATGGGATTTGGCAAATGTATAGCAGGCAGTCTGCCACACCCTCTATTTGAAAAGAGATTGTACATTTAAACAGCTTAAATTTTTAAAAAACCAGTCTGTTCAGTTTTAACACAACAACAAAAAAATATGATCGCCTGCCACTATGTGACAAAGCAACTGATTGAGTGCATATTTTCACCTTTTCAATGCATTGTAAATGCAGCCCCTATTTAAGGGGCCTGAAAGCAGGTGGTGGAGAGCAGTTCCTGAACCATTAAGTTTGCCGCCTTTTCAGGAATACTATTAGGATGCTGACAGAAACAAGTCTTGCCTTGTTTCCCAAGTGGAGAAAGAAGAAAGTCTTTATTCCCAAGCAAACGAAAATACAAATCACAAGGCTAAAATTATGGATGCAAAACAATATATTAAAATGTGGCTTGTGTGTAGTATTTGCATGCAATTTAATATGTATCTGTCATTCCCTTTGCTAAATTCAGTAGGCACTGAAAATATTAAGCAACTGAGTACAGCTAATAATTAGAGGAATTATTTTGAAATATATTTTAACCCATTTATGTTCCTATTGCCAAACCTCTTGGTCTTAAAGGGCTCTGAGATGTCATATCAGATCATTTAATTGGTCAGATCTCAGATCTCTGTGGCCTAGGAACAACTCACCAAAGTATTTTTCATAAACTGACGTGGTAACACTCAAATGATTGGAAAAACTAAAATCATTCCTAGGATATAAAAATTTCATATCAGATTTGAAAGCTGGAAAAGTCTGTAGATATTAGATATTAGTCTGTAGATATCGGTATTAGATATTTCCATCTCTCCTACTTATTCTGAAGTCTGGCCATATTTAAGATTTCATGAGACATTTAAGACCACTTTTTGCAAAACCCAAATTTGCTGAGCCTTCTGCTCCAGTTATCTTTGCAGCTAAAGTTTTCAGAATCGGTTTTGCCCTTTACTGGGGTTTGTTTGCCTGGCTTTCTAAGTTGAGCAAACCCCAGTAAGAGAAATCACTTTTAGGGCCGTAGCAAAAATGAGCCAAATTTCAACCACACGTAGAATCTTTGCTCTCTGCACATCGAGGCTTCTGGGCCAGAGAAGAAGAATATATTTCATGAGAATGCAGCTCTAAGTCATAAACTTGAAATACATCAAGCTCTGTGTTGTTAATTGGCACTTACCTCACCTGAAGGCTTTTGCCAAGAAGAGCAGAGGGTTTTAATGGGGAAGGAAGTAAGGAAAGAGCCTGGAGCTCTGGAAAACAGGCCCAGCCACATGTGATTTTTAGCTGAGGGGCTTCCCACCCCCCAGGACGCTAGAGCAACAAAGTGGCCTATGTGCTTTCTCAAACCTCGGCTGTTTGTTTGGGGGGTAATGCTCAGACTGGGGCATGAGTGATAACTGCTTCACGTAATTACGAAGACAGCTTGAAAACTATGCCCCTCTTTGTTTCGGCCTCCAGATGACGGCCGTCTAACCGCTGTTTGTGCCAGTTTTATTTCAAAGCGCTTTTCTTTCCATATTTCAAAGGTCAGTGTGTTTACTGGTGGCCAAAAAGAGCCTGTGTGTGAGAGAAAGAAACACATGTGGTTGAGTGGCAGAGCTGGATGAGGAGTCAGAACTGAATCCCAATCCTAGATTGGCTTCTAGATCTGTGAAAGAACTGAATTTATTTGACCTCCCCTTCTTCATTACCATAGAAAGGAGAGGAAGTAAATGGTATCAGTGGTCTCTTCTAGGTGAAAAGAAAAAAAAAAAAAAAAAATTCTAGAAGTCTGATTCAGGAAGAAGAAATGGAGGTGTTCCCAGTAAAGAAACATCATCAAATACGTATCCAAGAAAATGTCCATTTCATCTTCTCAAAATGGAAATGTTTCTTCCTTCAAAGAAAGCAGGCTGTATAGTCTGGTCACCCTTGGAAACCTTGAGATTGTTTTCAGTCAAGGAATATTAGCACAGGGAAATAAAGCAAGCACCAAACACTTTCTCAGGAGTCTCCGTTGGCTTTCTGACATCATTGCTTCATCAAAGCTGATCAGACTGAGTTACCTGCCCTTTTATTAAAACATTAGAGTTTCTATTATGAATATTTGAAAACAGCATCAAATTTCAATTACATAAGCTCAATACCTATTTCAAATGTCCTTCATGATTCATTTTCTTCTAACCTGTGTTTTCCACATCCATCTTCCCTCCGTTTTCTGTATATTGAGCTGCTGGGGAAAGGAGGTGAGTAAGCTGCAGAAGTGGTAAAGAGCATGTATTCTGAAAGTGGGTTTACCTGGGTTCAAATTTAGTCTTCCCAATTATTAGTTGTGTGACCTTGCATGATTAATCTCTCTGTGCCTCAGTTTGCTTGTCTACTAATGCAAGTACTCACTTCCTGGTGTTGTGAGGATTAAGTGGATTGATATGTAGAGTAGTGCCTGGCTCTCAGCAAGCATTCAATTAGCTAATCATGAAAAACACTCCCCTTTTTGAAATGAATTCTGTATTTGGAAAAAAAAACTTCTCTTTCGTGCCACCGTTTCTCTTCTTGAATCAATCCACCTACACCTGTAGAAGTGAAAAAGTAAATTTGCAAATGCCAAGGGAACAGTGCCTGTGTTGTAAAAGGGAGAAAAAAGTAAAAGAGAAAAAGAGAACAAATGAAATGTCTAAAACTTAATCTTCCAGTGACTGTGAATTTCCAGCCTCCTTTGAAGTAAGGGTACTCTTTACCTTGAGTTCGTACAAGACAAACAGAATTCTCACTACTTGACCAGGAAAAGGCATGGCAACTCTTGGCTGTGATTCAAGAAGGAATGAAGGGGGAAGGGAGGGAGCACAAAAAAGGGGAACTACAGTGTATTGAAGACCTTGGCTAGGCCTTGCACTTCCATTCCATTTAATCCGTTAGTTGAATATTATTAGCTCCATTTTACAATCAAAGAAAGCAGGGTTCAGGAAAATTAAGTGACTTTTCAAAGTCTATTCAGCCAGTTATTGGTGTTGCTGGGATTTAAACCCACTTCTACTGGATGCCAAGACCCCTGCCTTTGTCTCCTTTCTATATCGCCTTCCTAGGAAGGATTCAGCTGGGATGGGGTTCTGAGGGGCCATCAGCAGTATAGACTGAACCAAGACTCCAGCTTATCCACTACCATGTGCACAATATTAGCAAGAGGCTAATATTTCTAAGCCATTTCTGCCCTACTTCAAATGAAGTAGACTCATGTGAGTCTTTGTTGTGAACCACGTAATTTTAGGCATCAAGGAGAGGGGAAACTTTTGAAATTAATTCCCTTTCACTGCTGAAGTCAGAACTTCCTCCTGGATCACAGCCTTTCCAACAGTAGTCCATGCTAGCTTTTCAACATCTTCAGCATCTCTGCAGAGTAGACAGCAGGATGACCTCACCCAGATGCTCACGGCAGCTGGTGCCACACATGCGCAGGACGCCAACCCCATCCTCAACCCCCGGCCCACATCCACCACCGCAGACCCACTGCGGGAGCTCCCCTGTTGTTGCTGGGGATGGCGATGTCCACACAGCGCAGAGAAGAGTCACTGTGACACAGTGACGGCAGGCGGGTTAACATAAGACGGCTCTGAGATCAGACCTGGATCAGTAACCGCCGGAAGTCGCGGCTCCAGGAAGGTGGCCTGGATAGAGTTAGGGAAGTTCCCAGAAGAGAGGCGGCCAGCAGTAGAAGTGGCAGCAGCAAACTTCGGCACAGCTCACTGGCCAGTATCCCTGGAGGATATGACACTGAAGTCAGCCTGGTTACCAATGGCAACAACAGCGCCAGCCGCCAGGGGAGACTTCTCCCAGGTTCTCTGTAGGTGTATGAGGTGATACCATCATTTTTCCTTTCACAGATGTACTGTTCCATTTGGTAGTCAAGGTTGGTGACACCTAAGTGGGTTCCTGCTGCAAGGAATTTGAGGACATCCTCCTTTTTCATTTGCAGGTCATCAAGGGCTCCCGACACTATGAACATTTCCCTTTAAGTCATGAAGGGAACCCAGAGCAGTGCCTTATGGACCCCTCTCTAAGTAGCCCGGGAAAGTGCAAAACTTTTTCATGAAGATGAAGAGAGTTTGGGCACATGAATTCCTTCCTGGTCATGACCTTGACCCCCACCTCCTTTATTGCCTTAGAGCAAGTATGGTCCATGTTGATAAGAATCTGGCAAAGAAGCCCAGGTTATTTTTTTCATACCTAATTATTTCATTTCAGTTCAACCAGGTTTTCTAAACCTGCTTGTGTGTGTTTAGACATACAGCGTAAGTAATTTGTGAGTATGTACTGAGAAGCCTTATCCAAATTCCTTTTAAGAAAGATGCCAGGACCTCATTCTCAATTCTGTTACTGAAGCTGTGATTTTTCCATTTTAGAGTTGAGATGCTAAAGCTAAACACGAATATGCATTTCACTTTCAATAAAATCAGCGGCTGGTAAAACCCAGATTAAAACAGAGCATTGGAAATCAAGCTGCCTTTTTCTATTAGAACTAACAAAAGCTGTTTCATTTTCCAAATCCAGAGTTCTAGATGCTGAAACCCTATTTGTAGGAAATGCTAGGCATTATTAAAAATGCAGATAGTAATCACAAGCTGACATGTTTTCTTGTGGTTGCCAGGATGTTTTAACGACAAAGCTAAGGACAGGTGCTTTAATCAAAGAACAAAGAACAGGGAGAAGACATGAAATGCTCCAAAGCATTTAGGAAAAATAATGCTTTCTCTGGACACTTGGCAGTGACCTCATTGTTAGGAAAAATCTGTCTAAAACACATCTCTTTCCTTATTATTTCTTTTTCTCTGCTTATATTTCTCCTCGGTCTGTAGTTCTTCATCTTAAAATAACAACTATAATAGTAATAATAACAAAACCAAAAACTTTGTTTGGCTGAGTGAGCCCTTTAGTCCCTATCTAAAAAAGAGATTCTTAAACTGGGCTCCATGTATTTTTCTAATGGTATTTTTTTTTTCTGGGAATTAGGTTCACAGCTTTTGTAAACATGCAAAGTACTTATATCCCTCCCAAAGAAGTTAAGCCAAAAAAAAAAAAAAGACAAACAAATGCTGAAGAAATATAAGGTACCCTTCTCTTAGTGCATCACTCTTGTACTGCCACCTTGTTTCAGCCGGGCTTTTGATAATAGCTAGAGTAGTCAATTCGAAGTTAAATTTTCTTGTCAGAAAAGATACGGTGCTGCTCATTACTTTGAATATTGTAGGAAGATGGAATCACTCAGATATCCTGCTATCCACTTCAGCTCAAACTCATCTTCCCTCCCAAACCGTTTCCACTTTACCAAGGTACCATGACCTCTTCCTTCTCTTAAGCACCCTTGTTTGAGATCTAAGTTGTTTGGGGGTCTTTCCAGATGTTTATCTCTCCATCTAATCAGTTGTCAATCCTCTCAGGTCACCTTCAGAAGTCTCTTACATACAACTCTTCCTTTTGGTTCTTAAAAACCAGCATAGTCTACCCTTGGTGGTTTTTACCACTGACTGAACATGAGGATTACACAGGGAGCTTTTTACCTTATACTGAAGCTTAGACCCTAGACCCAGAAAGTTCCATATAACTACTCAGGGTTAGAGCCTGGGCATCTGAATTTATTAAAAGCTCCTTAGGGTGCAGCCAGTGCTGAGATTCATTTGCCTACCCTATCTTATTTGACTGTATTTTTTACTATTCTAGTCATTTTACCATCTAGCTGGTGATCCCGTCCAATCTTGCTACCCTCTGCCTTATTCTATATTACTTTCCTTTCCCCCAGATTAATCTTCTCAGCATCTTAAGTTCCTTACGGTTATTATTTTTTTTTTTAATCAGGAAACCCTGTTGCGTTCCACTGCCTGTCTGTAGAGGCATTTAAGTTGCTCTGCAGGGCTGTAGGGGTTCCCCGGAACCCCCTGGGGCCTCTGACTCGGAAGAACGAAGGGATACTGCTACTTAGCCTCTCTCTCCCCTAGTTTTGCAAATACGACCCTCCAAAATAAAGTGACTCAACTTGCTTAAAGACACAATCAGTTAATGGCAGAGATGGATCTAGAACTCAAATCCCCTTACCCTTGGCCCCCTTGTTGAATTCAGAATGCTGCCTATCCCAGGGCTATAATAATGGGTGATAGAAGCCAACGCTGGGCTTTTGCCATTTTCCTCCATCGGCTCACTCTGTTCTGCAATCTCGGTTTTTCTCTGTCTGGAACATCTTCAGCAGGTGTATCTGCATCTTCAGGAAAATCAGACGTGACTGAAAATTTTGGCTGGTCCACTTTGTCGTGCCTTGCTGACAGCAGCCCTGGGAGCTGTGGGACCAGTAACACTGCAGCCTCCATGCCATGCCTGTCAACCTAATAACGCTGTGTTTAAACACAGTGTGTTCTGCTTTCGCCTAGGAGTCTGTCTATGATGCTTTATATTAAACAGTTAACTTTAGGACAAGCTCTATGGGTTATGGAAGTAGCAGCTTATCTGTGAGTCAAAGAAAACCAATGGTCAACCTGCCCAGAATTATTACCCTTACCTGCCTTGCACATTAACTGAAGTTCTCAGTTTTGGTCACTCTTCCTGGTAATAAGGCAATCTTCATTTTGTAAAATGCAAATATGACATCCAGAAAGCATAACATTAACTTACCAGCATTCATTACTATCTTAAACCAGAGTTGATCTTTTACTTTTTTTTTTACGGTACGCGGGCCTCTCACTGCTGTGGCCTCTCCCGTTGCGGAGCACAGGCTCCGGACGCGCAGGCCCAGCGGCTACGGCTCACGGGCCCAGCCGCTCCGCGGCATGCAGGATCTTCCCGGACCGGGGCACGAACCCGTGTCCCCTGCATCGGCAGGCGGACTCTCACCCACTGCGCCACCAGGGAAGCCCTGAATTTTTACTTTTTATATTATCACCTAGTTCAGAGCGAAGTCCTAAAGGAATAGAGCTAGTGTGGGTAAAAGTTGATTGGTGAAGGGTGGGTATGGAGGAGAGCAGAAAAAAAAATCTAGAGCTTGGGTACAGTGTTATATAAGGAGCCTGGACATTAACAGGAGAGAGAAAAATGGAGAGAGTGCCAAAGATTAAGTTCTGCCTGATTCCCAGTTTTGCCAAATTCAACATTTTCCCCAGAGTTCTCCTTGGTTAGCTCCCTTTCTTTGTTGATTTTGCCCAGCATTGGATGAAATGCTGAAAATTTGGAAAGAATAATAGCAATCATGATAGCTAACATTTATTGATACTGTTTGCCAGACATTGCTTGAAGCATCTACATGCATCAACTTATTTCATTCTTCCCCCAACATTTGGAGATGCCATTAACAGCCCCATTTCACAAATGATGACACTGAGGCCCAGAGGTTTGAAGAACTTCCTTAAGATCATCCAGCAAGTAAATGGTGGAATTAAGGTTCCAACCCAAGCAGTCTGGCTCCAAAGCCTATATTCTTAACCCCTGTGACCTGCTGTCTCCAAAATCACATCATTTTTATTTATTTATTTTTATTTTATTTATTTTTATTTTATTTTATTTATTTTTGGCTGCATTACGTGGCTTGTGGGATGTTAATTCCCTGACCAGGGATTGAACCCGGGGCCTGGGCAGGGAAAGTGCCAAGTCCTAACCACTGGACAGCTAGGGAATTCCTGAAGATCACAGCATTTGTAAGCAAATGGTAGGGTAAATCTTCAAATATGGACAGTCTGATTCCTGATCATCCTACTATAACCTCCTGGGATGAAGTGGATTTTTTTGAAACACACCAGACCTTTACAGTCATGGAGACTCTAGTGGTCCAGAGAAAGTTTCTTGGTTTAGCATCTTCCTAAAGTTGTAGCAGTATGGTGTCTTAATAACAGTGCTCTATTGTTTTAATATAAAATGCCAATCTGACAAAGGCAGTTGAGTGTAAACCTCACAAAGTGTTGGGCAAAATCCCTGCCCAGCTGTTACTGTGCTAGACTGAAATGGAGAATTCAAGCAAAATTACTTCCTGTCTCTGTAAAAGGTCAGCTGGAATAAAAATTGGTTAATATTTCTCCTTCCTCTATATAGCCAAACACTGCTAGTATCCAGGGAACATCAAAAGTAAACCTGAAATCTTGGGTTTAGGAAATCACTGCACCATCTTTGGTTGTATTTAGCAAGGCCCTCTGGAGGGCTTTTTGGATATTATCTAATGAATTCTCATAGACATTCAGCCAAGTTTTAATCCCTTGGAGTGCCACCTTCCTGCTAAGAAGAACTTCCTGGAAATAAAGCAGATGACAGGTGTCAGATTAATGTAAAAATGTGGCTATAGTTTGGAGAAAGACTTGCTCAACTCGTCTTCTCCCCTCTAATGATGGGAAGAGTTCTGGGAAGATGGACCATTTGGGGGCTGGAGAAAAGAATCAAATGTGTATTAGGCTAGTGCTACTGGAACTCAGCTTCTTGGTGATTCTCTGGGAGCTGAGAGAATGGAAACAGGATTGCTGAAGGGAGATGGGAAAGGCTGAGGGATGGAGCAGCAAGTTTACATGGTGTATAAACTACCGGGGGCTCCATGTTTGAAATTATTCCCTCTTCTTCTAATAACTAGCTATTTTCATATTCAAATTATTTCTCCCTACTGTTCAATAAATAAATGTGAAACAAAATCAAACAAACAAAAATACTCATTTTGTCAGAAAAGGTTCTTTTCTGTTCTTCCACAGTTTTCAGGAGGGAGATGCCTCGCCCGCTCTGTTAATAGATTTGACCTATCTTTGCTTGAGAACATCTTTCATTTCCATGGTAGCCTTAAAGAAACAGTAAGACATGGCAACAGGGATTCCCAATCTTTTTGTCAAGAGAAGCTGCTTTTCCTTTTCTCTAGAGCTTTAAGGTCAAGGGATGGAGATGGGGAGTTTCCAGCAGATGTTTCATTCTTCCCTGGGGAGACTATCAACCCCCAGGCCACTGACTTCTGCTCTATGAGATCAGGCTTTGAGATTTACCAGCAGATTTTCATTGACTGGTTGAGAACTCAGGTACAAGGATTCTTCCACCTGACGAGAAATGGTAAAACTCAAAAAAAAAAAAAAAAGAAAAAAGCAATCACTTGCTGTTTCACTTCCCCAGAACATGTTCCGAGCACCAGCTAAACTCATATCCCACCAGGTTTAGAGTGAAGTTGACATAGTTTGGCCTCTGGAATTTCTTCGTAGCTTTGCACCATCTTTGTATATATCCCGAACTGAGTTTCAAGTTTCATTCTCTTGTTGCCCTAGGTTGAGTTCCAGGCTTACCATATTGATCGAATGGACCTTCAGCCAGGTTTTCACCCCTTGGAGTGCCATCTTTCATCTAAGGTAAAAACTTCCCTGGAAATAAATCTCTGACTATAGGTGCTCACAATCCCCACTGTTTACTCTTAAACCGTTCGTATTTCTTGAGTTTTCAGGGTAAAAACTGAGATGTTGAGTTGAGGGTACAAACTGTGCTTCTGTTCTGAGTTGGAGGATGTGTAATATGGAGATGGAGAAACTGTTTGAATTGTCCAGGTAGCCATGCTAGGATGATTCCCTAGGAATACCTTATGGAGGAGTGTATGGGCATCAGAATTTAACCCATAGAATTGCAGATTTTAGAGTTAGAAGGAATTTCAGTAGATCATTTGGTCCAGTCCAAACGTCTTGGGTAGAATGACCTCATTTTACAGATGACACAGAGGCCTGGAGAGACTAAAGCCATATCTGAAGTTATCTGGTTATCTTCTAAGAGTGCCTAGGGCCCTTATCTTCTGCCTCCTACTTTATGCTACTTTACAAATATTTAAAGGAACCTATGATGCCAACATGTAATGACTTATGTACACGTGGTGTTTGCAAGGGAGAGAAAGAGAATGGAATCTTTATGAGATCAGTCCTTCTGATTCCTAGCCTAATTTGACTCCTTTAAGAATCTGGCCCAAACTCAATCAAAGTAATGCCCTGTCACATAGTCAGAGTTTATGGATTAATGGTTTAGATGCCTGACTTTATGGTATAACATGTTTCCTATTCCATCTTTGTTAACTTTATTCCATACTGATCCTCTGTTGAAGTCTCCTCCTATCCTTCCCCTGTTTGCCTCGTGACCTGCCACCTCTGCTTGGTTTTTTTGCTTTTTCTTGGGTCATTCCCCAATAAAAGAGTGAGTCCTCAAAAGGTCAGATAGGCAACACTATTCCTGGGTCAACCAGTTTCCCAGGTCTTACCTCCTATATGCTGCTTGTAGACGGCCCACATCCAGTCTATAAGAGACATTGGTGAGTGGCGAAGACCTTTTCTGGTGATAGCTATTGTAATTACGAACTCCAGAGCTATATAAAAATTGCTTTCATCATCACTGGAATAAAGATAGAATTTAAGAAGAGTGAGAGAGAGAAGAAAACAGATAGTGGGGGTTAGTTTGTGGAGTTCCCAGTTAGTGTGTGTCTTTGCAGTAACCAAGTAGTATCTGGAGTGCTAGATTTAGAGTTGAAATACAGATTCTGCACTTGAACTATGCATTTTGAATTACTGCAGACAGAGGCCAAGAATGCAGTTGATATAAAAATACCCATTCCCACACAGACAAATGTGGGAGAGGGAACCATATGGAACCTGAGAAGGAATGGCATCAGGACATAGACATTTTTCTTAACCTCAGTAGCTAGCATGCCCCCAATTGCTTTGTAGAAAGAAGCAGAAGCTTGTTTTAGATGATTATTATCATCTAATATTATTGTGAATTTATCTCATTCAATATTGTTGTAAATTTGTGCATATATAGTTATACTGTATTCAATATCTATTGCTGTGTAACAAATTACCCCAAGATTTTGTGGCTTAAAACAACCACCATTTATTATCTGACAGTTTCTGAGAGTCAGAAATCCCAGAGTGACTTAGCTGGGTGGTTCTAGCTCAGGGTCTCCTTTGAGGTTATGGTCAAGATATCAGCTAGGGCTGCATCATCTGTAGACTTGGATGGGCCTGGGGGACGTCTCCAAGAAGGCTTGCTCACTGGAGTCGCCAATTTCTCGCTAGCGTTGTCCAGAAATTTTAGTTGTTTGCCATGTGGGCATCTCCATAGCACTGCCTTGGTATCCTCAAGACATAGTAGCTGGCTTCTCCCAGAGTGAGTGGTCCAAGAGACAGAAAGAGAGAGAGGCAGAACACTCAACACAGAAGATGCAGTCTTTTGGGGGGTCCTTTATATTTTGGTAAAAAATATATAACGTAGGTTTATCATTTTAACCATTTTTAAGTATATAATTCAGTGACATTAAGTACATTCAGTTGTTGTGCAGCCATCACCACTATCCATTTCCAGACCTTTTCGTTGTCCCAAACAGAAGCCCCATATACCCATTAAACAATCGTTCTTCATCCGCCTAACTCCCAACCTCTGGTCATCTCAGTTCTACTTTCTGCTTTATGAATTTGCCTATCCTAGGTACCTCATCTAAGTGGAATCATATAATATTTGTCCCTTTGTGTCTGGCTTATTCACTTAGCACAATGTTTTCAAGATTCGTTCATGTTGTAGCATGTATCAGAATTTCATTCCTCTTTATGGCTGAATAATATTCCACTGCATGTATATACACATCTTGTTTATCCATTCACGTGTGAAGGGACATTTGGGTTGTTTTCACCTTTGCTGCATCTTTTTATAACCTAATATGGAAGTGACACACCATCACTTCTGCTGTAATCTAGTCCCTGGAAGCAAGTCACTATATCGAGCCCACACTCACTATATTCACACTTAAGGGAAAGAGAGGAATATCAAAGAATTTGTAGATGTATTCCTAAAAGAATAAAAAATACCTAAGTTAACTTTACTAATTGAACGTGATTCTTTTCATGGGGCTTGGTCATTGTTCTTAATTCTCTTAACGGTTTTGTAAAATCCTGAGCTTAAGAATCTTTCCAAGGACTGTACCCAGAGTAGCCCCAACCAGAGCAAAGCACTGAAAATGGGCAAACCAGGAAATTGTCATGCCTTACACACGTTGCCCTAACAAGGTTCATTTTGGTACATGAGATACCAGAAAAATGCAGACCTAATTTCTATGCTGCTCTTAGGCCTGGGTTTATCAGCAGGAAGAATGAAAGTAGGCCTGCCTCATGTTTCATTTTACTGCATGTGAGCGGGAACCTTTTAAGTGGCAGTAGTGGCCACAGCATATGTGTTTAGAACACATTCAGAGTTATTCCTGTTGGAGCCTGTCTTTGTATGTGGTTGAAAGAAGGCTTGGTCTCTAATGACAAAAATAACAACAAAGGAATGATCCCCCCCACCCTCCTCCTATTATCCTTTTTATTAATCCTGTAAATGTTCTTATTTCCTTCTTTTAAGACTGGTACCACAAAGCTGAGCTCCTTTGCCTTTTTAATTTATTACACTACTTTCAATTGTCTATTTTGTGATGAATGTAAGGAATTTGGAAGTAGTTTGCAGAGGTGAAGCCAGGGAGGATAAAAAAGCAATTACCTCATGCCAATTACACCAGGAAATAGTGGAGGTGCCATTCCTGCGGCGTTTCTGTCCACTTTTCTTCATTGCTGTAATGGTGGCCGCTCTCCTCATTAGCCGACACATTTCTCTTCATTACCAGCTGTGGTGATGGGGGTGATGATGAGCGCTATTTACAGCTGGAATTCTGTGACAGGCCCAGCAGATGAATAATAATTATTCAAACAGATAAATGGAGGCCAAAAAAGGCGAGTGGTTAAAGTCAGGCTATTGTGTCCCAGAAAGGCAGGGAGACAATTTCTTTTGAACGGGGTTTGGTTCATATTCCTCATTCAGGGACTCCTGCAGTGCTGGGCTGGAATGGCTTATCTGAGGTACGCAGTGTGTTCTTACAAGAACTGAAGGGAAAACAATGAATCCATAAACCAAAAAACCATAAAACAAATGTTTATAAAACAAATGTTTATTCCCATTGAACCCTAGCTTCATCTACAGGGAGGAAGCAGAGCTTTCCTTGAGTCTACACTCAAAAGATAACTTATCCCAAAACCTTCCATCCCATCCCTCCACCCATGTGTCCTGCTATCTATGTGTCTGTCTGGGGGAATCGTGTTATGGCAATACTTATAAAGTGTATTAACTATCGTCTATCTATCTGTGTATGTATGTATGTGTGTATCTGTCTATCTATCTATGTAGTCAGCGTTCTCCAGAGAAACCCAAAAAGCAGGATGTGTACAAAGAAAGAGGAAAAGAGGTATATCTTAGTGAATTGGCTCATGTGATTATGGAAGCTTGGAGAGTTCAAAATCTGATGGGGTAAGCCAGCAGGCTGGGAACTCAGGGAAAAGTTGCAGTTCTAGTTCAAAGGCAGTCTGCTGGCTGCTTGTTCAGGGTACATCAGTTTTTCTTCAATTAAGACCTTCAACTGATTGGATGAGGACTTCCCACATTGTGGAGGGCAGTCTGCTTTACTTGAAGGCCACTGATTTAAAGGCTAATCTCATACAAAAAATACCTTCACAGAAACATCCAGAATAATGTTTGACCAAATATCTGGGCACCATGAGCCAGCCAAGTTGACACTCAAAAGTTACCATTACTCTGTCTGTCCATCTATCTATCTATCTATCTATCTGTAAATCTAGACCAACAAGGTACAAAGAATTTCTGCCTCACAAATAAAGGTGCTAAATTGGGTTTTTACCTAATGACAAGTCTTTAAATTGGGCTATTAAGATTCTTTTGGAGGTGAGGTCAGTAGTTGAAGAATCCAGCAGCTCTAGTCAGGAATCGAGCCTTGCTTTCTATCCAGCCTCCTTCCAGACACTTGAATTGAGGAGAATAATTGCTTGAAGGGCAGGAGAGGATCTGTAAGTGAATTTGGAAAAGAGGCAGAGTGTAAATATCTTTGGGAACTGTGGTGAATTGTTTAGTAAAGAACATCTTTCAATTTAATCATCTAATTGTTCCTCTTGCTTTGACTTTCTCCCTAGCAATGACCCTCACAGTTATTCCATGAACCTTGCTCAACTAAAAAAGGTGTTGTTGAAACAGGCTGCAGAAGTTCCAAGCCAGACAAGTAGGAACAAGTCAGCTTCCCAGAGACAGGCTCACAGGCAAGACTCTAGTTAACCCCTGCTGGCCTGGAACATTTGGGAAGGAGGCCTTAGGAAAAGATTTCCACTAGCAGGGCATTGCCATTTGCAAACTCTGATGGTGTGTGCAACCTGTTAAGAATGATAGAGGCAGTATTCCAGCACAGCAGGCTTTCAGTATGAGACAGAGGGATGAAAGGAGTACAATATGAAAACAGCAGGTGAGAATGGATGTATCACACAGGGAAAAGATGTTAGAGGAATACTGAGGTATATTAATTCTCCCCAGGTCCCCTCAAATTCAGTAGCTTCAGTGAAAGCAAATGTAGGCTCTTGAATTAGGCCCAGGCTCCTAACAAGTGCCACAGCACCATCTGCTTAGTAGCAAAAGGCATAGGAGGTGAGAAAGACAGACCTGCATGCCCACCAGTGATATTTTCTTCAATAACCTTGATTTCCTTAGGGGCCCTCACAAGCTGTCATGTGTGGACAAGCTCAGAGAATTTGATGTCTCCTAAGTGATGCTTCTCCAGAGTTAGGCTACTTCTGCAGGCAAGATGGCATTTGCCCAGTGGCTTTTGGGATAATTTGCACTTTTCTAAGGGCTTGAAACAAGCAACAGAAGCAGCAACTGCTTGGCACTTGGAAAGTCCTTCCTAATGATCTGGGTCTGGAGAGGCTTCTCAGTTTACCGTCTATGGGCAAGTTGTCAGACTCTGTCCACGACAAATCGTTCACCATTGAGAAAGGGCATGTACCTTCCCACCTATCTCATTATAATTTAATGAAACAAGGACCAATGAAAAGTAAATAAAGGCATGAATCTATATCTCTGAGAGATAGAGCTCAGGGATTTCCTGAAATAACTGGCTCAAGTCTTTTGGACTAGGTATTTTATTTATTTTCCTTAGTGTTTGAGCAACTTGCTGTTTCCCTAAACCAATTTCTTGAGCCCCTGAGCAGGGAGCATGTTATGACAATCTCCCCTATGTAGACCCAACCAGCTTGAGTCCATCATGACTTTGCCCTAACTTGGCATCTGACATACATTTGGAAGGTGTGGGTGCACTAATTTCACCAGGCCTCTCCCCACTGCCCCTGAGTAACCTTCTCCAGTCTCATGGATTCAACTACCACCTATAGTTGATGACCTCCAATCCATATCCCTCTTCTGAGCCCCATACTCTCTTCTGAGCTTCAGCCTGGACCTCTCAACCTGCATGTAGAATAGACACCTCAAACAACATGTCCAAAACTGAATTCACCCCAAATTTTCTGTTCTGTTTTCTTTCTTGGCTCTGTTAGGGGCACCACACTACACCAGTCACTGGAATTAGTTACCCTTAACTTCTCCATCTCCACCCACCCTCATGCATGCACATTTAATTTATCACCAAATTATGCTGATTTCATATCCTGAAAAGTGTTTTTTCCAATGCATCTCTTTCTTTTCATTCCTACCACTATTACTGTAAACCAAGCTCTTAGAGTCATCCTGATTTGCTTGTAAGTAGTCCCTCTGCCTCTTGTCTTAACTCATTTAAGACTACATAGCTGCTGAATAATCTCTAAAATACTTAAAATCTTTAAAATCTCCCCATCTTTACAGAACTAAACTACTTATTCAGACCCTCTTTGACATCCTTCTCCAGTGTTTTCTCCCAATAACTGCCCCTTTCCCTTTCTCCTCTTGTAATACCCTTTTAATTCCTTACATGTGCCCTGCTGCTTCCAGCCCCATGCCTCTGTGGGAGTTATTTCTTCAATCTGGAACACTCATCCCACCCTTCTTCACAGGCTAATTATGTCTGACTCATCTTTAATACTCAGCTAAAGCATTATCTCTTCCAGGAAATCTCTTGTGAACTCCCAGATGGAACAAGGAGTGTGCCTCTCTACTATTCCCTATAAGACTGTGGATATCTCTGTTATCAACCCCCATGTCCATCTCTCTCACTGGATTTTTAGAACATTAAAAAAAAAAAAATCTTTACCCTCAGGGTTCCACAATGGGCACTGAAAATTTTTATTTTGCACTGAATTCCTATGTCTTTGTATTTTTAGACCCTCAACCATGCAGTATTACTAATTGTACCAACAAATTTATTTGATTCACTAAGACATCATAATATCAGTTTATTGTGCATGGAACATCCCTATCTAAAAATCTCCAAGGGTTTTGAATATCTCCACTCTTGAAAGCCGTACATCTTCTCTGTAACCCGCGACACCTACTTCTCCAATACCACTGATCTCCTTGAGACATGACTGTTGGATCTGTGCTGTATGTTTCCAGTATGACAGACATTGTGGACTTACTCTCCTGGCTGCAGTTTTGGGGCACCACAAACTATCATCAGAACATTACACAAGCCACAGCAACCTAGCACACTTGTGTGTTTGTGCCTGTGCTTCATTTCTCAAGTGATTCTGATACTTACTCAAATTTAAGAATCATTACCTAAGTCTTTCCATGCAACCTAAAACTCCATTAGGATTTTGAAAACCAGTATATGCTGTCTCAAATTGGCCAAAAAGTTAAGTAAAATTTACCTTTTCCCTGCAAACTCAGCTAAACCAGGTCTCTCTCAACCCTTACTGAACCTATGGGACTTTCTTTTTTAAGCTAAGTTCAGAACTTTGTGGTTCTAGTATTTTACATTTTATCTGCTAATTTTGGAAGCTACTTCAAGACTGCTCATTTCATTGCGAATCCATGACCTACCACAGGAGACCTTAGCTAAGCTGTATGTACAAATTTAGCCATGAAATCTTATATCCTTGCAGAGTTTTCATCTAAATTTCCAATAAAGATGGTGAGACCTGAATCAAGAACAAGAGTCCCCCTTTTCCCCCATTGTAATCTACTTCCCCATATGGCAGTCTTTGATCTTTTAGAATCATAAATCAGATCACATCATGCTCCAAATTAAAATGCTCCAGTGAATTCCCTTACACTTACTATGGTCTTCAAGGCTGCACTGACCTGGCCTTGCAGACTTTATCTGCCTTATTCTTTCAATATGCCAAGCTCATGGCCAGTCCCAGGCCTTCATATATTGCTAGTCCTTTGGTCTAGAATGCTCTTACATCAGATCCCCTCGTGGCTGCTTCCCCTTTAATAGTCAGGTCTTGGGTCAAATGTCAACACCTAAGAAATATTCCTCTTCTCACTCTAGCTAATGTGTATGCTTTATTTTTATTTAACATCTGTAATTATCTTTATTTGTTTAGTTGTTGTTTTATGAGAGCAGAATGTTGTCTTGTTCATCAGTGTATCCTCAGCACCTAGAAGATGCTCAGTAAACATTTTTTGAATGAATAAAAGGATAATACCTTTTTGCTTATTTACAATGATCTGTTAATCAACCTGCTTTGGATATAGTTATTCAATTAGCTACTGATTATGCTTATGTTATCAACAGGCATAACAAGAAAGACTTACCAAAACTCATTCTTGATACTGACGTTTGTGTGTAATATAATTGTGGTATTTTCCTGATATCTATATGTCCATCCAAAAAGGAAATCAGGTTCATTTGACAGAACATTTTCTTAGTGAACCCACATTGGTTCCTTGAGATCATCTTTTAGCTCTCTAATTTAGAATTTGCCAAGAATTTCTATCAGTTACACTGGATTTTACTCTGTTGATCCCCCCCTCCCTCATACATTCTTTCTGAAAACCATGGGGTTTGTTCATCACCTCTCTCCTTCTACCCCTCTCATACTTTGTGATTTCTAAAAGGTCATTTACAGTGTCCTGCATTCACATTTATTCGGTCTTTAGTGTGATGGAGATAGCAAAGTATATGATTGAGCAGCAGAATATGGTCTCTAGCGCAGTGCTTCTCAAAATGCAGTGTGTGTAAGAATTACCTGGAGATCTTATTAAAATGCAGATTTTGATTCCATAGGTCTGAGATTCCACATTTCTAACACACATCCAGGTGATAAAAATGCTGCTGATCTGTGAACCATATGCTGACCAGAAGACTCTAGAGTCAGACTGTCTGGGCTCAAATCCTAGCCCTGCCATGGGCAAGCTGTTTAGCTTCCCCAGGCCTCAGTTTTTCCATCTGAAAAATGGAGAAAACAATAGCATCTACTTTCCAGGTTTTTGTGAGGATTAAGTTAGGGTGTATATATCAAGCACTTAGAGCAGAACCCTGAATCTGATAATAAACATTTTCCATGATTATCACTACCTTAGAATGTAATTCATCCAGACTTGAGTTCATATAATTGTGACATGCTTTCTTATTATCTGCTCATTTATCTTGGGCTTTGATTCTCCTGTAAACTGAATTTCTATTTCCCACATTTTCCAGTCTATTGCTTTTTGAGGTAAAGATGAAAACATATAGGAGTGGAGAACTTTAACTTGTTTTTGTCATGCATTAATCATGTACCCTCTACCCCAAGTCAGCTTATCCTTTTCATGTTTTTATTCTTGTTCCAAGTGCACTTTGAAATATTCCATTTAATGTTCTTGGCATTTTGGTAAACTTTAATTCATTCTGACACGGTTCAATGTCAGGAGTCTATTTGACAGTAAAAACAGAATCATTTTATATTAATTATTGAGGATAGCTAAGTGATTTATTCAAATCATTTTGTGGCCTAAATGAACAAGAGCTCCTCACACTCAGGATCTTGCTTCCCAGGTGAGGAGGCCACATAATAACAGGTAAGCTTTCAATTACCTTTGATGTGGAACAGATAGAACAAGTGTGGAGTTTATTATCAGTTCTCCGAAAACTCACCACACCCTTCTTTAAAGACAATTTAGATAACTGGGATGGTAATGAATGGGATCATTGCTAGGTGCACATTATATCAATTTTTACAAAGTTGTTGCCAAATTCCAGTTTATTTGGATAAAAACCAACTTAGGGTGTAATGTCACTAACATGCCTTATAAATCATGGCTATGATAAGTATTATAAAAATTAAAGTGATAAGTCTGCAGTTCTCACAAAGCAGCGATCATTAGCTTGTATGATAAATTGGAAATCATCCACACCTAGGCCAGTGGCTGAGCGCAGGCGGAGTCCACGGCAAACTATGCTGTGTGAACTGTAAATAATGACAACTTGCATTTGCAGTCAATTTAAGAGATTATAAAATCTTCCCACATATATTATTTTATTTGATCTCCCCAGTGGAATCTTAAATAATTCCTCAGAAGCATTTATTTCTTTCTACCACTTATGGAGTGGTAGTCAATACCTTGGGCTCTTAAATCAGATTACCTGACTGTGTTAATTTAGCTCCTCCAGAAACAGATGCCAAACTGGTATTAAACATGCAAGGATTTTCTTAAGGGAAATGCCTGTATTGGAGAAAACGGGAGAGGGAGCTGGGATAGGCTGGGTGAGCCAACATCAGTGATGCATGTCTGACCCTATGTGAAGGAGACAGGGAGGCAGGTTGTGTGGAAGCATCTTAGACTGCTGTGAAGTCTAGGAGAGGCGTGGCAAGGATCTTGAGGAGTTCTTAAGGCAAAGTGAGCTGTCAGAGAACCCCATGTCATCCAGGAATGGCCCTACACAGCATGCCTGCAATAGATTTCAGTGTGCTGCAGCTGGGCACCTTGGTCAATACTGCATCCTGTAGCTGGAGATCATAGGTGCCCATGGTTCAAATCGTAGCTCCACCATTAATTCGCTGTGTTATTTTGGCAAATTGCTCTGCCTCTCTCAAAGACCCATCTTACTCATTTGTATACTGGTAATAATAGTTATATGCCCTCTGCTGTGTAGCTTAAACCCTCACTGCATCAACTGCTTCCATAAAATAGGGGATCCAAGTCCATCTACTGCTTAGCATGTGATAGGGCTGAAATTCATAGCCATCCTGGGCTAAAGGGCTTTCTAATGTTACTAATCAGGAAGGATTTGAAATATTTTACCTTTTGACTTTTGAATAATATTCTCTCTTAAAAAATATATAAAGAACAAAGAAATAATATACTGGGAACAGAATGAGCAAGAGTCTTAGGAACATGTAAAACTAATACCAAAAGATCTAATATCATGTCCTTGGAGTCCTGGAAGGAGAGGAGAAAGAATATGGGGCTGAAGAAGTGCTCAGATTACCATGGCTGAAACTTCCAAAGGACATAACCTACAGATTAAAGAAGCTGAGCTAACCACAAACAGGATAAATCCAAAGAAACACAAAAATGTGCCTTAAAGATGCATCATAGTCAAATTACTAAATACTAAAGACAAAGAACAATCTTGAAAGCAGTGAGAGAGAAACAGTACCTTACCTACAAGGGGAAAACAACTTGCATAAGAGTGGATTTTGCATCAGAAATATGACAGAAGGAAGTAGTACAGCATTTTTTCAAGTGCTGAAATTAAAGAACTGCCACTGCAGAATCCCATATCCAGTGAAAATATCTTTTAGAAATGAAAGGGAAATCAAGAAATTCTCAGATGAAGAAAAACTAAGAGAATTTATCACCAGCAGAACTTCCTTAAAAAAAAATGGCTAGGGAAAATTCACTAAATGGAAAGGAAATGATAAAAGATGGACCCTGGAATGTTGGGAAGGAAGAAAGAACATGATTAGCAATAATAAGATTAAATACAATAGACTTCTTTTAGTTTTCTAAATTATGTTTGATGGTTGGAGCAAAAATTATAACAATGTCTCATGTGGTTCTAAATGTATATTGAGGAAATATTTAAGCTAATTACATTTTAAACAGGTAATAAAGGGCATATAGCTCAGAAAGGAAGAAATAAAACTTCCTAGATCTAATAGGTAAGTTTCTCAAGGTGCAGGATTCAAAAAGCATACCAAAAAAAAAAAATTGTATTTCTACATACTAGTAATGAACACATAAACACCAGACTAAAAATACAGTACTATATACAATTAATCAAAAAAATGATGTACTTAGGTGTAAATCTAATAGAATGTACATAAGATTTATATGCTAAAAACTACAAAATGGTGACAAAAGAAATCAAAGAAGACCTATTTAAATGGAGAGGCATACCATATTCATGTATTAAAAGATTCAACCTAGGAAAGATAAAATCCCAGCAAGAGTTCTATAGATATAGCTGGTCAGGGAACTAAG
The DNA here is from genome assembly GCF_005190385.1 of Monodon monoceros. Taxonomy (NCBI): domain Eukaryota; kingdom Metazoa; phylum Chordata; class Mammalia; order Artiodactyla; family Monodontidae; genus Monodon; species Monodon monoceros. Next base: position 72,834,869 of record NW_021703783.1, on the reverse strand, counting down.
ATCCCGCAAGCTGCATGGTGTGGCCAAAAAAAAAAAAAAGAATAAATTAGGAGTAATCATGTACTTGATTAGAAGACGTATCATAAACTTCAATAATCAGAATATATGGTACTGACACAGGGATAGACACATACATCAGTGGGACAGAATAGAGAAGGAACCCAGAAGTAAATCCACGAAAATATGCCCAACTAATTTTTGAGAAAGGTGCAAAAGCAATTTAATGAAGGAAAGATAGCATTTTCAACAAATAGAGCTGGAGCAACTGGACATCCATAGACAAAAACTGAACCTCAACCTGTCTTACATCTTATACAAAAATTGACTCTAAATGGATCATAGACTTAAATGTAAAAAATAAAACTTAAAAACTTTTAGAAAAGCAATGAGAGATTCTTCAGGATCTAGAGCTAGGCAAAGAATTCTTAGATTTTGACATCAAAGGCAAAATCCATAAAAGAAAATCCATGAAAATTGATTATGTAAACTTAATTAGACTTAATCAAAATCATACTTTTTGCACTGTGAAAAATCCTATTAAGAGGATGAAAAGACAGGATACAGACAGGCAGAAAATATTTGCAAACCACCCATCTAAAGGACAAGTATCTAGAATATATAAAGAACTTTCAAAACTCAATAGTAAAAAAAAAATAATCCAGTTAGAAAATGAGCAAACGACAAGACTTTTCACAGAGAGAGTATACAGAAAGCAATTAAGCACATGAAAAGATGTTCAACATCATTAGCCTTTAAAAGAAATTAAAACCTCAGTGAGATAGTACCACACACTTACCTACTTATATGTCACATGTAACCTATTAGCTTAAAATTGAAACCAAAGTATGGAAAATTTATAAAATATACAGCGTACTCTAACAGACAAATGCATGAGGCACCCCTGCACTTTATACTATTTGCCAGATACTCTTATAACCCTTTGCAACAGTAATTTAGAAAGTATATAATCAATATTTTCTAGTTAAATGATTATTGAATAGTTGAATGAATAGATGGATGGTGCTGACTGAATGCTTGTGTCCCCCCAAAATTCATATGTTGAAACCTAATCCCCAATGTGATGATATTTGGAGGTAAGTGTTTGGGAGACACTTAGGTCATAAGGGTAGAGTCCTCATAACTGGTATTAGTGCTCTTATAAAAGAGACCCCAGACAGCTCCCTTGACCCTTCCACCATGTGAAGACACACATCAAGAGAATGGCCATCTATGAACCAGGAAACAGGCCCTCACCAGACATGGAATCTGTCAACACCTTGATCTTGGACTTCCCAGCCTCCAGAGCTATAAGAAATAAATGTCTGTTGTTTAAGCCACCCGGTCTATTGTATTTTACTATATATTCTATTATAGAGGCCCAATGGACTAAGACAGATGGACGGATAGATGGATGTGTGGGTAGATGGATGGATGGATGTTTGGAATCAGTGAATTGTGGATCAATGTAAAACATGTTAAGACATTTACAAGCATGAGGTTAAAGAGCTTATTTTAACTGAATTCTGGTCACAATACCAATCTAAAGGCACAGGGCCAGGGCAGAAAGATACAGGAAGTTCAAAAAAAATCAGAAAAATTTGTCACACCTTGTAAATAGTAAATAAGAACTCCTTAAGTTATAGACATCTTTGGGAAAAAGTGCATAACTTCTTGGGATAAGTACATAATACAGATGTTTTGTTTAGAACTTTTCCTGTTAACTGCTGCATAATCTGGCCATTTGCAGGACTGTGTATCTTTGATCTCTCAGACTTTTGGCTGACCACACCTTGGAAGTTAGCTATTTGTTTTCAGCATGGCAGGAAATGCAATGGCAAGCTTCCTGACAAGGAAGGCCTGTAATGGAGCAACATGTGTGCTGGCACAACCATTTGCCTGCCTTTGACCCTTGACAGGACTTGACCTCCACCTTCTGAGCATTCTGTTTCCTGGATTTGGGTCAGAGGTCACCACACTTGACCTCTGGTCTCAGTGTGATTTCTGACACTCCCAACTCCCGACTTGGTTTTCATTGCTCTGCATAATCTAAAGTTCCCTAGGATCCAGAAAAGCTCTTCCACTAGTTCCCACCAGCTGTTGCCACCTTTGTTCTCTCCCTACCCTGGTCCTGGCTGACTGAAATCTACAGCCCCTAATCATGGCGTGGTCCCTCCAAGTTGCCTTGTGTGCTGACTTTGATTGAATGCTAATAATTATTATTAGGAGTGCCCGTTTTCTGAAATGCTAACCATGCTACTACATTTAGCATTTCATTTAGCATTCAAGAATCCCATGAGAAAAATATCACTTATCCCTGTCTTTGGAGATCAGGAAACTGAGGCTCAGCAAAATTGAATGTAACTAAGTTCATACTGCTAGAAAGTGTCAGATTTAGGACCTGTCATTTTTTACTCTAAATGCATTTCCCATGCTTTCTGTTTATTAAAGGTTCTCCATTCAACGTCCCATTGTTGTTCTGGGTACTGAATATATGCACTGTGAAAAAGCTTTGTTTTAGTTTTGAAAGACGTTCTATTTTTCAATGCACCGGACAACTCTCATGTGGATTTTAAGTCCTTTCAATCCTACCTCTTATCTAACCACAGATGCAATAACTATTTCTATGAAGCTTTGACCAGCTTTAGCAGGTGCAAGCTGGCAGTACCTCATCTCAACTCTCTGATACTTAGCTTAGGACATTTGTGGGAAACCATGCCACTCATGCTTGCATAATCCAAAAGTACCTGGGAGCTAATGCCCATGAGTTCACCCTTGACCAATATGGGGTGGGAGCCAATGAACCACTTCCCCCTTACATCACCCATGGCCTTACATTTTCCAGATGCCTCTGCTAAACCTGCTCCAAAGATCCTATAGCAACAAGCACCAGTTAACCGTAGCAATGGTCAACTGGGAAAGACATTTTTATGCAAATCATAGTTTTACATTTTACATGTCTGCATGATTGTGCACAAGGAATAATCCAGTTTATTTGACTTAATCAGTTGATTTAGCTTCAACAACAGTTTTATAACAATGTGGGCAGATACCCGTATGGAAGGTATTACCAGCATATTTGTGTGAACTTATTTCTTTCGCATTCATAAGGGAACTTTAATTAACTGCTAAGTACGATGACTCAAGTTGGTTCAGAAGTTTCCTGGCTGGCTGTTCATGGTTCTTATGTAAATGGTAACTAAACCTTTCCTTGGTGATAAAAATCCACACCAACAAATTAATAGGTGTTCTTTCACATTCCTGAACTTCACTTCCAGCCCCCAGTAATGTCTGTAATGTCTTCCACCATCCTTGACAAGATGTGTAATGTGTGTACCTGAATGGTTTAAGCCCCTATGCCCTCTATAAGAACATACTCCCTGGCCATTTTAGCTCATTTGATCACTAGTTCTGCAACTGACTGATTGAGATGAGGAGGGAGGTGAACCAGGGATGCACACTTTGGAAAAGCTTCCTGACGATTCTGATATTCACCCACTGCTTCCCTTCCCACTACCCTCTGCCCCTCCATACCATACATGATCTCACACCTGTGCTGCAGGGCAAGCCCAGATGCAAACAATGTGATGGTACAATAAAATCATTTCTGTAGAACACTGCCTTTAGAATCTCCATGGATCAAATGTAAAACCAGATAAAGTTTTACTGGTGGGGAGAAAACTGGAAATTGAATGCCTTTCTTTCACTATATATATATATATATATATATATATATACACACACACACACACATACACACACACACACACACACACACACACACACACACCCTTAAGAGGCCCAGAGTTAAACTGCTTTTTATGAAATCTCCTTAGCAAGTAAATTTGTGTAAAAGCAGATAAGCTTAGAAATTCTCAGAGAATCAGATATTCCAGGTAATCATGATCTGGGGGTCTGGGGAATTGACAGTTGTGGTTTATTCTGAATGTCAAGCCATAAAAATATAGAAATAGAGATTATATATAGATTATACACCACAGCTGATACTCTGTTTTAGTTTTCCTTTGCACTGAAAAGCAGTCCTCTAAGCTGTAGAAATTAACTAGCATGGTCAGCACAGAGCTGCATTATTAGACCAAACAGCAAGATTAGTCATATCAAAGTAGTATTTGAAAGAAAGGATTCCATTAGCTGCTTTACTGTCTTTTATTTATTTATTTATTTATTTATTTATTTATTTATTTATGGCTGCTTTGGGTCTTCATTGCTGTGCACGGACTCCCTCCAGTTGCGGCGAGCAGGGGCCACTCTTTCATTGTGGTGCGCAGGCTTCACATTGCGGTGGCCTCTCCCGTTGCAGAGCACGGGCTGTAGGCACACGGGCTTCAGTAGTTGTGGCACACAGGCTCAGTAGTTGTGGCTCACGGGCTCTAGAACGCTGGCTCAGTAGTTGTGGTGCACGGGCCCAGCTGCTCTGCGGCATGTGGGATCTTCCCAGACCAGGGCCTGAACCCGTGTCCCCTGCATTGGCAGGCGGACTCCTAACCACTGCACCACCAGGGAAGCCCTCTTCTGTCTTTTTTGTCTGATACAAAAGCTAGCATCAGTGCTCATGTGGGAGTTAAGTCAGTGAACATCAAGCTTCCAGAAAGACCTTCTGAATTATCCAGCGTAAAAAAGGAATTATAAAAATGAACACACACACACACACATGCACGCACGCATGCATGCATGCATGTGCACACACATACAGGGATAGCAAGATGATTCCATGATAGCTGAATGTATTTTTTAATCGTAAATGAAAGCATTTATTAAATTGTTAAATATCAGCCTCCATGTGACACTTCTCAAGATGATACAAATTTCTTCCTCTTATACTTTATTCCAACCTCTACTATAGCCTTAATGACATTTCACTAAAGTGTGTTACATATCACCTTTCTTCCCAAACAGATTATAAGGGTGTAGAGGACAGGGGCCTGCCCAGTCAGCCCTAGCATGTGTGTGGCACAGGGTAGTCAACAAGTACATGTTTTGGGGAGTGAATTAGTGAATGATTAAAAATGATTTGGTAGTTGAATCTATCCTAGTGGTATCCAAGCTTTCTTTTTGATCTGAGGACACACCTTGGCTTATCACCGAGAAGGTTCATTTTCTGAATATATCATGGTTCTCCTTGTAGGTCATATGTAAACTGTTAGCTTAATATAGAAAACGAACTATGGAAAATTATGTGAAATACAGAGCATACACCATAAAAGACAAGTGCATGGACCATCTCTGAGCCCTGTATTGAGTGTATATTATTTACCAGATGCTTTTATGCACATTCTCTAATTTTATCCTTACAGCTCTTTGAGGTGGTCATGTCCTCCATTTCCAGATCAGGAAATGGAGATTCAGAAACTCAAAGTAATTTACCCAGAGAGACAAAGCCAGGCACACAGTCCAGGCTTTCAGAATCTATGCTCAGAAATTCAGCTGCTTTCTTCCTTTAAGAGTATTTGTTTAGATGTATGTTCCAAGGGGGAAAATATCCCAACTAACTGCTTGGCATTGCATCAGTTCAACACGAAGCAACCTGTTGGTGAGCTGAATTATTCACTCTTCACTTGATTATTTTGTCATCTTGTACACACAAGCATACTCTGGTTAAGAATGAAAAATGTCTTTCATAAGACTGTTCAGCTCTGCCCCTGGCATGTTCTGTTCAGTAGGATGTTTTTGTTATTTTTCTTTTAAATCCTCAGGCTTCTTATTCCAAATGCAAAACAACTCAAGTTCCTTTGTGTTTTCATTCTGTAATTTATTCTTGGAGTCATTCCTCATGTTTTATTTAAAGTTTTTTAGGTTTTGCTTTTAAAATGCATGTGTGATGCATGTATAAGTTTTAATTCCGGGGGGGGGGGGAGTCGATATTTTCCACCTGAAAAACATACCTTTAATTTTATAGACATCAATAGACAACTATGATTCGCTATATAGAAATTCACCTTATAGGCAACTTTTTAAAAAACATACTATTCTGCAAAATGCAACACCTGTTCAGACCAAGAAAAGAAAAGGAGAAAAGATATAAAACTTCCTTTTGTAGGAATTTTTCTTTGAATTTCCATGAATTCTTTGATCAGTCATCTCTTTTCTCATTGTGATTTTCTCCCCATCACTACATTTCTAAGAGTCCAAATGGAGAATTATAATTATGGAAGGTGATGGAATGAGTTGAGCTCCACAGATGCTGAGGCAGCCGGTTTACTATTAGATTTCAAAGGCAACATTCCCAAACTGATGCCTAAGGAAATTTGTTTTTATTTGGATAACAGAGAACTTGAGATGAATAAAATGATAGCTTTACAAGTGCTATTCAGCACTACTATGTAAATAAGTAGCTTACACAGCCAGACTTAGCGATAAAGGAACATGTCGACTGACATTCAAATCTCATCACTGCATTGATGTAATCATCCTAGTTATGGGGCGAAATAATTTATATAAATGTGTATAGAGGTACAGAAAAATCACCAAATACAAATTTTCAACAATTTATCATCCAACAACATAATCCTCGACAATAAATGCTAGCGATACTTGATTCTTCTTGTTTCAGCCGTTTCCTTTATTTGAGCAACTAGAGGTTTCTAATGACCTCCTCATCCCATCAGACTGTGTTGGGACTGACCTCGTTCAGCACAACCAATTGTTCATAATTGGGTTTTGTGAACTGTGCTGAGTATTAGGTGCTTTCCATTGAAACTGCCTTCTATGTGATTCCCCACGAGTCCCATCCATTTCAGCTTTTCATTTCTTGCAGTAATGTGGTCACGCTCAGAGCTTCAGAATCTTTACAGTGTGATGAGGGATATGGGTGGGGTTCTGTCTGCTCTGAGATGCAGGGGTTACAATGGCCTCCCTAGCTAAGGATTAGTGTTTGTACATTTAAACCAATCAAAGAGTTCAGTTACTATTTAAAGTAGTTGATTCCACTTACTGGTCCCCACATTGATTCCACTCTGTGATCAAATTCTTACCCATTCACTGTGAAATGAGGAAAAATAAGATTAAGGTAGGGAGTTTTAATAACTCTAAGCTATTTTAATTCTGAAATTCCACTTCTTGGAGTCATTCATGTGAAATGGTGGAGGTTATAGATGGTAATAATGCTGGTTTTAAAATCCCTACCTGGATAAACTAAGAATTGACAACTATATGTCAGCTCCACAACTATTTAGACTTTGCTGGTCTATAAAATCCAAAATTTGCTATCAAAAATTTTATTCAAAAACGTATTGAGAAAATTATTCTTTGAATAAAAGATAACAAAGTTTCATAGATATTTTGCAGTTAAATCCCAGATTGGGTAAATATCTAATTGTAAAAGGCAGAACAATAAAAGCCACTGGAAAAACTAAATAGTGAAATATTATCATCAGACTGAGGAAAACTTCTAAACAAGACAGGAAACCCAGAAGGCATAATGGAAAAAAAAATTATAAAAGTACAGATTTGACCTTAAGGATGTTAGTTCTCAGAAAGTTTATTATCCAGGTCCCTTCAGTTTCAGCAGAAGTCAAAGTTGTCATGATACAAAAATGCCCCCTAATAAATATTAATGCCCCCACTCCTTCCCTGATTAGTACTAATACCTACTTCTGTCCGTTATGTCAATAAACTAATTATTGTCTGATGTTGCAGAGAATGAATAAACAATTCAAATTCTAAACAAACTGATTGCTAAGTGAAGTTACAAATCTTATAAATGTTTCAGGATTTTGTGAAATGCTTACAGTGATGTTGGAGAATTGCTTGAATCATAAGCAAAGTTGCTGACAAATGAGGACCCAGAAGAGTTGGATCCGTTAACAACTACTATAGAGGTCCTTAGGCAAAAGAAGAAAACTCTCTAATATTTTTACAAAATAGATCCTGTTTATGATCATAGTGGGAAAACACGCTGTGGAGGACTTTTTAAAGTGCTAGAATACAATCTGACTTACACCTTACCCACTATCAAAATAAACTAATTTTCTTCGAATGTTCTAAAATCAGCTAATTTTTAGAATTAAACTTAATATCAGATAAAAATCACCTTAATTCCTTATTGTTATTTTATTTTAAAGATAAAGACTAAATCACCTTTAAAATGTATTTACCATGACATTTTGGTCTATTTTTATTTTATTTATTTATTTTAAAATTTGTTTGTTTATTTATTTTTGGCTGCATTGGGTCTTTGTTGCTGCGTGAGGGCTTTCTCTAGTTGCGGCAAGCGGGGGCTACTCTTCATTGTGGTGTGCAGGCTTCTTGTTGCAGTGGCTTCTCTTGTTGTGGAGCACAGGCTCTAGGTGCGCGGGCTTCATAGTTGTAGCACACGGGCTCGGTAGTTGTGGCTTGCAGGCTCCAGAGCACAGGCTCAGTAGTTGTGCTGTGCAGGCTTAGCTGCTCCGCAGCACGTGGTATCTTCCCAGACCAGGGATCAAACTCGTGTCCCCTGCATTGGCAGACGGATTCTTAACCGCTGTGCCACCAAGGAAGTCCCCATTTTGGTCTATTTTTAAAGTGAAGTCACTTAATTTAGACTTACTCTTGTATCAGATTTCCTTGGTGACCACCTATTCACAAATGTACATGCTTATATATATGAAGGAAGACAAGCAAAGCCTGGGAAAAAGTATTTGTAGCACCCCCTACTGATAAAAGGTTATTATCTTCAATATAAAAAGAGCATCTACAAATTAATATGTAAAAGGTAAATACCTCATATAAAATACTAATGAAGAGTGTGAATTCAGAGACCAAATTATGAATTCAGAAGAAGAAATATAAAGCTATGAAGAGATACCTAACTTCACTAGTATTCAAGGAACAGTCAATAAACTAAAGCAGTGAGCTAACAGTTTCACCCATCAAATTGACAAAAATTACACACACACACACACACACACACACACACACACATTCATTCCATTTTGGCAAGACTGTGAAGAAATGGACACTCTCATTGGAGTGTGAAAATTAGATTCCTTTTTGCTGACTAATTTGTAATCTATACTAAAATCTAAAATAAGTATACTCCTTGACCTAGCAATTCCACATCTAGAACCAATTTTGTACAATATTAGGAAGAATACATAAAAATATGTATACAGGATATTCATTGTAGCATTATTTGTAGTGACAAATAAAAGAGCTTATTAGAAAATTTCAATAAATGTGGTGCATTCATACAATGGAATATCAAAGATCATTAAGTAAATGAAATGTAATTTTTTTTAAATGTCCAAAGTATAGTATTATGTGAAAAAAATCCAGCTGCAGACAAATTTGTTCAACATTCCTGTGAATATATAGGTTTGGTACACATGCACACACACACACATTAAAAATCAGGTGTGGTATTCACCAAATTCTTAACAGTGATTATCTTTGGGAGGTAGGATTGGTAGGGAAGAGAGTGAGTCTCATTTCTTGCTTTATATTTATTTTTTAATGGCGGAATAACAGGTGAGTATATTTTTTGTGTGTGTTTTTCAATATTTTTAAATATAAATATATAAATAAATAATACCAGTGGTTGAAAAAAGGCCTAGGACCTTATTTGAGGCTGCAGATGGTATCCAAGGTGACTTCCATGGCTGAGAATACACTTACAGCCAAGATTCACATGCATGCCCTCCTGAGCACATGCTGTTTCTCATCATCTAGTTCCATTCTCTTCACCTGGGGTCCAGGGATTCACGAAGATCTGTGTGTAAAAGTAAGGAGGTCTGTGAACTTGAAAGGGAAAAAAATTACATCTATGTTTTTACTAACCTCTAATTGAAATTTAGCCATTTCTAAAATTAAGGGGCCACGAATCCCAGAATTGTTATCAGTACCTGCAACTTTGTCAACAATAGAAATCATAGCTGTTTTCATATCTCACTGCAATTGTTAGAGGCATCTCAAAACATAACTTTTGAACTTCTCTATCCTCAAAATAAATCATTTCAGACCCTCCATTAGATCTTGTTCTTTAACACAGTGAAAAAGAAGCACGTCTATTACTATGTCACAAATATGAAGTTTTTAAAAACTATTTTGATAACTATATATCAGCATAATTGGTTTCCTTTGTAATCCGTGTGTGTGTGTGTGTGTGTGTGTGTGTGTGTGTGTGTGTGTACGCACGTGCATGCGCATTTAAACATTATTTGGAAAAGGAGTCCATAAGATTCATCAGACCCCTCCCTCCCCTGCCCCAGGGGCCATGGCACAAACATAAAAACATAAAATAAGAATCCCTTTAAGTATATTGGACTTTTGGAGAAAGACATTGGAATGTAGTAAACATCTAGCAATGATGCTAGATTGTAATTTAGAAGTTTGCGGCTTACTCTTTACATCCTGCCCGAGGATAGCCTTGAAGTCTTTTGAAAGCTTCTACTCTGTGTCAGGCACTTTTCCAAGTTCTGAGATGATGATGTTCAGTGAACAGGCAAGGAACAATTCAATAAGCTCACATGGAGCTTACATCCAGAGAGATGAGGCGGGCAGAAGGCAGATAGAAAATAAACAGGAGATCAAATAAATAATTACAGATAGAAGTAAATTCTATGAAGAAAATAAAAGACGATGGACAGGCATTTAGATTCTTTTGTAAGTGCATCAGGAAGCTATTGTATGTTTTAAGCCGGGTGGAAAATTGATTATAGGAGGACAAAAGATAGTGGTGGTTTGGAATATGGAGATGGAGACATGGTAATGGAGAAAACTGGAAGGAAATGAGTTATGTTTGGTTGCTGACCAATAGTTTCCTCACTCCACTTAAGGAATAGAACATCCATTCTGGAGATTATAAAACCAATTCTCTCAAATCACTAGTATATTCTGTAGATTAGACTACATTATACCTGAACAATCGTATGAAAATATGAATTCAGACTGGTCATTGGACATGATATAGAGAGGCAATAGGATGACTGGGTATAAGCTTAGGCTGATAGAATTCCTACAGAAGATTGAGCCACATCTTCCCTGTAGATACAGGGAAAACAAATCAGATTCTGTGAGAAAAATATGTTGACAAAGCATGCCATTCCAAACCACCAGAAAAAATTAGGAATCATATCATATTCAAAAGATTAAGGACAAAATGTCTCGGTATAGAGCAGTATTTTCAACAAAGGCATGCATGACCACACTTGCAAGATGGAAGCCTGCTAACTAGTTCCTAGCAACGCTGGGGATCTTTCATAGCAAGGAGCCTCTCAGCTCAATGACACACAGCCTTCATCAGCAACAGCTGTGTGATCATTGTTAAGGCCTGGCAACCTCAACACATTGGCAAAGCGCCTTGTGCAACGATATCGCCAGAATTATCTATCAGGGATATGATACAATGCAATTATGTTGCTGCTTTTGATGTTGTTGCTGTTGCCATTCCTATAGCTGTCCAATTAAGCATCCACTAGGCACATTAGTTATTGAGCTCTTGAAATGTGGCAAGAGCAAATGAGGAACTAAATTCTAAATTTTATTTATTTAAACTGTATTTTAAATTTTTAATTTTATTTAAGTTTATGTAAATATACATTTAAATAGCCAGTGTGGTTAGTGGCTACCATATTGGACAGCACAGGTCTAAGACCAAGCTCACATGGCTAGCAAAACCCAGAAGTAGGGATTCAATCCTGCGATTATCTGGTTCCAAAGTCATGCTTTAAAAATTAGTAGTAGGGCTTCCCCGGTGGTGCAGTGGTTGAGAGTCCACCTGCTGATGCAGGGGACATGGGTTCGTGCCCCAGTCCGGGAAGATCCTGCATGCCGCGGAGCGGCTGGGCCCGTGAGCCATGGCCGCTGAGCCTGCGCGTCCGGAGCCTGTGCTCCACAGCCGGAGAGGCCACAACAGTGAGAGGCCCGCATACCGAAAAAAAAAAAAAATTAGTAGTAGGTGGGCACTCTAAAGGATGCTATCATGTTTGCATCATTAGAGCATTTCAGTTAGTGCTCACAGCTACTTTCTTCTCTGTGAGCCTAAATTCTGGTACCTTTAGCAATCTGTCCCTGAATATTCTGTATTCATAGGCAGTGCCATCTACTATGGACACATTGATATTAGAACCCCTTGGTTATGTCCATCAAGCTAATCAAATGTGGAGGTAGGAAGTAAAACTAAAAGAGAAACTAGTGGTGCTAGGTATTTTCTGTTTGTCCCCCTGTTCCACTCCCTACTGTTTTCTGCTCTGCTCTGGTCCAGAGGCCTGATAGTCTATGGTCTGCTTAACAGGGCTTCCTTGTCCCATGGCTTCTGGTTGGGCCCAGCCAATGGCAGCCTCTAGTCAGAACTTGAAGGGTAGGAAGAGAAAGAGGTCCAGGTCTTTATTCCTCCCAGCTCTCTCTGCTAGGCTGTTGTTCAGCAGTGACTACATAATTCAACTTGAGAACACAGCTCCTAGTGAGTGGTTCTCTCCTCAGCTGCAGGTCTCACTAGGTTCCAGTAGTCATTCCTACTATTTCCCCTTCAGCTAAAACTGGTAACAGCTTCCCACTGTTGCCAGCCCTCTGGTGCTTCACTGAATCTTGTTGGTTTTCCTTAACTCTGTCTGCAGTTTTGGGAACAATTCCTTTACTAAATTCCTTTCTGCAACCCCTTTTGACTGTCATTCATTTCTTTTTTTAAAAAAAATTCATTTATTTTATTTATTTATTTTTGGCTGCATTGGGTCTTCATTGCTGCGCACGGGCTTCCTCTAGTTGCGGCGAGCGGGGGCTATTCTTCATTGCGGTGAGGGCTTCTCATTGCAGTGGCTTCTTTTGTTGTGGAGCACAGGCTTGTGGTGCACGGGCTCAGTAGTTGTGGTGCATGGGCTTAGTTGCTCCACGGCATGTGGGGTCTTCCTGGACCAGGGCTCGAACCCGTGTCCCCTGCATTGGTAGGCAGGTTCTCATCCACTGCACCACTGGGGAAGTCCAGCCATTCATTTCTTTGAATATCTTATCTCTTGCTGGAGATTCAGATACTTAGACTATTTGATGAATTTAAAGAATAAGAATTACTAGCTCACTAATAAACTAACAATAAAGAAATAATGTGGGCTTCCCTGGTGGCGCAGTGGTTGAGAGTCCGCCTGCCGATGCAGGGGACACGGGTTCGTGCCCCGGTCCGGGAGGATCCCACATGCTGCAGAGCGGCTGGGCCCGTGAGCCATGGCCACTGAGCCTGCACATCCGGAGGCTGTGCTCCGCAGCGGGAGAGGCTACAACAGTGAGAGGCCCATGTAACACACACACAAAAAAGAAATAATGTGGTATTTCATAAATGGTTATACATATACTTAGTCACATGCACAAAAAAATGCAGCACATTACAGATTATATATATATGAAAGCTTGGCCAAAAAGCAATGTCTAATAGCCTGAACTTTATTTTGTTATTAAAAGGATCCAAAGAGCATATATGAACAGGGCCATTCATTGTAGCATTATTTTGTATACAAAAAAGTTGAGGCAAAATTATATGTCCATCAAAAGACATATGGTTAAGTCAGAATGGCCATCATCAAAAAATCTACAAACAATAAATGCTGGAGAGGGTGTGGAGAAAAGGGAACCCTCTTGCACTGTTGGTGGGAATGTAAATTGATACAGCCACTATGGAGAACAGTATGGAGGTTACTTAAGAAACTAAAAATAGAACTACCATATGACCCAGCAATCGCACTACTGGGCATATACCCTGAGAAAACCATAATTCAAAAAGAGTCATGTACCACAATGTTCATTGCAGCTCTATTTACAATAGCCAGGACATGGGAGCAACCTAAGTGTCCATTGACAGACGAATGGATAAAGAAGATGTGGCACATATATACAATGGAATATTACTCAGCCATAAAAAGAAATGAAATTGAGTTATTTGTAGTGAGGTGGATGGACCTAGAGACTGTCATACAGAGTGAAGTAAGGAGAAAAACAAATACCGTATGCTAACACATATATATGGAATCTAAAAAAAGAAAAAAAAAAGGTTCTGAAGAACCTAGGGACAGGACAGGAATAAAGACCCAGATGTAGAGAATGGCCTTCAGGACACGGGGAAGGGGAAGGGTATGCTGGGACTAAGTGAGAGAGTGGTGTGGACTTATATACACTACCAAATGTAAAATAGCTAGTGGGAAGCAGCTGCACAGCACAGGGAGATCAACTCAGTGCTTTGTTACCACCTAGAGGGGTGGCATAGGGAGGATGGGAGGGAGATGCAAGAGGGAGGGGATTATGGGGATATATGTATACGTATAGCTGACTCCCTTTGTTATAAAGCAGAAACTAACACACCATTGTAAAGCAATTATATTCCAATAAAGATGTTAAAAAAAAAAGACATATGGTTAAAGTACTTGTTTTATAAGGAAAACTATGTAGTCGTTAAAAAGAATGAGGAATGTCTTTAAATACCAAAATGGAAAGATATCTATGACATACCTTTGAGTGTAAAAAAAGTTGTCAAACTGTACATACAATATATTGCAATATTTCTAAAAATAAATGTGAATTACTTATTCCACAAATATATTGAATACCTTCTATGTATCAGGCATTGTTCTAAGATCTAGGGATTTAGCAGGAATCAAAACAGACAAAAAGCCCTGTCCTCGTGGAGCTTGCCCTCCACTGGAGGGAGGCAGACAATGAATGAAATTAGTCAAATATATAGTATGTGAAGAGATGAATGAAATTAGTCAAATATATAGTATGTGAAGAGATGAAATATGCAGATAAAGGGGTAGAGAGTGTTGTACAAGGAGCCCAGTGTTGGAGAGGATGGTGAGGGAAAAGCTCACTGAAAAGTGACATTTGAGTAATGATCTGATGGAGGTGAGAGGGCAAGGCAAGACATGAGCATAACTGGGAAAAGAAGATTTGGGTAGTGGGAATAGGAAAGGCAGAGTCCTGGGGGTTAGGGTTAGGGTTAGGGTTAGGAGCACACTTTAGTGCTGATGTGTTGGAGAAGAAGGTGAGGAGGGCAGAGTGGCTGAAGCAGAGTGAGTGAAGAAGAGATTCGTAGGAGAAGAACTTAGAGAGGTAGTTAACTAAATATATGCGTTTGTATGTGGATTTTAAAAGGTCTAAAAAGTACCCACCAAACTCTTAACAGTAGTTGTTCCTGGGGAATGGGGAACAACCCTTCTTTTTTAAGAAGTATTCGGGTTTTTTTTTTTTTAATTGAAATATAGTTGATTTACAATGTGTTAGTTTCAGGTGTACAGCGAAGTGATTCAGTTATTTTTATCTATCTATCTATATTATTTTTCAGATTATTTTCCCTTATAGGTTATTACAAAATATTGAGTATAGTTCCCTGTGCTATACAGTAGGTCCTAGAGGTATTCAGGTTTTTGTTTTTGTTTTTGTTTTTGTTTTTGCGGTACGCGGGCCTCTCACTGTTGTGGCCTCTCCCGTTGCGGAGCACAGGCTCCAGACGCGCAGGCTCAGCGGCCATGGCTCACGGGCCCAGCCGCTCCGCAGCATGTGGGATCTTCCCGGACCGGGGCACGAACCCGTGTCACCTGCATCGGCAGGTGGACTCTCAACCACTGAGCCACCAGGGAAGCCCCAGTCTTAATTTTATATATTGATGTATTTTTTTAATAGATGTATTTATTTATTTTTGGCTACGTTGGGTCTGTTGCTGTGCATGGGCTTTCTCTAGTTGTGGTGAGCAGGGGCTACTTTTCCTTGCGGTGCGCAGGTTTCTCACTGTGGTGGCTTTTCTTGTTGCGGAGCATGGGCTCTAGGTGCGTGGGCTTCAGTAATTGCGGCATGCGGGCTCTGTAGTTGTGGCTCGCAGGCTCTAGAGTGCAGGCTCAGTAGTCGTGGAGCACAGGCTTAGTTGCTCCGCGGCATGTGGGATCTTCCCGGACCAGGGTGCAAACCCGTGTCCCCTACACTGGCAGGCGGATTCTTAACCCCTGCGCCACCAGGGAAGTCCCTGATGTATTTTTTTAATGTTAAAATAGATGGGGATGTCTTTTAACATTTTAAACCCATTTGTTTTTTCAAAGAAGAATCAGAAAACAAAAGACCATGTAGAGGTCTAGTGTTGCCAAAAAATTAAAAATAACTCTCCAAAAGCAGCAGTATTTTTATCAAAAGTGACTCAAGACATATTTGGCCAAAATCACACATTGATATCCCAGGATTATTCTGAGTGTTAACCTCAGTGCACTGAGTTCCATTTTAAATGCCTGCTATGCCAATGACAGCCCCACAAAAATTACTTACATCCCTTGTCTTGCTAGATGCTATAGCCTCTGCCAGTGGATTTGCATTTATTTCTATTGAATTTAGGGAATTTGTATGTGAGAATATTGTGAGATGTCACCATTGTGATTCGTTAAGCAAACCAACAGCCTTAATAGAAGCTAAGGATGCCCTGAAGCAAGTTGTTAGAAGAAATTGGCCAAAACAACTTGTTAGATTCTTCATTCAATATGTAATTGCATATTCAACAAAAGTCCTTCTGGGCTTCAACTGAGACAGCATGGCAAAGCTCACTTCAACTGACCTCCATAAGATTAAATCGAGATTTCATTCCCTCCCTCTTTGCTCATTTTTACGAGCATAGTTACTCTTTTCAGGAGCTGTGGGATCTCTCTTCCTTCTCCCCTCACTTCCTTTTTATTTTCCTCTTTCCTTCTCAACTCATGTCCATATTACCCTCATTTTCTTCCTCTGCCGCATAAGTTGCACATTTCTCTCTTTCCTTCAAATCCCTGCTGGCGCCTTTCTCACGTTTGGTCTCTCTCCTGTCTCCCTCTGTTTTCCTTTTTTCCCATGTATCTCTTTTTCTAATTCATATCAAATGTTCATAACATGAAGTTGAAATATGTTATAATAGACTTTTTACTTTTTCACCTTCTTTCTTTAAAAAGAAAAGAAACAGAAACTGGGAAAACTCTGTAAAATACAAATAAAGTACTTTTCAATTTTTTTTTAAAAAGACAAAGAAAGGAATATGAAGGCTTGCCCAGGTGGATTTCTATCACTATATTTGAGGGCACGGTGTGCACTGGACGAGAACGAGACTGTGGGTAACTCAGTGGGGTGTTGCTCTGGTGACTAACAGGAAGGCATTAATTAAAAGAGAACTTTTAGAAGAAAAATGATTTGGGATATCTGTGGTGCCAGTCTCCATTCCTGTGCCCATAAAAGATACTGCCAACCAGTCACTGCCTTGCACCTTCAGGGATGCAGTTTCAAGATCCTTCTCAACACAGCACTCCAGGCAGCCAGTGCCATTCATTGGCATTAAGGGTGAAACTTATTTATCATCCTGCTTTGGAAGCATCTCTTCTAGAATCATCTGACTTTGGGACTGGGCTGTACCACTTCTCCAGAACCACAAGGTAAAAACAGAAGCAGTAAGTCTTCTTGGTCTTAGGGAACTGCCTCAGGGATCTAACTTGGATGAGCTGGTCAGGACTTTTCTCCAAGACACCAAAATTTAATGAGTAGAATTTTAATAATTTTTAAAGTTTCTATAATTTTTCCTTTTCCATTACTGACTCCCTTGCGGTAGGGAAGAGATTCCTCTGGCCAGGCACAGACCCTTCAGCAGCTGATGTACTGTATGGAAGGAGCCAGGGAGCAGAGGTCAGGAGCAGGTTGTCCATGGCCCAGGTTCCCTGTCTCCTCTTCTGCTTCCCCTCTCCTATCCACAGCCTGCCTTGACTCACTCCTGGTAACTCAGGACTACATTTTTTGTTGCTCCATATCCCGGTTATTCGTAAATGTACCTGTAGAGTTACTTGGTCTTTTTTGACTGGATAATGGAGCCAGTCTTGCTACATTAGTACCTCCTTTTCGGTGTGAACTGGGGAAGTCTCAGAGCTAAAGCACAGTTTGAAAATACGAGTCAGAAGCCTTAATAATACCTGTCTCTTTAACCTAGTGAATACAGTTTTATAACAAATTAAATAAAAATTTAACCACACACACAAGTTATTCATCTGAGCATTGTTTGTAACAAAGAAAATAGGAAGCGATCTAAATCTTGAACATTAATGAACAAAAATTCCATATGGAGTAACATGCAAAAACTTAACCCAATGACTTATTTTATATTTGTAATATATTGTTAAGCTTTAAAATTTAAACAGAATAAAACTGCAAACAGTAAAAACTCTTATCATCTGTTTGCAAAAATACTGTATATGAAACAACTAAAAATATCTGTAAATAAAATCAAAATATTACTAAAGCTTATCTCTGGGGGGTGGGCTTATGTATTATTTTTATTTTCTTTCTTTTGCTTATCAATCAGCAGTTTCTATATTTTCCAAAATGAATCTATAAAATGTTTTAAATATAAATAAATAAAAACAATCAAAGCATTATTCATTTTAATGAAAACCTCCTTTTCATTGGTGATTGTATTAAGTGGGAAAGAGTATTGAGACTGCTTAAGGTGTTATGGTGCAATATTAACGATTTATTTCACCTCTGAGTTTTGTAGTTCTTACTACAGTGCTTTGGAAGGACAAGGAGCACTGGAGTTGCCCCATGTTCATAAAGGGCTGTTTGTTCGAACTATGTTTATCCTGTGATTGATTTATGGGGTAGGGATGGGTTTTGTTTATTCTTATTGCTACAAAATATAACAATATTGCAACACCTACTGAACAGGTGGTTATGAGGAAGGAATGAACCTGAAATGAGAAAGTCCTTTTTGGAAGTACCGCTATGTACAAACACACAGTGCTACTAAGGTATTGTCGTAGAGTCCAAGCTCTTCACTCGTTGAATTTTTTAACTGGTCCTTTTGTAAACATGGAGGCACAACTACATCTGAGTGAGGAATAGAATGACCACATCAGATACACATTTGTGACCATTTCTTATGCCCCACATCTCCTCTTGAATTTAAATTAGCCTCTTATTCAGTTGACTCGCTTTGTCTTTTTCTTCCGAGTAAAAACAGCACAAAGTCAAAAGAGTTCAGAATAAAAAACTGAACACTAACAAATTGCAAAAGATTAGTAAGTTTAGTGCAGTGGTTTCAATGTGTGCTTCCTACCAGCAGCACTCAGGGCCACCTTGTGACTTTTGTGGTCCAGGGACACTTTTGCCTTCATGTGCCCATCGCCTCATTAAATGAATAAATAGATAAATAAGAATTAATATTTTCATACTGCATTGATGTAAAGATGAATATAGTCCAGCTTGGATTATCATTATATATTCACTATCATTATTTTCTTTTGATTTTAAGAGCTATTAAAACCAAACACTTTTCATGGGCCTCTAAAAAGTAAAGTATGCTATAGGCACTATGCCCACTGTGTCTAATGAATAAGTTGGTCCTGGCATCACCTGGATATTTGGAAATGCAAAAGCTTGGGCCCTACCTTAGACTTAATGAACCAGAAACTCAGCAGTGTATTTTTTTTTTAATAGATCTTTATTGGAGTATAATTGCTTCACAATACCGTGTCAGTTTCTGTTGCACAACAAAGTGAATCAGCCATATGCATACATATATCCCCATATCCCCTCCCTCTTAAGCCTCCCTCCCATCCTCCCTGTCCCACCCCTCTAGGTCATCGCAAAGCACGGAGCCGATCTCCCTGTGCTATGCGGCTGCTTCCCACCAGCCAACTATTTTACATTCTATAGTGTATACGTGTCGATGCTACTCTCACTTCGCCCCAGCTTCGCCCTCCCACCCATGTCATCAAGTCCATTCACTATGTTTACCTCTTTTTCCTGCCCTGCAACTATGTTCAGCAGTACCTTTTTTTTTAGATTCCATATATATGCGTTAGCATGTGGTATTTGTTTTTCTATTTCTGACTTACTTCTCTCTGTACGACAGACTCTAGGTCCATCAACATCACTCCAAATAACTCAATTTCATTTCTTTTTATGGCCGAGTAATATTCCATTGTATATATGTGCCACATCTTCTTCATCCATTCATCTGTTGATGGACACTTAGGTTGGTTTTATGTCCTGGCTACTGTAAATAGTGCTGCAGTGAACATTGGGCTGCACATCTCATATTGAATTACGGTTTTCTCAGGGTATATGCCCAGTAGTGGGATTACTGGGTCATATGGTAGTTCTATTTTTAGTTTTTTAAGGAACCTCCATACTGTTTTCCATAGTGGTTGTATCAATTTACATTCCCACCAACAGTGTAGGAGGGTTCCCTTTTCACCACACCCTTTCCAGCATTTATTGTTTCTAGCTTTTTTGGTAATGGCTCTTCTGACTGGCGTGAGGTGATACCTCACGGTAGTTTTGACTTGCGTTTCTCTAATAATTAGTGATGTTGAGCATCTTTTCCTGTGCCTCTTGGCCATCTGTATGTCTTTCTTGGTGAAATGTCTATTTAGGTCTTCCGCCCATTTTTTAACTAGATTGTTCGTGTTTTTGATGTTGAGCTCCATGAGCTATTTGTATATTTTGGAGTATAATCTTTTGTTGTTTCATTTGCAAATATTTTCTTTTTCCATCCCTTCACTTTCAGTCTCTATGTGTCCCTAGGTCTGAAGTGAGTCTCTTATAGACAGCATATCTATGGGTCTTGTTTTTGTATGCATTCAGCCAGTCTGTGTCTTTTGGTTGGGGCATTTAATACATTTACATTCAAGGTTATTATCAATATGTATGTTCCTATTACCATTTTCTTAATTGTTTTGGGTTTGGTTTTGTGGGTCTTTTTCTTCTCTTGTGTTTCCCGCTTAGAGAGGTTTCTTTAGCATTTGTTGTAAAGCTGGTTTGGTGGCGCTGAATTCTCTTAGCTTTTGTTTGTCTGAAAAGCTTTTGACTTCTCCATCAAATCTGAATGAGACCCTTGCTGGGTAGAGTAATCTTGATTGTAGGTTTTTCTCTTTCATCACATTTAAGTATATCCAGCCACTCCCTTCTGGCCTTTCAGAGTTTCCACTGAAAAATCAGCTGATAACCTTATGGGGATTCCTTTGTATGTTATTTTTTGTTTTTCCTTTGCTGCTTTTAATATTTTTTCTTTGAATTTAATTTTTGTTAGTTTGATTAATATGTGCCTTTGTGTGTTTTTCCTAGGGTTTATCCTGTATGGGACTCTCTGTGCTTCCTGGACTTGGGTGACTATTTCCTTTCCCATGTTAGGGAAGTTTTCCACTATAATCTCTTCAAATACTTTCTCAGACGCTTTCTTTTGCTTTTCTTCTTCTGGGACCCCTATAATTTGAATGCTGGTGCATTTAGTGTTGTCCCAGAGGTCTCTGTGATTGTCTTCAATTCTTTTCATTCTTTTTTCTTTATTCTGCTCCTCCGCCGTTATTTCCACCATTTTGTCTTCCAGCTCACTTATTCATTCTTCTGCCTCAGTTATTCTGTTATTGATTCCTTTCAGTGTATTTTTCATTTCAGTTATTGTGTTGTTCATCTCTGTTTGTTTGTTCTTTAGTTCTTCTAGATCTTTGTTAAACATTTCTTGTATTTTCTCTATCTGTGCTTCCATGTTATTTCTGAGATTCTGGATCATCTTTACTATTGTTACTCTGAATTCTTTTTCAGGTAGATTGCCTATTTCCTCTTTGTTTGTTCCTCTTGTAGGTTTTTACCTTGTGCCTTCATCTGTGACATATTTTTTTGCCATCTCATTTTTTTTTTTTTTAATGAGTGGGATTGTGTTTCTGTGTTACTGGTTGTTTGGCCTGAGGCTTCCAACGCTGCAGTTTGTGGGCTGTTGGGTAGAGCTGGGTCTTGGTGCTGAGATGAGGAAGTCTGTGAGACCTCACTCCCATGAATATTCTGGGAGTGAGGTTCTCTGTTAGTCCAGTGGTTTGGACTTGTTGCTCCCATCGCAGGAGCTTCCCCCGGGACCCCAGGCTCATGAATCAAGATCCCGCAAGCCGTGTGGGGTGGCCAAGAAATAAAAGAGACAAAAATAACAAAGTAAAAAATAAAATTAGACTCAGAAACTAACAGATACATTAGAAAGAATGTAAAAATAAGAGTACAGGTGAATCAACAACCGGAAGGTACATCAGTACCACAATAGTAAAAAAGAGGAGGGAAAAGAGAAAAAAGAAGGAGGGGGAGAGGCCTTGGTTGTGGAGAGCAGGGCCTAAGCAATGGTGAGGTGTGGGCAGTGTGTGGGGCCAATGCTCAGGATCCACCAGGCTGGAAAAGGCCCTGGGGTCTGTGGCAGGTGGGGCTTAGGCTCAAGGAACAGAAGAGGCCCAGGCGTGCCCCCCACCCCTGGTCTCAGAGGACAGGGGACCTCACCTGGGAGCCCAGCAGGCTTCCTGGGCTCTAGTGGGCGGGGAAAATGCCCTCCTCTCCTCTCCTGCTCCTCTGCTCTGGGGTCTGGGAGGGCCCCTCCCGCCTGCCTCTCCTGATCCCCCCCCCCCAGGCCTCCTTCCTATGCCCCAACGACCCATGCAGCCTGAAGGGGCCTAGGAGGGGGGGGGATAAGCCTGGGAGCTCAGCAGGCTCCCCCGCCCGAGTGGGTGGGGCAGTCGCCCTCCTCTCCTCTCTTGCCCTTCCCAGAGAATCCCTCCCACCTGCCTCTCCTGATCTCTCTGGCCTCAGGAGTGCAGATCTTGTCTGGTCTCCACTTCTCCTCCCACCTCGGTCCCCCTACATCCTACTGGTTCACTCTGGGGTTCCTTCCGTCTCCTTGAGGGTTAGAGTCCCCCACCCGTGGTGGGCAGGGGCCTTAGTTGTGGGAGACGCTAACTCCATGTCTTCCCATGCTGCCATACTGACTCCTCCCCCCAGCAGTGTATGTTTTTACAAGGCTTCCAGGTGATTCCGAACCACATTCAAGTTTGAGAACAACTGGTTTAGACAATTCAAAGCACAATAGCTTGAACCTTACTCTGTAGAAGCTAAAAGTTCTCCTTATCAGCTCCAGATTTTACTTCCAGGCGAGGCAAATGACCTTCATTGCCACAGGTCTGTTTTTAGAGGTCAGAATGGGTGGTCTATTTTTTGACTCTTTGTCAAATTTGGCTTTATCACATAGAATATGTTTAAAGCCTTGAAAAGCAATATCTTAGAAAGGACCCCATCACTCAGACTTTAAATGGTTTTATATTTGTGAATTTTATCTTGGGAGAGAAAAAGTCATATACCTTCCAGTGACAGTCTATGTATATAAATATCTATCTATATCTATCTATATCTGTATAATGCAATACACGTGTTTTAAAAATCACTGCGCTATGCCGAGTCATGCAATGAAAACCACAGGCAATAAGAAGTTTGGCACATTGTTATCAGTGAC
Organism: Monodon monoceros; assembly: GCF_005190385.1. Taxonomy (NCBI): domain Eukaryota; kingdom Metazoa; phylum Chordata; class Mammalia; order Artiodactyla; family Monodontidae; genus Monodon; species Monodon monoceros. The sequence continues at coordinate 72,811,648 of NW_021703783.1, read as the reverse complement.
ACATTAAAGAAAAAAAGAGAGATTATGTTTCTAGGTTCTCAGATTGTGATACCAGCCATGGCAGTTTTAATTTTGCCCCAACAATTGTTTTAAGGAATTAAATACAGGGAATTCCCTGGCTATCCAGTGGTTAAGACTCAGTGCTTTCACTGCTGGGGGCCTGGGTTCAATCCCTGGTCAGGGAACTAAGATCCCAAAAGCCACATGGCACAGCCAAAAAAAAAAAAGAAAAAGAGAGAGAGGAATCTAATAGAAACAGTCATACCATTTTCCCCATCCAAAATGGTTAACGAGTACACAAATACTAAAAAATTTATGGCATTTTATCTTGAAAGGGACTTAAAATTTGCAGAAGTGAGCATCAGAAGGATTGTAGCTTCTGAGGTATTGTGAAATAGTAGAGAGTTATCTGAAATGTGACGCAAAGTGTAACACTAGGTGTGGGTGAATGTAGCTCACGAAACGTGGTAAAATAACAGCTGGCAGATGTTGGAGGTGTATGTATGTGTGCATTTTGTGTATTCATATGTAGCTTGGTTCATCTGGGTGCAGTTTTCTGCATTCATGTAGGGTTTCTCTCATGTGAAATTGTACATAAGGAAATGCAAAATGTGCATTATGCTCAAATTGTTCCGTAATGGAACAAATTCATATTCCCAAGCAAGCATTATAGCAGAGCTGACTCTGTGTGTGTGTGTGTGTGTGTGTGTGTATAATGTTATAGCTCCTCATATAAATTCCATATGTAAGTGTTATTCCTCCATCTAAAAGCTGACTTTGTATATCCTGTGAGTTCAATGTTATTGTTTTATATACAACGTTAAGCATGAATGGACGAGTAAGAGACAATGTATGTGTGTATATATCTATTTATGCTAATGTACAATAAATTGTATTAGGAGTAATAATGCATTACTCAAATATGATCCTAGGAAAATTAATTTGTGTGTCAATCCAAAACATTTTAATTGTGAGTTTGATCAGTATCTATATTTATTAATTCTGAGGAGTAACTGGCAATTAAATTAGCTTTTTTCTTAATCTTCCACACTGGAAAAAAATGAAGAATGAAATCACATTTTTATTTTATGATTTAAAATTGAGACATAAGCTTTGTTGATGCACAAAAATAAATGTTTCTAGGTTCTCAGATTGTGATACCAGCCGTGGCAGTTTTAATTTTGCCCCAACAATTGTTTTAAGGAATTAAATACAGGCAGTCCTTGCTTTCCATGGTTCTAATATGCACACATTTCAGTTACCATGGTTTAGTTAAATAACACCGGTCCCCTAACACCATGGTTCAAATTTCAGTTACCATGGTGTTTTAGCTGTGAGTAATTGGGTAAAGTCTAAACTTCACCACTAGTTCTTCAGTCCACCAATCACTATGTAAATAACAGATTCATATCACGATCAGTGACTAATCCCCTCACTTTTTTTAGTTTGTCATTTTATTGGCCATCGCTCATCTGTTAGTCAGTTCTTGTCTAGACAGCAAAGCATATAGTTGTGTTGCTTCCTTGTCTCCCAGTGATAAACCCATGCAGGCACTTTACAAAACAACAACTGAAAGAGGGAATTGGCCAACAAGTGAAAAATGCAGCAAAGAGACAAAAAGTGTTTTGTTCACTGGAAGTGAAGTTTGACCTTACTGTAAATAGAGTTATGGAGGAACTTAGCTGACCCTGGGAAGGTTGACGCTGCTGCAGTTGGAGAGTCTCTAAATACCTAGGTAGAAGAACTTAGTGAAGCTAACTTATCAACATAAATGAGGGAAGTGGTTGTGACAACAAGGATGAAGATGTTGCAGAGGAAGAAACACCAGCAAAACTCTTCTCATTAAAGAAACTATCAGAAATATTTCATTACGAAAGATAAAGTGTTGGAAGCTAATGGAAACTTCAAAAGGTGTGTGACAGCTGAAGGATAGAAATGATGTTTGCTCCATATAATAAATTATGTGACAAGAATAAGACAAGTACTGTTCAAACTACTCTTGATAAGTTGTTTTTACAACAAAGTAAAACACCTTGGTTCTCAAAGTTTCTAATGTTTTAACTTATAGTATACTAAATAAGTGTTAGTTTTACTGCCTTTTAAATTTCCTTGTACATTTATAACCAACAGTAAGATTAATGTTATGTTAACAATAACATTAACGATAATGTTAATGTTCCAACAAAAGATTTTAGAGGTCACAGAACAATCATAATTTCTTAGTTGATTTTTAAGATAGCTTTGCACATTTCAGCTTGCCTGGTTATTTTTACGGTCCTGCACTATGTAAAGTGAAGAGTGCCTGTATAACCTATGGAAAATGTGAATTTGTAGTTATCTCTGGAATATTGACAATAATAATAAATGTGCTAAGAAGATGTTCATTTTTTAGAAAACTAGGATAATTTTATGTTGTCTATTGCCAAAAATCCATCCAATATCACTGGTCTCATTTTCGTACAATTACTTGTTTAAACAATATCTGAGATACCCATTAAACATGAATCTGATCCCATTTGAAGTCCTCTAAGGCAATCCGTTATTCTGGTGGAACAGAACAGGAGAGAGCAAGTGAGTGAGGAAAGATATCCAGTTATTGAATTCTGTCCCATCGGCTGTGAGAAGTCTTGGAACCAAGCTAACCAATGTTCACTGAATTTTAGGTTAAAAATATTTAGTTCACAGACTTCCCTGGTAGCGCAGGGGATAAGAATCCACCTGCCAATGCAGGGTACACGGGTTTGATCCTTGGTCCGGGAAGATCCCACATGCTGTGGAGCAACTAAGCCCGTGCACCACAACTAGTGAGCCTGTGCTCTAGAGCGCACGTGCCACAAATACTGGGCCTGCGTGCCGCAACTACTGAAGCCTACACACCTAGAGCCCATGCTCCACAAGAGAAGCCACCACAAGGAGGAGCCCGTGCACCCCAATGAAGAGTAGCCCCCACTCGCCACAACTAGAGAAAGCCTGAGTGCAGCAACGAAAACCCAATACAGCAAAAAATAAATAAAATTAAATCTTTAAAAAAAAATTTAGTTCAGGGCTTCCCTGGTGGCGCAGTGGTTGAGAGTCCACCTGCCGATGCAGGTGACACGGGTTCATGCCCCGGTCCGGGAAGATCCCACATGCCGCGGAGCGGCTGGGCCCTTGAGCCATGGCCGCTGAGCCTGCGCGTCCAGAGCCTGTGCTCCGCAACGGGAGAGGCCACAACAGTGAGAGGCCCGCATACCTCAAAAAAAAAAAAAAAAATTTAGTTCAAATAAATATTTTAGTAGTATGTTCTACAATTTACAGATCATTCTTACCACTTGTGAATAATAATGTCTCATGTAAATAAGAGAGAAATTTTTAACATCTTCTTTACAATAGGATGCTATATCATAATTACAAAAGGAAAAAGAATTAAGGAAAACTAATAGCTTTGGGGTAGTAATTCTTTATGGGTGTTTTGTCAATCATTACTAATCTACCTTGGGCTGAACTTGTTTCAAGAAAAGTACTACCAATTGGTGCTTAAAGCATTATCTTCTTAATAATTACCTTCTCTGCCTATATGTATAATTTAGAGATCTAGTGTTTCCCTTTAATCAGAAGACCAGCCTCACCTTTAATCAGTTGTGTAAGTAGAATTTTCAGATATGTTATTAGTTAGATTTAAACACAACTGCCATGCTTGGTATTTCACATTGAAGACTAGGTGCTGGCTTTTACTTGGAGGCCAAATAATCCCTTTGAAGTACAGCCTCTGTTCCTCCCACCAGTATGTGATTCAACTCATTTTGCTACATTGAAATTGTAAGAATTTCTCTTTTTTAATGTTATTTATTGCAAGTAAATGTTTGTGTCCTCCACAATTGTGCCTGCATTTACACAACAATTAAATAATCTGGAGAAAGGCAAAATACTTCATTCATAAATCAGTTGTTTACTTTGTACAAAACTCAAAAATCAGTTTGATCCCGCACCTTTTTTCCTCTTGCAAAATGACAGCAGTATTTACTGAAATGGTTGAATTTACCACCTGTTTTGACATTGTGTAGACATCCCTTCAGCCAACATTAGGCCAAATGTTATAAGAAACCTTCAACTCAGACAAATTGGTCAAGGATTTCTAAACTACCACATTTTTATAGTGTGAAAGATTGATTGAAATTTGTTGGGATTCCAGAAAAACTAAAACCATCTCAATGAAAGTAATGCGTGATTTGAGTCATTTATAAGGCAACTGGCAATTCTGCAATATGTTTGCTTTAGCAGAAGCAATTAAATTTAAAATAACAAAAATAGGAAATTGTACACAAGAATGTGCAAAGAATAAACTGAAGAAAAATAGAAGCGGAGTATATTAAATTATACTCCTGTTTGTTTGTTTCTGTATCTTCATCAGAGATGATTAACATGGAATCTTCAGAGTGTTCCATAAATAACATGCACTTTTATCGTGCTTGTATATTTTCCATATTCAGAAATCTAACTCTGATTTTGAAAACCAGAAGAAAATTATGACTCTAACTATGTAAAGCAGCATGCTTAGGACGGGTCCTCTCAGGAAACATTAGATGCTAATGCTTATCATCAGCCTGCCTGTCCTGCATGGGACCATTTTGATACCAGTGGGAATGTGTAGTGGCAAACTGTAAGGAGAACATGACAGTTGAGCAAGCCAAGTGGCTGCTTTCTCTGAGTTGTCAGATGCAGAACACTGTTCCTTGAGGGATGGAAAGGAAATGGCATTCTCTTAAGTATCTACCATGTGCCAGATACTCTGCCACTGACAGCCTATGCTATTTTTTAAAAATTTTTAATTGAAGTATGGTAGATATACAATAGTATATGTTACAGGTGTACAATATAGTGATTCACAATTTTTAAAGTTTATACTACATTATAGTTGTCATAAAATATTGGCTACATTCCCTGTATTGTACAGTATATCCTGGTAGCTTATTTTATACATAATAGTTTGTACCTCTTAATCCCCTACTCCTATATTTCCCTCCCCCCTTTCCTCTCCTCACTGGAAAACACTAGTTTGTTCTCTGTCTCTGTGAGTCTGCTTCTTTCTTATTATGTTCACTAGTTTGTTATATTGTTTAGATTCCACATGTAAGTGACATCATACAGTAATTGTCTTTCTCTGTCTGATTTACTTCACTTAGCATAATACCCCCCAAGTCCACCCATGTTGTTGCAAATGGCAAAATTTCATTCTTTTTGATGGCTGAGTAGTATTCCATTATGTGTATACCACATCTTCTTAATCTATTCATCTGTTTAATTTTTAAATTTTATTTAGCTATAATTGATTTCCAATATTGTGTTAGTTTCAGGTGTCCAGCTTCATATTCTCTTCCATTATAGGTCATTACAAGAGATCAAATACAGTTCCATGTGCTATACAGTAAATCCTTGTTGTTTTATTTAAGATCTCACACCAACCTTATGCCATATGTCTACTGTGCTCATTGTACAGATGAAGAAACTAAGACTCAAAGAGTTTATATGATAAATCTTCCAAAAAGAAAGTTGAATGAAAAAAGCAATTACAGAAGATATCCTCAGGATAATATAATTTATGTATTTTTTTCAAAACATGCCAAACAATATACACATTGCCTAATCATAAATACATATATAGTAATTGGTTAAGGATATGGGCAGTAATAATAAACACCAAATTTAAATTATTCTTTTCTGGTGGAGGAAAATGGGGTCAGACAGAGTGCACAGAAGGGTTTTCACTTCATTTCCATGTTTTATTTTTAAGCTGGGAATTGAGCATATGGGTAATCATTATATCATTCCCTACACATTTTTTTTTTGGCTGAAATATGTTGTAAGGATTTTAAAAGTAAAAGTTCAGCAACTTGTGGAAAGTCACGCAGCTATTAAAGAGGAAGCAGAACTGGATTCAACACCAAGTCTGCTGATCCTAGAGACAGTGTACTCTCTGCTCTGCCTTATACTTTGCACCAGCTGGGAGATGCTGAAGTCTTCTTGCAGAAACTGTTTGTCTAGGAATGAAGAAGTTGATCTGGGATCTACCTAGAACTAGGCACCATTGAATAGGGGTGGAGTGAAGAGGAAGAAACCAAGTGGGCCTGTGTTTCATGGTGAAGAAACCCATGTCACTTAGAAGGATGATAAAAGGTGCTCACCGGAGTCCCTTTCCTTGCTTCTGCTGTTGCTACTGCTACATTCAAGTTCCCCCAGACAATGGAACAAGATGTTATTAAAAGAAAAGAAAAAAAAAAAAACTGGCTAACTTATTAACCACTTCAATATAGTAATAAAGCTAAGCAAATAAGCTGTAAAATTCCATCACAATTATAATTCTTCTTAGGGATAATGTCTAGGAATACCTCGTTAATTTTTGATGCACTTTTCAAGTGCTGCTACATTAGAGTTCTTAAAATCAACTTCACAGAATGTTCCTTTCCTCCCTCCCAATCACTTATATGGTTCACAGAGAACTATTCCAATATGATTGGAATTGAGCCTGGGAAATATATATCTTTACATATTTTACTACACCCTATAGATTTATTATCTCTGACTCAACTGATCAGTATCAGTATCAGTATATTCCGAGCACCTAGCATAGACCCTGGTACTTGGTAGGCAGTCAACAAATATTTGTTGAATTGAATATGAGAAATATTATCTTCTGTTTGCATTATTTATTTTTATAAGGGAGGCAGTGGGCTATAGTGAATAAGTCTTAGCAAGGAGTCAGCAGTTGGGAAGGAGGCCAGGGGAGTCATTTGAACTTTCTGGAATCCTTGCTCACTAATTATAGCACTTTGGGCAAACTACTTAACCCCTCTAAATATCAGTTTCAGCTTCAGAAAAATTGGGATAGTCTTAATGCCTCTGAAGTGTTGTGAGAAGTAAATGAGATAATGCCTCTAACATGCTTAGAACAGTGCTAGGTACAATAACTAGCATTACAGTAAGTACTCATAAATGTTAGCTGTTATTGAGATCATTTTTGGTTCCTGCTCTACAACCTTTGTTTTTATGAGAGAGGTAGACAGTGTTAATGTCTCGTTGCTCTCTACATAAGTTCTTTTTGTTTTGTTTTGTTTTGTTTATGTACTTTTAAGATGCCTTATGGAGCTACCCTTTTTTTTTTCCTTATCACAGTTTCTCTTTCTTAACAGCAAAGTCACCATTCACCTAATATTGTGGAAGAAAAATGACTTTAATCTCAAAGGCAACATTAAAAATAAAGAAAAGGAAAATAAATCAATAAAGGCAAAGGTCATAGAAACAGATGATTCAAACATACAGCAATGTTTCTGAGCATTGGGGTTATATACACAGGTTTAAAAAGAAATAAGCAAACAAGCAGGATATCTGGAAGAAAAATTACATGACTTGGATACCAGTGTCCAAACAATTTTACATGTCAAACTTTTTAAAGAAGCCATGTAACTGAAAGGTCTTAAAAGATTATGTCCAAAGATTTCATTCTCTAGCAGTGTGTTTTCCTCTCTGTAGGAGCCAGATTAAATACTTTCATACACACACACACACACACACACACACACACACACACATACACACACATGCACGCACGCACACACACCGTGCCCCAAATCACTTATATTTTCCACCATGGAGAAACGGAGAATTTAGAGGTTACTTTAAGAAAAAAATAGCAAGACAGCAAGGCTGAGGTTAGGGTAAGCTTGTTATTTCTTATTGCTCCTGTTCATCATCAGATATGGCCAGTGTCATTCATTATAAAATATTTGTTTTAATCATCTTCAGGATTTTTTCAATGATTGTTTTATATACAGGAAGAAGTTGCAGAAAGTTATCACTTAGGGCAACAGCTTTGAAACATTTTTTACCATTATCCCCAATAAGGAATGCATTTCATTACAATCAAAGGGTTCTATTTTATTTCATTTTTAAAATGCTATTTGTGACCCACTATATTTATTTTCACAATCCACTAGTGAGTCGTGATGCACTGTTTGGAAAACGCTGTCTTAGGATGTTGCATTCAAACTTTCCCACTGAAGTACCCAGAGCAGCAGGGGAGAGGGAAAGTTTTGGGGGTGGGGTTAGAGGAGAAGGTTGAGAGAAGAAATATGAAGGCCTCGCCCAAGTGCAAAATTCCTTTAAAGTTTCTTTATTTCACCTTTAAGATTTATCCAACTTTGGCATTAGACACCAAACAAGACCATTAGTTTTCTATAAAAGGTTTTAAAACTCCCAGTATAATAAAACAGATGCTCCAGGGACACATGCTGTGTTATCCTGGGGCTACCTCTCCTGCTAAGGGTATGCACAAGTTGCAGTCTGCAAAGCAGGCTGTCTTAGATGATAAATTTACCCCCAGATAGTTTGTGAATTTACCACAGGCTCAGGGCCTTTTGACTGTCTGATGACCATTCAGCACAGGTCATGTGATGATCTCAACGAGAAGATGAGGACATTCCCCTTTCGTCTGTGGACACATGTTTAAGCGTGAGCCCTTCGCCTTTCATTCACACTTCCGGGCCTGATGACTGGGAAGGTGAGAGCCTAAGTGGGTGACTCAGACCCTCATTAGCCCACATCACACATGCAGAGCCTCCAGACAGCTGCTGTGGCAGGAAGGGCACAGGCAGTGCTAACAAGGTCACCCTGCAATGGGCTGAGAAGAGCTGGTCATGATGAGCCAGATGATGAATGTGGAGCCACGGAATCAATCATTTTGAAGGGAGAACATGTTAATTCTTCTTTTTCTATGCAATTGGCTTGACAGCAGTTTGACATCATCCTTGCCCTGAATCAGCCATCACCAAGATCACAGTGGGCCAGAAGGAAAATGGAGAGAAAAAGTAAATAAACCAAGGGAGGGAGAGGCTTGGGCATTTTTAAAGCATTTTCTTTTCTTACTTGGTAACAAAGGATCCCAGTGGCTGTGTAGGATCCAAAGATGAAATGAGATGATGTAGGTACTACGTTTTCTCAAAGAGAAACTTTCTGAAAGCTCAAACTTTTCCTTTGTGACATGATACCCAGAAATAAGGTTTTAGGTATATGCATAAATTTTTTTTAAAAAGCCTCAATAGAAACCCAAGAGAGATCTCTTTGACTAAATTATAGCTATAGATGGTTATAGATACAGATATAGATAGATACTAGCAATGGGGCTTAAGCAAAAAACTTTTTCATGAACCCAAATTGGAAGATTGCTGCAATAAACCATTTAAATGTCTCTCCCTCTCCTTTTTCTTCTACTATGCTGGCTATTATTCCAGCCATAAACCGGGTCCTATAACTAAGGTAGGTTTCAGCAGAATGCCTTAACGTAGTAATAAAAATGACCCTGCAATTTAAAAAGCCAAGCCTTTTCTGTTTAAAAGTACAAAGCGTTTTATTTCTTTCATCATTAAAAGAATAAAGTACATATGTGGAAATACGGACTTTTTGGAACTTGAACACTGTTTCTCTAGCTGAATTTATAGTAAGGAATTCCAAGTTGCAGAAATTATTTTAGGCAGAAGTAGCCACTGTAATTATATTTAATTACCCTCAAGAAAAAAAAATAATTAGGTTGGCTGCAGAATTTGAACATGAAGTTATAAAATATAGAGACATGAATCTTGTTGCCTTGTGGGACATTTCTGACTGCCAGACATGTAAAAACCCTGGATTCAAAATGTATAATCAAAGATGATTCATCAGAGGGTGTTTTTTAAAAATATATATGAAATTAAAAAGCCAAATCAGATTGCAAAACTATCTGGTTAAAAGATTTAAAAGACTGTTGGGTGACATGTAAGTATGCTACTGGATGACTTATGAAATATAGTTAAATGACATGAAGATACTGAAGCTTGTAAAATGCAAGTTTTTTTTTCCCAGCAGCATGCATACAGGTATGGAAAGGAAAAGACTATCATTTTTGCCTTTTCATCCCAACTCCTTTCCTATACAGAGCCTCCCCTCTAACCAGAAAGCCTGACAGCCATTACCAGCCACCTACTAAGATTTTCAATATCTAGAAGGTAACTGAAGCCTACACAGATTACTGGTGTGTGGTAAAGTCAGATTTGAAGCAGATTATCAGGGTCGTTAGCATGCCCTAGAAATCATCATGTTAATTTTTTTTAAAGTACATACTTTTTATTTTTACATCTCATTTTCTGGTATATTCACCTATTTTACCCCTACAACAATTATGTGAAGCAAGAAATATCATTCCCATATTTTAAGTGAAGAAATTGAGATGCAGAGTCATGCTGTTCTCCAGACTAGGTGATATCCCCTTTTGTAAATTCTCATAGCACCTGCTGTTTCCTTACAGCACTTACCAGAGTCACAATTAAGTAATAATATTTGTCTTCCTGCCTGGACCATGAACTTCCTGAGAACAGGAACATGTCCCCTTGTTTATCACTAAATTTCAATCTCCTAGCACAGAAGGGTACTCAAAAAAAATGTGACGATTGAGTGAATAGATAAGTAACGTTTCCCCAAGTTCCACAGGAAATAATTGAAAGAATCAAGATTTGAACCTCTCGAAATATGGGGATAGTGGTGCCTACTTCACAATGTTGTGAGAGTTATACCAATATACATGTAGCACTTAGAACAGTGCCTCCATATGGTAAGCACTATCTGTGTGTGAGCTAGTACTACTACTACTATTGCTACCATTACTACTACTACTATTACTACCATTACTACTATTACTATTATTATTAAAGTGAATCTTTCAACTGTTCTCAAAAAACATCTTGATTCAGCTTGGTCTAGGCCAGACCTAACTCTTTTTTTTTTTTTTAATAGATCTTTATTGGAGTATAATTGCTTCACAATACCGTGTCAGTTTCTGTTGCACAACAAAGTGAATCAGCCATATGCATACACATATCCCCTCCCTCTTAAGCTTCCCTCCCGTCCTCCCTGTCCCACCCCTCTAGGTCATCGCAAAGCACGGAGCCGATCTCCCTGTGCTATGCTGCTGCTTCCCACCAGCCACCTATTTTACATTCTATAGTGTATACATGTCGATGCTACTCTCACTTCGCCCCAGCTTCACCCTCCCACCCATGTCATCAAGTCCATTCTCTATGCCTACCTCTTTATTCCTGCCCTGCAACTAGGTTCAGCAGTACCTTTTTTTTTTTTTTTTTACATCCCATATATATGCGTTAGCATGCAGTATTTGTTTTTCTCTTTCTGACTTACTTCACTCTGTATGACACACTCTAGGTCCATCCATCTCACTACATATAACTCACTTTTGTTTCTTTTTATAGCTGAGTAATATTCCATTGTATATATGTGCCACATCTTCTTCATCCATTCATCTGTTGATGGACATCTAGGTTGGTTCCATATCCTGCCTATTGTAAATAGTGCTGCAATAGCATTGTGGTGCATGTCTCTTTTTGAATTATGGTTTTCTCAGGATATATGCCCAGTAGTGGGATTGCTGGGTCATATGGTAGTTCTATTTTTAGTTTTTTAAGGAACCTCCATAGTGTTTTCCATAGTGGTTGTTTCAATTTACATTCCCACCAACAGTGTAGGAGGGTTCCCTTTTCACCACACCCTTTCCAGCATTTATTGTTTCTAGCTTTTTTGGTAATGGCTCTTCTGACTGGGGTGAGGTGATACTTCATGGTAGTTTTGATTTGCATTTCTCTAATAATTAGTGATGTTGAGCATCTTTTCCTGTGCCTCTTGGCCATCTGTATGTCTTTCTTGGTGAAATGTCTATTTAGGTCTTCTGCCCATTTTTTAACTAGATAGTTTTTTTGATATTGAGCTCCATGAGCTATTTGTATATTTTGGAGTATAATCCTTTGTCTGTTGTTTCATTTGCAAATATTTTCTCTCATTTGGAGGGTTGTCTTTTTGTGTTCTTTATGGTTTTCTTTGTTGTGCAAAAGCTTTTAAGTTTAATTAAGTCCTATTTGTTTATTTTTGTTTTTATTTCTGTTACTCTAGGAGGTGGGACAAAAAGGATCTTGCCATGGTTTATGGCAAAGAGTGTTCTTCCTGTTTTCCTCTAAGAGTTTTATAGTGTCTGGTCTTACATTTAAGTCTCTAATCCATTTTGAGTTTATTTTTGTGTATGCTGTTAGGACGTGTTCTAATTTCATTCTTTTAAATGAAGCTGTCCAGTTTTCCCACCACCACTTATTGAAGAGGCTGTCTTTTCTCCATTGTATGTTCTTGCCTCCTTTGTCATAAATTAGGTGCCCATATGTACGTGGGTTTATCTCTGGGCATTCTATCCTGCACCATTGATCTATATTTCTGTTTTTGTGCCAGTACGATACTGTCTTGATTACTGTAGCTTTGTGGTATAGTTTGAAGTCAGGAGCCTGATTCCTCCAGCTGCGTTTTTCTTTCTCAAGTTTGCTTTGGCTCTTTGGGGTCTTTTGTGTTTCCATACGAATTGTAAAATTTTTTGTTCTAACTCTGTGAAGAATGACATTGGTAGTTTGATAGACATTGCATTGAATCTGTAGATTGCTTTGGGCGGTATAGTCATTTTCACAATATTGATTCTTCCAATCCAGGAACATGGTATATTTCTCCATCTGTTTATGTCATCTTTGATTTCATTCATCAGTGTTTTATAGTTTTCTGAGTACAACTTTTTCGCCTCCTTAGGCAGGTTTATTCATAGGTATTTTATTCTTTTTGTTGCAATGGTAAATGGGAGTGTTTCCTTAATTTCTCTTTCTGATTTTTTGTTGTTGGTGCATAGGAATGCCAGAGAATTCTGTGCGTTAATTTTGTATCCTGCAACCTTACCAAATTCATTGATTTGTTCTAGTAGTTTTCTGGTGGCATCTTTAGGATTTTCCATGTATAGTATCATGTCATCTGCAAACAGTGACAGTTTTACTTCTTCTTTTCCAATTTGTATACCTTTTATTTCTTTTTCTTCTCTGATTGCTGTGGCTAAAACTTCCAAAACTATGTTGAATAAGAGTGGAGAGAGTGGACATCCTTGTCTTGTTCCTGATCCTAGTGGAAATGCTTTCAGTTTTTCATCATTGAGTATGATGCTTGCTGTGGGTTTGTCATATATGTCCTTTATTATGTTGAGGTAGGTTCCTTCTATGCCCATCTTCTGGAGAGTTTTTATCATAAATGGGTGTTGAATTTTGTCAAAAGTTTTTTTTTCTTCTATTGAGATGATCATATGGTTGTTATTCCTTAATTTGTTAATGTGGTGTATCACATTGATTGATTTGTGTATATTGAAGACTCCTTGCATCCCTGGGATAAATCCCACTTGATCATGGTGTATGATCCTTTTAATGTGCTTTTGGATTCTGTTTGCTAGTATTTTGTTCAGGATTTTTGCATCTGTGTTCATCAGTGATATTGGCCTGTAGTTTTCTTGTTTTGTGATATCTTTTTCTGGTTTTGGTATCTGGGTGATGGTGGCTTCATAGAATGAATTTAGGAGTGTTTCCCCCTCTGCAATTTTTGGAAGAGTTTTAGAAGGATCAGTGTTATATCTTCTCTAAATGTTTGATAGAATTCACCCGTGAAGCCATCTGGTCCTGGACTTCTGTTTGTTGGAAAATTTTTAATTATGGTTTCAATTTCATTACTTGTGATAGGTCTGTTTATATTTTCTAATTCTTCCTGGCTCAGTCTTGGAAAATTGTACCTTTCCAAGAATTTGTCCATTTCTTCGTGGTTATCCATTTTATTGGCCTATAGTTGTTTGTAGTAGTCTCTTATAATCCTTTGTATTTCTGCAGTGTCAGTTGTGATTCCTCCTTTTTCATTTCTAGTTTTATTGATTTGCATCCTCTCCCTTTTTTTCTTGATGAGTCTGGCTAAGGGTTTATCAATTTTGTTTATCTTCTCAAAGAACCAGCTTTTAGTTTTATTGATCTTTGCTATTGTTTTCTTCGTTTCTATTTCATTTATTTCTGCTCTGATCTTTATGGTTTCTTTCCTTCTACTGACTTTGAGTTTCTTTGTTCTTCTGCCTCTAGTTGTTTTAAGTGTAGGATTAGATTGTTTATTTGTGATTTTTCTTGTTTCTTGAGGTGAGATTGAATTGCTATAAACTTCCTTCCTAGAACTGCTTTTGCTGCATCCCATAGGTTTTGGGTAGTCGTGTTTTCATTTCATTGTCATGTGTTTCTATGTATTTTTTTCTTTCTTCTTTGATTTCTTCAGTGATCTCTTGGTTATTTAGTAGCACACTGTTTAGCCTCCATGTATTTGTGTTTTTTACAGTTTTTTTTCCTGTAATTGATTTCCAGTCTCATAGTGTTGTGGTCAGAAAAGATGCTTGATACAATTTCAATTTTCTTAAGTTTTCCGAGGCTTGATTTGTGACCCAAGATGTGATCTATCCTGGAGAATGTTCCATGTGCGCTTGAGAAGAAAATGTATTCTGCCACTTTTGGGTGGAATGTTCTATAAGTATCTATTAGATTTATCTGGTCTATTGTGTCATTTAAAGCTTGTGTTTCCTTATTTATTTTCTGTTTGGATGATCTGTCCATTGACGTAAGTGGGGTGTTAAAATCCCCTACTATTATTGTATTACTGTCAAGTTCTCCTTTCATGGTTCTTAGCATTTGCCTTACGTATTGGGGTGCTACTATGTTGAGAGCATAAACATTTATAATTGTTGTATCTTCTTCTTGGATTGATCCTTTGATCATTATGTAGTGTCCCTCCTTATCTCTTGTAAGAGTTTTTATTTTAATGTCTATTTTATCTTATATGCGTATTGCTACACCAGTTTTCTTTTGATTTCCATTTGCATGGAGTATATTTTTCCATCCCTTCACTTTCAGTCTCTATGTGTCCGTAGGTCTGAAGTGGGTCTCTTGTAGACAGCATATATTTGGGTCTTGTTTTTGTATCCATTCAGTCAGTGTGTGTCTTTTGGTTGGGACATTTAATCCATTTACATTCAAGGTTATTATCGATATGTATGTTCCTATTACCATTTTCTTAATTGTTTTGGGTTTGTTTCTGTGGGTCTTTTCCTTCTCTTGTGTTTCCCGCTTAGAGAGGTTTCTTTAGCATTTGTTGTAAAGCTGGTTTGGTGGCGCTGAATTCTCTTAGCTTTTGTTTGTCTGAAAAGCTTTTGACTTCTCCATCAAATCTGAATGAGACCCTTGCTGGGTAGAGTAATCTTGATTGTAGGTTTTTCTCTTTCATCACTTTACATATATCCTGCCACTCCCTTCTGGCCTGTAGAGTTTCCACTGAAAAATCAGCTGATAACCTTATGGGGATTCCTTTGTATGTTATTTTTTGTTTTTCCCTTGCTGCTTTTAATATTTTTTCTCTGAATTTAATTTTTGTTAGTTTGATTAATATGTGCCTTTGTGTGTTTTTCCTAGGGTTTATCCTGTATGGGACTCTCTGTGCTTCCTGGACTTGGGTGACTATTTCCTTTCCCATGTTAGGGAAGTTTTCCACTATAATCTCTTCAAATATTTTCTCAGACTCTTTCTTTTGCTTTTCTTCTTCTGGGACCCCTATAATTCGAATGCTGATGCATTTAGTATGTCCCAGAGGTCTCTGAGATTGTCTTCAATTCTTTTCATTCTTTTTTCTTTATTCTGCTCCTCCGCAGTTATTTCCACCATTTTGTCTTCCAGCTCACTTATTCGTTCTTCTGCCTCAGTTATTCTGTTATTGATTCCTTTCAGTGTATTTTTCATTTCAGTTATTGTGTTGTTCATCTCTGTTTGTTTGTTCTTTAGTTCTTCTAGATCTTTGTTAAACATTTCTTGTATTTTCTCAATCCATGCTTCCATTCTATTTCCAAGATTCTGGATCATCTTTACTATCATTACTCTGAATTCTTTTTCAGGTAGATTGCCTATTTCCTGTCAATTATTTGGTCTTTTAGGTTTTTACCTTGTGCCTTTATCTGTGACATACTTTTTTGCTGTCTCATTTTTTTTTTTTTTAATGAGTCGGATTGTGTTCCTGTTTTACTGGTTTTTTGGCCTGAGGCTTCCAGCGCTGGAGTTTGTAGGCTATTGGGTAGAGCTGGGTCTTGGTGCTGAAATGGGGAACTCTGTGAGACCTCACTCCGATGAATATTCCCTGTGGTCTGAGGTTCTCTGTTAGTCCAGTGGTTTAGACTTGGTGCTCCCACCGCAGGAGTTTCCTGCCGTGCCCAGGCTTGTGAATCAAGATCCCTGAAGCCTCATGAGGTGGCAAAAAAACATAAAATAAGAGAAAAATAACAAAGTAAAAAATAAAATTAGACTCAGAAACTAACAGATATGTTAGAAAGAATGTAAAAATTAAAATATAGATGAATCAACAACTGGAAGGTACGTCAGTACCACAATAGTTAAAAAGTGGAGGAGGGAAAAGAAAAAAGAAAAAACAGAGGGAGGGAAAGGCGTTGGCTGTGGAGGGCGGGACCTAAGCAAGGGCGAGGTTTGGACGGTTGGTGGGGCCAATGCTCAGGACCCACAGGGCTGGAAAAGGCCTTGGGGGCTGTGGGGGGTGGGGCTTAGGCTCAAGGAACAGAAAGAGCCCAGGCATGCCCCCCACACCTGTTCTCAGAAGGCAGGGGACCTCACCTGGGAGCCTAGCAGGCTCTTCTGGCTCGAGTGGCTGGGGCAAACGCCCTTCTCTCCTCTCCTGCTCCTCCGGTCTGGCGTCTGGGAGGGCCCCTGCCACCTGCCTCTCATGATCTCCCTGGCCTCAGGGGCACTGATCTTGTGGCCTCCCCTTTTCTTCCCCCCTCGGTCCCCCTACATCTACTGGTTCACTTTGGGGTTCCTCCAGTCTCCTTGGGTGTCAGAGTCCCCCACCAGCGGCTGGCAGATGCCCTAGTTGTGGGGAGACGCTAACTCTATGTCTTCCCACACTGCCAACTTGACTCTTCCCTTCTACTGGTGAGACCTAACTCTTTAATTTTCTTTTTAATTTTTGAATTTTATTTTAGTTATGGCTTCCCTGGTGGTGCAGTGGTTAACAATCTGCCTGCCAATGCAGGGGACACGGGTTTGAGCCCTGGTCCAGGAAGATCCCACATGCCACGGAGCAGCTAAGCCCGTGCGCCGCAACTACTGAGCCTGTGCTCTAGAGCCCGCAAGCCACAACTAGAGAAAACCCACACACAGCAATGAAGACCCAATGCAGCCAAAAATAAATAAATAAATAATTAAAAATATAAGAAACCTAACTCTTATATGCAAAGTATTTTTAAGCAAGCCATATTTGTCGAACTATCTTTCTCAACATTCAGTTTCTGGGCTCCAATGTGCCAGGCAGAACTTTCAGAGTGACATCTGAGTGGCTTCTTTAATTCCATGAGCAGCAGAGGTGGGAGAAGAGTTGAGCCAACAAGTACATTCATCCCAAGCTGGGAACTGAACACTCCCTGGATTCTAACTTATCTCTTAATCTGCCTGAGTGCTCCCAAGTTGGCCCTGTTAGGAGTTGCCTTCTGGCTCTGACGTGCTTTCTGAGACTTGGCAAATGGAGAGCTGTCCTTGCCAGTCACGTTGACCATGTGCATTTCACAGCCTCTGTTTTCACTGAATCATAGGACAGGAATGGAACAGGGAGAGGCAGCTCCTCCAGAGGGAGGACAGGAGAGGCGCCCATCTCAACTGGGAGAGTGTCCCGGGTTGGAACCCCCACTTCTCTCATTATCATCTCTTTAGTCGTGAGTGAGTACCTGAACCTCTCTGAGACTCAGTTTCCTAATCGATAAACCTATTTGATTTAGTATGTACCTCATGGGATTATTACAAAAATTTGATGAGTTAGTTAAGCTGTTTGAAAACCCGTTGCAAGGTGTCTGGCCCTCAATAAATATTCGTTGAATTTGAATCTTAAATCTAAACCCTTTGATAAGCAGCCTTCAGGAAACTTTCCTTTTGCTCTTTGGCAGCACCTCTAGAAGAGGAACCTGCTATGTTGCACACAAACATGCCCTCATCTGTCAGGGTGGATTTGGATATGTATTTGCATTTTCATCCTGTTTAATCCCTTCTGCAAAGAGACCTACCCACTTCACACTCCTCCTCTGCTATCTATCAGGGGTCTTTCTTCTAAATTTCCAGCTTCTTCTAGCCCTGCTGTGCACATCTGTATTTTCAGCCAAGACCTCTACCCTTCCTCATCCTGTCCGTACCCCTCACCGGTCCTCTAATTGTTCCTTTCTTACTTCACCCCTGTAGGATAACCTCATTCTATTGTAAACAAACTCCATTATGTAGGCACTGTGGGGAATGTAAAAGTAAAAGGCACCATTGCTGCCTATTGCAGATGTCTAAGCTTTTTTCACTCTTTTCAATCCCTGATCTCACAATTCCCAGTCTTGGCACTTAACTACATCTCTCTGTCTGTTGTGCAGTATAGGATTATCTCTGTGTAATTTTCCACAAACACAGCTTAGCTGTTCCAAAAGAGAAAAGCTTATTTTTTCTTACCCATAGAACTCCCATGAAATCATTATACAATGCTTCTAACTATGAATGTTTCTGTTAAAAAGCTGGCAGTAAGAAATAGTTGAAGGTTTATTGTTAAATCTATGAAAAGTTAGTGTGCAGGTGAAAGGTGAAGCACAAGCAGTTTCTTGACATTCCTAGGGCTTTTGGCTAGGATTTAGAATAAGAACGGACTTTTTACTCAGACGAAAGCCCATTCATTTTCTTCTTTTAGCTCAGCAAATAATGGCTTCCTTTAGCTAGGTAAATAACTTTAA
The DNA here is from genome assembly GCF_005190385.1 of Monodon monoceros. Taxonomy (NCBI): domain Eukaryota; kingdom Metazoa; phylum Chordata; class Mammalia; order Artiodactyla; family Monodontidae; genus Monodon; species Monodon monoceros. Next base: position 72,792,951 of record NW_021703783.1, on the reverse strand, counting down.
AGAAAAATGAGATAGGATGTGTATAGCTTAATATCATCAAGTGGTATGTGGTTGTCATTATTTAAGACAGAATTTAATGTTGAATAATGTATTGATCCACCTCTCAAAGACTGTTAGATGATTTTGATGTTCCCCAAAACTGAAATTATGATCTTTGATGGCCTGAGATAGTCCCTTCACAGAGTTACTAACAATAAGGTTTGGTTTGGCGTACAGCTCTTCATGCATGTCTTATTCTTTTATTTCAACTTTTCTCAGGAAGTAATCTGTCCAAGTCTCTTTTCTCACATGTGGAGAAACCTGTATTGTTAGTTAATACATATTGGAAGTAGTGTTTTTGGGTACTGAGGAGATGAATCTAATGCATGACGTTACCCCCACTGTAAATGCTGACTTGCTAAGGATGATCTTTAGCACCATAAATGCTGAAAATTATGCTAAGCCTCGACTTGGCGTCCAGCATAACTGGTCTCTCTCCACTCCAGGATCACTGCTGATATTGTCCTTAAACATCAAAAATCAAGTCACTGTGTCACTTAAAATCCTTTATTAGCATCAGCAGTATAGAGCACAAATCCATCAGCATTTCACCCATGACCCTTCCTAAGCACCTGCCAACCTCCCTTTACCTTCCCAGTTTCTTCTCCTACCACCCCTGACTTTGAATGTGATGTCCCAGCCCAACCAAACTATTTGTGATTCTGGAAACACACCAAGTCGTTTGGTTTCCATGCCTTTTCATCACAGCCCTGGAATGTCCCCCCGTGGTTATACACCCAACCCCCACCTGCCTCCTTCTGAACAGTGCACGACTATCCTTCAATTAAAGAACAGATTCCTCCTTTAAACGAAGGCACCTCTTCTCTGAATCCTGTTTTGACTCTTCAGTCCTTGAGTAGATTATGTCCTTCCCTTCCCTCTCTCCTTTGTGCTACCCTAGCCCCTTAGAGCTGTGTGTATACCTCTATTGTAGCATGTTACACACTGTACTATAGTGACTAGTCTGCCCCACTCGCTGACTTGTCTCTTATAAACTGGAGTCAAAGGCTGTGCTTATTCATCACTGTCTCCCCAGGGGAAGACCAATCAGCACTGAGTGGTCACTCAAAAACTATTTGATGAATTAATGGTCTAGGTTTTTGTCATCAAGGCTATGAAGCTAGGAACATTTTTACAAAACTGGAACTGGAGAAACCTGACATATAAAACAGCAAATAAATGAAAGCGAATGCTCCAAGGGCAACTAACTTCATCTATTGAAGGAGGACCGTCAATTAATTGCTCATTTTCACAAGGAATTATATTTAAGTTTAATGAATGTTTGAAAACAATAACTCAGTTTTTTCTAGACTCAAATTAATGTTAATATTTAGTAAGACTTTAGGAATACTATATGTCAAAGATATCTTAATAAAGTTGTTAAAAAATTTTTAAACTTCAACGACAAATCTATAATCCATTAGAAGGCTATCAGTACATCATGTACTATATGGGACTGTGCTAGAAATTTTAATAAGAAGAAATGAAAGCTTAGAGCTGACCACCAACAAGAAATAATTAAAAATTTGAAGCAGATTATTTAAAGGTAGATAGGCCAGTCGTTTACTAGTTATTACTGACATTTAATTAAGTGTGGAGACGTATGCTTTCATGTATAGAAGATATTGTGATATTATATCTAGGAGCTTGGACTAGGGAGTCATCCTGCCTGGGGTTCAAAATGCAGCCCAGCCACTTTCTATAGGTTTGAATCCTTAGATAAGATAATCAACCATCCATGTCTCTATTTCCTCATCAGCAAAATGGAGCTAATAGTAGTACTTACTTCCTAGAGTGAATATGAGGATTAAATTAGAAAATCCACCTAAAGAATTTAGCAAGCAATCAATTTTCAGTAGTTGTCAGCTGTTATTATAATTTCCCTAGTTAAAAGAAAGTAGAAGGGCTCAATACCCTAAATGTATTATATAATACAATAGAGCCAGCACATCTGAAACATGGATTCTCAGAACCTGGTTAAAAGTTTAGTCCTTAAAGAAGGGTTGGGAGGAAAGGAATAGAATTCTTCTAGAATTCCAGAATGACTGAGCTAATTGCCCCCATATGGTAAGGGAAGAACCATAATGAACAGCTGTATAGTGAATGCAGAATGGCAGCCTGACCCTGCATCAGCTTCAGAGTTAGTTATTCCTACTTGGGTGCTTTCCTTCTGCTGTACAGAAAAAGGGAAAAAAAATGGGGGTGACTGCTGCGGCGGGGGTGGTGGTGGTATCGGGTAGGCAGAATGGGAGAAGGAGACCAAAAGGTACAAACTTACAGTTATAAAATAAATAAGTTCTGGGGATGTGGTGTATAGCGTGGTGACTATAATTACCAATCCTGTATCGTATATTTGAAAGTTGGTAAGAGAGTAGATCTTAAAAGTTCTCATCACAAGAAGAAAAAATTGTAACTATGTGTGGTAATGGATGTTAACTAGACATATTGTGGTGATCATTTTGCAGTATATACAAATGTCAAATCATTATATTGTACATCCAAAACTAATATAATGTTATGTCAATTATATTTCAATTTTTAAAATTGGAGGATAAGAATTAGAAATGAAGTGTATTTTTAACATTAACAACTACAAAATATTTGTTTGTTGCAAATATCATAACAGTGGGATTTTTCCTAAATATTAGAAAATTCAGGAGTCCTAGGAATATTTCCATTTCCAAAGTGGAATTTCTTTCCTTTCATTCTTTTTTTTTTTTTTAATAATAGGTACTTGAAGATTTAGTATACTTTTCTCTCTTCTTTTTCATAGAGAATTTTTTTATTACAAACATTTTGTAATAATGTTTGTAATAACGTTATTACAAACTTTTTTTTTATTACAAACATCTTTCTGCTTCTGAACTTTGCTTGTAGTCAGATGGAACAGATAGAATTTGATTTTCCTTATGTAAAATCTTCCTTTCTGTTTTTCTGCTTGGTGATAGGCCCTTTCATTCTGATGTGACTTTGAAAGCTCGTTCTTGCACTTTGGTCAATTTTCCTTTATCTACTTGTCTCTCTTGCCAATATTACTATTGCTGTTGCGGCTACTCCTGAGAAAATGGAACCTCTAGATTCCACCATCACCATCATGGGATTTTGGAGCGCTCCCCCATAGGAACTGGTTCTGAAAAGCCGTCAGCACCATGGCAGACAAGTTCTAGAAGTTCTGAGACTAGAGATGGAGGACAGGTTATTTCTCACTCTCTTTTCCAGAGGACCTTAAAGATAGTCTTAAGCTCTCTCCCCATGAAGAACAGAAGGTGGTAAAAATTGAAGCCCCACCAAAGGGTTGATGGCAGATCCCAAAATAAGGCCCAGTAGCAAACAGCAAACTGAGAGGTCATGGCAGGGCTCCAGGAACAAAACCAAGAAAATCCAGAAAGAGAAGAGTGAGCAACAATAATCAGGGATGAGTGAGTGGAGAGGGGCAGAAGGGACCAAGTGCGCAATGATTTATGGTCTTTCCTTTGTACAGTTTTCTCACGAGAGTGTTTGAGTTTCTTGATTTTACTAGCTTACTGTCATAGTTAGCTGGAAATCCTCTCTTTGCTTTACCTAAGTGTTCCTTAGTTCCCTGACACATTCAAGCTAAAATAAAATAAAATAACAACAAAAATAAAAACCCAATCAAGAAATTAATTCAAATTTCCTTGGACTATTGAGTAGAGCAGAGAATTATCTCTATTTACACACTTGTCTTTATAGACTTAGAGAAAGAGTAACATTTGAATAAAAACTCAGTGGTGAAATGGAGCATAAATTTACCATGCATAGAATTAAGTGTACAAAGAAAAAAACTTCTTTGCTTCGCAATAACTGGTCAGATTTTCCCCCTGAACTCTAACCCTACTGAGGGACAAGGAAGCAGATTTTAAATGTACCAAATAATGGTGTCCCAGTATGTTTCCCCTTAAATAGTAGTCTCTTTTGAATGACTCATGGTATTTCAGGTAATTTCTCAGTCTTTTAGATTTTTCTTTTCCTTCTTTCTCATCCTCAAGAAGTCACCTGTGTATGGGGGCATGACAGCTCATATTAATAGACTTGATAGGTGACCTCTGTTCTGCAGACTGTCGGAAGGTCTGCACTGGTTCCTGCCGTGAAGTTGCTAATCTGGTTAGTTTCTGGACTGTCATCAGCTGAGATATGCCTGGTTCCTCCTGGTTTATAATTCACAATCCACATCTAAATTCTGGATTTGCAGTATCCGGAAGCAAAGTCTCTGCGTTCTGCAGCCTCACTGTTACAACCGCAGGACTCTCAGCACTTCTCTGTCACCTCATCTGGACACTTAGGAACATTTAAAGTCCCTGCAGGGAATTCCCTGGCGGCCCAGTGATTAGGACTGCAAACTCTCACTGCTGAGGGCCTGGGTTCAATCCCTGGTCAGGGAACTAAAATCCCACAAGCTGTGCGGGATGACCAAATAAATAAATAAAGTCCCTACACACCTGCTTAAGTACTAGCAAACAGGGGGACTTGTCAGGCTCATCTATTGAGTTGCCTCCCTCTATCAGTATGGCTCCCAATTCATGCTGGACACAGCCCCATGGCACAAGCTGGGCTCTTTGTAAAAAAACTGCAACCAGCCTCCCTCAGGGTATCCTGGTGAAGTGGTCCACTAATATAGACGCTTTAAGAAAGGCCTTACACACCAAAATGAATTTCCCATGCTCTCCCTTGGTCAAGATTCTAGAGGAATTCAAGAGGAAGAAATTGATGCTTAGGACTTAGATATAGATATTAGGTTTCTTTCCTCTCTTTCTATTTTCACTCTCCTCCCATATATCACTGGAGTAGAAGGAACAGGCTTTCTCCTTATTCACGTCTCTGGCATAGACTTCCTCCAAGTCATAGTGTCCTTCTTCCAGTGGTTAGGACTCTGCAGTTTCACTGCTGAAGGCATGGGTTTGGTTCCTGTTCAGGGAACTAGGATTCCGAAAGCTGTGCAGCACGGAAAATAAAATAAAATAAAATAATAAAATAAAATAAAATAAAGAAATGATTAAAAAAAAAGAATGTCTTCTCTCATGGGAGGAGAAACTTTGTTTCATCCCTAGCCCCTTGGTACTAAGAATAATGCATGGAGCAGGGGCTTAACAAACATTGTTTTAATTATTGAAAAAGTGAATGAATGAGTGGATGAACTGTTTAGCACATAGCCTGTCAAAAAGTAATCAGTAAATGATAGCATTGCTGTGATAACCAAGTTTTTCTCTTAGATTGGAAAGAATGTTGACATTTTTTCCTACTTTATTCAAATTTTGTTTTCATTATTAAAAAAAAAATGTGCAGATACAAGACTAATTTCTTCCTTATGCTCTTATCATCTGTAACATGACCTCTCTATTCTTTCAACTTTTCATCTGTATACTTCTACTTCAATACATGAGTGTATCCTACACCTATAGAATGAGGTGGGAGCAGGGTCACAGGTAGGGAAGAAAGGAGAGTAACTTATCATTCAACATGCTGCTACAAGTAAAAAAAAAAAAAAGGTAAATGACCACATCTTATGCTAAAAATGGATGAGATAAAAATCATAGCCAAATATAATCATTTCTGCTTGATTAAGAGAATTTCAAAATAATTTGTATGTATATTCAGGGCCTCATTTTCTCAAACTAAAGCAAAAGCAATCTCTATGACTGTAAATAAGGTGAAATAAATATGACTCTTTTTTCTTTTACCTTATGAAAAAAAAAGACTCTCAAAGCATTTCCAAAATTTCTTAGACTTTTTGTTAAGCAAAGTATTCCTCCTGATGTAGCTTGTAGACAGGAGAAAAAAAAAATCACATCCTGAGAATAGTCTAATCAGGGGTCAAAGGTAACTGTAGAGTAGAATTTCTGAACTGTAAAAACGATATTAAAATGTGACTTTCAATTAGCTCAGAAATGAGCTCTAATGCTAAGTATGTGTACAGAAATGACACCTTTTGTTCCTCCAGTAATTGGGATGTCAAAGGGTAATTTGGGGCTACTCAAAAAGATTCAGTGTCTGATTTTGTTAACTTCTAAGCTAATTACTGGTACACAATGAAAATTTCTAGATAGCCCTGGATTCTTGACAGGTAAAAAACATTCTTAAGAAATTGTGATATAAGAGTTTTAATATTCATTTCATAACTTTCTTTCTTCAGAAATATCAAAATATGTTCAAATTAGTGGAGCTTTTTATTTGTGTGTGTGTGTGAGGTGTGAGTGGGGCTTAGGGAGGCAGTTGAGAACTTTCAGAGTCCACTGTTACATTAATGAATCTATGTTGTACGGTAGGATATGAATAGCACTGATCTTCAGAACACTTTGAATCTGCTACTTCTAGGGCAAAGTAATTTCAAAGGAAGACACGACTTGTTTGGAAATGACAATAACCTTCTTAGATCACCTGTGGACCAGATATTGAGTTGCTCCATCAACTGTCTTCTGGCAATGACAATAGGAACCACTCACCAGTTTCTCCAACTAAATGATGGTCAGGCCTCAGCTAAGAGATGAGTCTAGGTCACAGCCAGGTTGAACTTGCAGAGCGCCGGGTTAAGATAGAGTCAAGGGAGGGTAAGAGCAGATACGCCAGGGGGTAAAATTATAATCACCCAAAAGGAATTCTGAGCATGAAGTGAGTAAAAGGTCCATTCCAAAGGTTGATAAGTTAGGAGCAAAAGTCTACAGCTGGGAGTGTGGGCACAAGTTGGAAAGCAAACTTGGGCGTAGGGGCTGGTTGATTAGAGCTTCTGGAGTCAGAGGAGGTCAAGGCAGCAAGACAGAGCTTCACTTGCCTGGGCATATGCTAAAGAAATGAGAAGAGGGAGGAGGGGAAGGAGGAAAAATGGGGGAGTGGGGTCAGGAGCATGTGGTGAAACAAGAACTTGCTGGATGTTTGCCTCCAAGTGTGGCTTTATGATTCACTTGCCTCAGAATCCCCTGGGAAGCATGCTTCAAACACAGATTCCCAGGCCCCGCCCCAGATTTCCTGAATCAAACCACTGGAAGAGGAACCTAGGAATTTAGACTTTTAACAGGCTCCCCAGGTATCTTAGGCACATCTACATTTGTATGCTAAATTCTTTACCTGTACGGTTTTGCTTAATCCTCCAACAGCTTTGTGAAACCTGTACTGTTATGATCCCCTCCCTAAACAGGAAACTGGCTCTGAGAAGCTGACTGGCGCAAGGCACAAAGTTCATACATGGCAAAGCCAGAATGCAAACTTACACATCCTGATTCCAGATTCTGTCATTTTTAATCACGCTGCACCAGGGGTCCTCAGTGCGGTACGCAGGCCTCTCGCTGCTGTGGCCTCTCCCGTTGCAGAGCACAGGCTCCGGACGCGCAGGCTCAGCGGCCATGGCTCACGGGCCCAGCCGCTCCGCGGCATGTGGGATCTTCCCGGACCGGGGCACAAACCCGTGTCCCCTGCACCGGCAGGCGGACTCTCGACCACTGCGCCACCAGGGAAGCCCTCTCCTCGTCTTTTTTTGTCTTTATTCTTTGCAGCACATACATAGTATTCATCTCCAAAAAATGAGGAAAGAATGGGAATGGGGTTATTATTTAACTTTTTATTTGGTATCTACTTAAAGTTGCAAGGATAGTCTAAACAACTCTCTCCCCAGATTAATTGATTTTCACATCTTCTGCTTCATTATAGTATAGTATCTATGTCTAGATAGATAGAAGATGATAGATACATATATACATACATACATACATAATTTTTTTTCTTTCTCAAAACCATTTGAGTAGGTTGCAGAAATCATGTCCTTTACCACTAAATACTTTGGTATGGACTTCTCAAGAATAAGATAATTCCATTACATAACTACACTTTAATGATCAAAATCAGGAAATTTAATATTAATACACTACTATATATTATCTAATTCACAATCTATATTCAAATTTTGTAAATTATCCTATCCAGGGTCATACGTTGTATTTAGTCTTCATGTCTCTTTAATATGGAAGAGTTCCTCAGTTTTTCGTTGTGTTTCTTGACCTTGATATTCTTTGAGCATACATTTTAATTACTTTGTAGAGTGATCTTCAGTTTGGGTTTATCTGATGTCTCCCCTTAATTAAATTCAGGTTTTGCATTTTTGACAGGAACGATGTCACTTTGTCCTATTGTTGGTGATATTAGCTTTAGTCACTTAGTTAAGGTGGTATCTGCCAGGTTCATTTACTGTAGTGTTACTATTTTTCACTTTGTAACTAAATATCAATAATTTGTGGGGAGATACTTTGAACGTATATAAATATCCTGCTCTTTGTCAAATTTTTACCACTAGTTTCAGCATTTACTGATGATTTTCTAACTTTACCATTCCCTCCATATGTAGTAGTTGGGATTCTACTGTAAGGAAGAGCTGTTCCTTCTCTCCCATTTATTTATTCATTCATCTGTTAATTTATATCATTATAGATTCATGGATCCTCTGAGATAATATTTGCATCAATCAAGGTGATCTTAATGCACACAGAAATTTGAGAACCACTAGTTAAGTGAAGAAAGTAATGTCCAAAGAGGTTAATTGATTACCCAAGATCAGAGTATTAGTGGAAGACTAAAACCCTCTCTCCAAACCTAGTATTTTCTTCATATTAATAATCTCCATATCTGGAGAGTGAACACCTACTGGATCATCTAAAGGTGAATCACCTGAAAAACCTGGTAAAATGCTGCTTCCAGGGATTCTGATTCAATACATCTTGCATAAGGACTTGCAATTTGTACCAAAAAAAAAAAAAGCACTTAGCACTTTCTATCTGTGTACCTTAGTGCTTTTTAGAAGGAAAATATAAACTATGATAATATGTCTTTGAGTCTAAGATAACATTCATTTTAAGAAACAACATCAATTTAATAATAGTCTTTAAGGCAAAATGAGAATCGGTGTCACATTGAATATAAACTTTAAATGTATACATTATATACATTTCAGGTTTCAGAAAGATTAAAATAAGAAAAATATTCATCTTAAGCTTATAGAAATATGTAAAGAAGATCTTTAGAACTATATGACTTTACATGTGTAAAATAATTAGGTAAATATTCTGCTTCATAGCACTTACATTAGTTGCAATTGGTTTTTTATTGTATTATGTGGTAATGACTCCCCTCTGTGATGGACAGCCAGTTCTATAAGGTCAGTCTCAGTATGTAGTCTCAGTATTTAGTTAGCATTTATTTGAGTTGTCTGTAGTCAGCATTAGGCAGGTTAGTATATTACCACAATGGTCATAGGTCTAAAGCAGGGTTTCTCAACCACTTGTGACATTAGGGCCTAGATAATTCTTTGTTGTAGGGGACTGTCCTGTGCATTTTAGCATGTTGAGCCACATTCCTGGCTATGGCCAGGAATAGCTCCTATATTCAGTGCCACCACCTACCCAAGTAGTGACAATCAAAAATGTTTCCAGGCAGAGTGACCCTGGAGGGCAAAATCACCCTTGCTTTGAGAACCAATTGTATTGGGTTGAACAGTGATTCCTCAAACCATAATTTCACCAGGAACTGACCTGTAAATGTGACCTTATTTGGCAAAAAGAGACTTTACAAATATAGGTAGGGATCTCAAGATGAGATAATCCTGGATTTATGTGGGCCCTAAATCCAATGACTGGTGTCCTTCCAAGAGAGAGGCAGAGGAGATCAGAGAGTCACAGGGACTCAGACAGAGAGATACTAAAGACACAGGCAGAAAAACGTAAGCCACCACAAGTTAAGGAAAACCTTCAGCTGCCAGAAGCAGGAAGAGGTAAGGAAGGATTCTCCCTTGGATGCCTTTATTTTGGACTTCTGGCCTCAAGAACTGTGAGAGAATAAATTTTTAGTTTTAAGTCACTAAGTGTGTGGTTGTTTGTTATTGCAGCCCTAAGAAACTAATACACCACTGATCTCAGGGAAAGAGAGGCTTCAGCTTATATTATGTGTATATTTATTTAGTTGTAACTGTTATTTAGTTACAGATGATAGAAATACAATTTGCACTGACAGCAAAGGGTATTCATGGGAAAGATACTGAGCTATTTGAAGTAATCAGATAAGGGCTGATTGGTCAAACTTTGTAAAAGTTAGGGATTCGTTTAAGCTTTAGAAAAAATTGGAAGTAGATATTTATACATCGCCCACTCTTTTTCTCCATCTATTGTTTTCTCTCTTCTCTGCTTCTCTGTGCATAATGGCATGCTCTACAGTACAGGGGCCAAGGCCATCTATGGTCTCCAAGGTTTGTACCTGGAGGGTCCCACAGGCAATGAGAGTCTGATTTCTCTGCCTTAAATTTTTAAATTCTGGGAAGAGAAAACATTGACCCTACCTTTGTCAGATGCTTATTCCTAAAACAATCAACTATGGCAGAGGCAGGGCATGGCCATGTAAAAACTTTGTACTCCTGATACAACCATATGGATGGGATTAGAAGGCCAGTAGTTTCCAGGAGAAAAAAAAAATTCTGGGCATCCAAAGCTACAAATACCTACCATGGTACATAAATCAACATGATTAGCTTAGAAGTATAATTCTCCTGTTGACACATTTTTTGGAAAGCATGATGCCAACTTAATGTTTCCTCCCATTCTGAAATTAGTCATTTGACCAGATGTTTAGGTAGGCACAGTGGTAGCAAAAAAAAATATTGGAAAACATAAATAGAAGTGCCCAATGACTTTTAGTGTCATAGAGACCCAATAAGTGAAAGAATAATTGAGCCTTCAACAAAGTCCTGGGTGTGGAAATCCCACAGCAGAACTGTTTAGGGGTAAATGCCTCGGCTTTGGGGTCCAAATAAAGCCTGTAATGAATCCGTCAGATGTCCTCAAAAGAGATCTATTTCTAACTTGATTACAATGATCAAGTATATTATTGTCATATTTTGAATGAGATATAAAATAAGGTAGGGAAAATTTTTAAATTCTTCTCTATTTAGTTTTCTGTTTTTTATTAATCCATTACAGCCAGTCCTTAAAGGCCCTGAATTTCATGCCTCATCTGTTTTAGTACATCGGGTCCTTTCCCAGCCTGTGCTGACATGGCAGGTCTTTTGTCTCAGTGCCCTATTGGATTACAGAGATTACTGATACATTTCCTAGGATCAATCCATCTAGAGATTTTAAATGCACCATCCTAAAATGGAGGTGATGGCCTCAACACATGGATTTTAGCACCTCGTTTGGATAGTAGAAGTGAGACTATAATTGGTAACATCTTACAATCACTTTCTGCCACAAGGAGTATTTTCCGTGTAGCAGACTGTGACTGAAGAATATCTTTTCCAAGCCATAGAAGCCAGCGGATACTCTGAGATTAAGGGAGCAAAGAGAGATGTTTTAAAAATATGTTCTTCAGATGTCTTCACAATTGACTCCTCTACTGCATAAGGAGCCCTTTGCTCAATATTCGGTTAGTACAGTGATGGATTAAAAGACACACACTCCTGAATCACTGAGTGGTGGGTGCTGTGATGCCCTGGTCAGACATCCCCTTCTGGACCCAAAGACTCATTCTTCCAGCTCTTGGGAGTACTGGCTGCTGACTGCTCAGACTACCCTTTAAAGGGCCCTGCCTTGTCCCAGGTTACATCCTCTCCTGTGAGTAGTCTGCAACCTGCATTCATCCCGGATGTAGGGTCAAAAAGGCCCAGCTGCCTTGCCTCTACTTGGGACAACTCTGAAGGGCCATCCCAGTGCTAGAGCTTCTTGTGTGGGGGGATGGACGGAGGCCCCAGTGACACCTGCATCACAGGTCAGTGTCTACTCCTGCTGTCCCGTGATGCTCACTCACCCACAGGTGTTGTTCCCACAGCACTCCCCAGTTAACCACTGGTAAGTACATCTCTGCCTCTGAATAGTTGATGACCCCAACCTAAGACAGAGGGTTATATTGAAAATATTGGACCCAGAAGCAGTGGATCTGAATCAATTGAGAAAATTATTCTGGCAAGAATGTGTGTTCACAGGGAGCTCTACACTAAACCTCTAGCTACTTCCTAGCAACCAAATGAGTGAACACTTGAATTTCTGCACAATCTCTGGTTCTCTAAAGGGAAATAAACTGAAAAGGGAGGAGGAAAGGGAGAGAAGGAGGAAAGGAGGGAACGAGGAGGGAGAAAAGAAGAAAAAAGTGAGCTGAATAAACTCGTAGTCTGCTTGGCAGTTTTACACTTTTGAGAGTTCCTTTAAAGTAATTGCAATAGTTATTTTTAGAGTATAGTTACCATTTATTGTGTACCAATTATAGTCTTGCTACTTTACATGTGCTATTTCTAAACCTAAAAAAATTAGTCATTTGAAGGAAGGAAGGGAGATAATATTATCAGAGAGGTTAAGTGATTTACCCAAGGGCACAAAGCTAGTAAAAGACAAAACAAGAATTTAAAACAACCTTTGGCACTAAATCCTGCTGTCTTTTCTCTAAGTAAGGTGCTGCCTCTCTTCACAGTGAGGAACTCTGACCCACACCAGAAACAAAGTTTGGCTTTCTTTTGAAAGATAGCTACTGTATTACTTGGGACTCTTTTCCCAGTAAGGGACAGAGACTCAATTCAAACTAGCTTAGACGATAATTTATTATGAATGAGGATACTGAGATGTTTCATGGAACCTAAGTAAAGAAGATTACTTCTCCTTGATCTCAGAGAAAAATTGCAACCAAGGACAACAAAACTTTTAGAATTCACTTTCTCTTTGCCACATGTGGAAAACATTACAGCCGACATCTTTGGAACTTTACAGCTCTGAGTAGAAAGACCAGCCTATTTTCTTTGTCCCGAGGGGAAAAAAAATATCCCACTTCATTAGCCAACCCCACACCAATCACCTCTGACCTGGGATCAGAATTACAATGTAATATGTTTGTCTTTACCATACCCTGTGGATAGAAGCAGCAAGAAGAGAGTAAAGATTCTAGAAAGAGGTGGAGGGGGGAAGGATGGTAATAAATATCACCATATAGATTCATCATATGTACTCACAGCTTATGAGCTCTATAAATTCGTGTGCTGAGCAGCATTCTGACTTTTTTTTTAGATGTTTCTCAAACATATCACCATACAATTCGGCAGTTCAGTGAAAGAAGGCAGGCAGGTTTAGCTTGGAAAGCAGCTCTAAGATTGTACCCTTATCATTACAGAATGTGTGTGTGTGTGTGTTTGTGTACAGTCCAAAGAAAAAGGGGTTGAAAAGATAAAGCAGGAAGGAAAGTCTGGTTCATTTGGGAAGCTGAGACTTTCCTCACTAAAGCCGGAAATTAATTTCTTCTTGATGATGATGGCCGAAGGAGACTGCATAGAAAGAGTAGGTGATGAAAAAGCTTAAGATACATTTTTCTGACGGCATTGTACATGAAATCCTAAGAGAAATTAAGCAGAGAGTTTGTGCTTCCCTTGGAAGTGAGCTAATAATCAGATATGTATTTTATTAGCATATGCTCCAAAACATTTCCCCTCCAGGCTGGCCAAAGAGGGGCTCCCCGAAGGAGTAGCGTTTCTCTCCAGGCCCTACTTGCAGACCTCGTTGCAGACCCACCTTCAAAGTGCACAAACGGACAAAAGGGCCTTTCATTCTATCCTCCCTAGAAGGACTTGAGGTTGAAAATGGCTGTTTGTTCCCTCTGTGACATATACGGCAGATAATATGCATGGGCATGCCTAACTGACTGCCTGCATTATGTATGAATTAGACCCTACTCTTGTTCGGCAACAGCTGGAGAGATTTTTCTCCTCCAAATACCCAGCTGCAGCATAACCCCTCCCCACACACACGTGCCTGTGCTCCACACACACACCCCCTACATGGGCACTGGGGACAATTGCTCTAATTTCCCAGAACCTAAGGACCGCTCTAGCCAGCGCACTGTGTTTTTGAGTTGCTTTACTTTTATTAAAAATTGTTTTTCTTCCATAGACAGCGCTGCCATTTTATTAATGGAACAAAGACTCTGGCCGGACAAGCCCCCTAGTAATCACGTCAATTCATTCTCACGACCAAAAGCTTCTAAAATACACTGTTTTTTCAAGCTGTTGGTTGGATGATGCCCCTGGGGAAATGCTTGCCACTTTTAAAGATGTTCTGAGCCAGGAGAAACTAGGATAAAGGCACCATTGGGTAGTTTTTCTTGTTGCTATTTCTTTGTTTTCACAATCCCTTATCACCAAGTTCCTGATCTCTTTTACTGAAAACAAAATGTTGTAGGGAAAAAAAACAAAAAAAAGAGTTATAACTATGGTACCACTTATGCAGGCCTAAGTTGAAGCACCATCTAAATGATATTGTTTTTAGAATGAAAGCCACAAAACCTAGACAATTATCTGGCCATTTACAAAATATTTTAATGAAACAAATATTAAAACATTTGGGGTTAGAGGATCTGAGTAATTGCTTGAATTTTGCAACTCCTTCTGGATGTTTGCCATCCTACAAAATAGCTTGCATGTCAAAGAAAGAAACATGATATGTTAGAAGATGTTATGGGGAGTGATGTTAAGTTTGTTTCACTCTATTTAACAGAAGGGAATGTGTTTGTGGGCTTATAAACAACCTAATCTATGGGCTGAAAACATCCTGCCAAAACTGACCCCTGGCCACCTTCTCCCTGCAAGAAAGCCTCCTAGAATAAGCACCTCTTGAAATGTTTCCCAAAGAGAGGAGACTTTATACAGTGACCTCCTGAAGATTCAGGAGGAAAACATAATAGTCTTTGGTGAACTTGGCCACCTAGTTGAGAAAGCTATATGAAGAGTCGAATGACTGTTTTCTTGCTGAAATGTCCTCTATAGCGGAGGTCAATCATCCATCCACTTTCTCCATTAGACAGCTCGAAAGAATAAGGACATAAAGGTAATCTCCTTCTATATCTCACCAGATTGCTGAGGTCAAAGGCATTGATGCAGTGAGGTCTTTCAGTACCATTAACCGTGAAAATATCCAATATCAAAAGAATTCTGAATTTCAAAACCAATTTGAATTTTAATCTGAGTATTCAGGGTATTCACCCTTGATATTGATGCATCCAACCATCAGTTCACCTTAAATTGGTCAAACTGATGAGGTCAGTGGCATTCAATAAAAGACCGCAATGTACTGTCATCATTGTTTGTATGACCGTTTTTTGCTTTTCTCATTATTCTCTCAGCTCAGAACTTTGAGCTGGTGGATTGGGATATATTAGAAAATTTGGAGGCTTCTGGCTATTATTGGCTCAGCGCCTTCCTCCTTTTCAGCCATGGTGTGAGGGTGGTGGAGACGGTGAGGATGTTGGAGAGGTAAATGGGGAGAGAGGGGTATTTAATGTTAGAGGGAACATGTAATAGCTCTCGTCAACATGCTGTTGAGCCAGACCATCCTTGGAGTTAAAAAGACAGGAGTTTTCATTTTTAGCTTCACTAACTCCTAACAGATTTTTCTCTGAGCCTTGTTTCTAAAACAGAGATAATATCTTCCTTTCTGAGTATTAAAACTGATCTTGGAAGAGAAGTGCCTAGCATGGTGCATGGCACATAGTAAACTCTCAATAAATCTAAGTTACTCTCTCTGCTACTGTTCAGTTCTCTGCAGACACTGTCCTAAACCCCAGCCTATTTGTCTAGAGCCCTATAAATCACCATTTTTATATATTTTCTATTTTAATTCTTACAACAATCAAAAGAGACAGTTATTATATCACTATATTAGAAATTAAGATGCTAAAAATTAAATAATTTGCCAAACTTGAACCCAGACCTTTTCTCTCCAGAGTCAGGATTCTTTGGTATTGCAAAAATTTTATGTGATAGATTTCACCACTTCTCCTTGCCATTTTAACGCTTTCCTTCCACATTTTCTAATATTGAATGTATAATGCTTTTGACTACAAAGGGATTAAAAGCTACAATTCATTGTATTTATTGTAAAAAAGATCTCTCTGGATAACTATGCAAGGGGCCAGTTAAATTCATTTACTAGTCTATTTGGGGCCAACTTCTTATCCATTCTCAAGCTCGAAACACATTGTATTCGAAGCCCATGCTTTGAAGAGATCTAGTAATAAAGAGAGTTGTCTGTGGGAGGTCTGTTCCTTGTTGTTTCCAAATAATCATTAAGTGGACATATGGTGAATTGAATTCATACCAACACTTCTAAGTCTATTCAATTTTTTTTTTTTTAATGAACTAAAGGGTAACATCAATTTGTAAGCATTTTCAGAACTCTTCCATTGAAAGTAGGTTTTACCGACCCCAGTTCTCACCATATGAATTGAGTTGAGTATAAAAGAAAATGGATCTTTTCAAAAACATAGCCAAATCAAGCATGACAGGTATCGGGTTTGGGATTATGTATTTGCTCCTAAATTAAATGCTTTCAGTGGTGGTCTATCATTAAAAATGAACAGTTTTAGCATTGCTTTTCCAACATTTGCAAATCACGAAGGTGACTTGTGGAAAACAGTCTTCTTCAGTGGCTGGGCTCTCCAACTGCCTGTAATTTGATTATGAATTTCGAATCTACTTTGTGTGGCAGAGGGTATGTGCTAAGAAAGGAGGGTTAGTAGGGAAGGAGCCAGGGACTATAGTATATCTTTCCTGAGTAGCTGAGTAACACAGGTGAGCATTATCCATTTACATTTACTCCTGCAGCATTTCAAAGCCTACAGATCAAGGGCGAATCTTCACCATCTTGATAACATTAGTCTCACTAAATACTATTCCCTGTGTGCCCCAGAGGAAAAGATCAAATTACCCCAACAAACCTAGACAGTTGAGAGATTTTAGTAATTTTCCCATCCTATTTTCTCTCTCTCTCTTTCTCTCCCTCTCTCTGTCTCTCTGATAGATGGTATAAATTGCTCTTAAGGAAAGTTATAATGTGATGAGATTAGGTTATTCTTCAATAATAAATGATTATTCAAACCTTTTGGAGACATATCATTCTAGTGTACACAGTAGTAGATCTTCTCCTTTGTGTTTTTGGAAAATGAGAATGGGCTTCTAAAAGAGCCATGGATTCCAGCCTTTAATGGTCTTTGAAAAATACTAGACTTGAGGGTAGTAAGTTGACGCCATTAGGAAAATTCAGTAATAGTCTTATTTTCCTATTATCATAGAGGCATCTGCTGCTTGGGGAGAAATAATGAGATAAAGGTTTCTTTCCTACACATCAGTACTATTTGGAGATCTCATGGAAAACTGTTTCTGCAGCAAAGAGCAAGTATAGTTCTGCAAGTCAAGGACAGATTGTGTCCTGTGTAACCAGACATACTGACTCCTGCCTGCCTAATATTTAAGTGGAAAGTTGACACTTGGCTCTCTGACACAAGCTCTGACCTGACAAAGCAATATAATCTTCTCAAATAAGGTCAGAATGGCTAGAAAATCCCAGCTATTTACTATTGAGCTGATTTTCAGAGCCAAAGGGTCTGTTTGCTTTAAATCAACATACTCCATCAACCTTCCCTTCACTTTGGAAAGTAAAAACAAAACAACAACAACAACAAAATTAACAAACTTGGAGAATCCCTGAGATTTTTTTTCCAAATTATGAACATCCTTCTGATTTCGTTTTCTAATTTGTAGGGTACAATGAATATAAGTGATAAAGGCATATCCTTTAAAAATATAATCTCAACCCAACCAAAATTAACTGTTTTCAGTTATGATTTCCAGTGGATCTCTTTTCTGGGGATCAGGTTTTAGAAAACAGAATAAATTAATGGCAGATACCAGTCAAAATTCTGTGTTCCTTTAGGACCCAGTTTCTGTAACCTCCTCTTAGTCAAAGAATTATACACACACACATCCACAGCACTATGGTGAAGGGGACCTATCAGTAAAAATCCCTGCTAAGGGCATTTCTTTAATATGTTTGGAATTGTAAGAGGGAGAGGATTTTCTCTTCAAACTCCAGCCTCACATACCTTGGAGCTGATGAATTCTGCACATCCCTGGGATTTGCAGGAGGTTACAGAACAAGATTACACACCGTGGTGATATATTTACTGCAAGGACAACCCAGGCACAGCTGCAGCTTGAAACCAGAAATGTGTGGAAAGAGTCTAACCATGAAATACTTAAGGCTATTATTTCATCGGAGCATCCTTGTATACCCAGGAAATGAAGCCAATCAATTTTGCTTTTCTTTTTCATTGTTGTTGTTGGTTTAATGCAATTTAGTCTGAGAGGATGAAAACTGGTACCTGACTTTATTATTTACTCATGTAAAATCAGGGCTGAGAAAAAAATCAGTCCAGTAACAGGGATTATATGTAGTTAACTGATCTGCAAAGAAGGAGAAGAAGGCAAAGCTCTCCATTTATGCAAAAATGGATGGTGGGGTTTGCCTCTCCTTTTAGGATTAAACTGCAAATGTCATTTAACATTGAATGGCTTTGGAAATAATATCACACTGAATTTCTCAAGTGGATCCCCCAGACTTTTTCCTTTTTCTCCCAGTTCCTAAATAATTATGCTGAGGGCACCGTGGCTTGAGTGGCTAGCAAAAATAGGCAATGCCCTCATGGAGCCCATAACCTTGCAAGGAAAAGAGACATTAAAAAGAGAAGAAGGACATAGATAATAACAGAGTTACAAGCCTCGATAAAGCTAGAAGGACAAAGTACTCCAAGAGAGAACATTACATGCCTTGTAGTTTTGTGTTTATTTATCTGCTTGCTCTGTAAGTCTGTGAGATTCTTGACCGATGCAATGTGTTATTTAAAATAACTGTTTAAAAACTTCGATGTTTTATCATTCTATTCCCAGAGCCTTGCACAGTCCATGGCACATGGTAGACGCTTAGTAAACTTGGTTAGTTATGTTTGTTGAGGAAAATTACAGTTGCTAGAATTACTCATGTAATCCTTACAAAAATCCCATGAGCTAAATTTTGCCAGTATTAGTGTTCTCATTTTACTGATAGGAAAACAAAGGAAAAATTAAATGATTTGCTCAGACTCCCTCAGCTAGTAAGACAGAATGAAAACAGGTCTCTGAACTCTGAAACCAGTGTTCTTTCCCCACATAACACTGCCTCCAGAAAAAATAAGATAAAGAATATAAATAATACTAATGAAACTAACAGACAATATATGCTTGTTTGCATGTCAATAAAGGGGGAAAAACAAAACAAGGAAGGAGGAAACTTCAGAGTTGAACACGGATTAAAATGATTGCAATTCATCCTCAAATAAAAATGCTATAGGATAAAAGCCAAAAACTTTCCTTAGAGTTTTGTATCTCCAGCAACCTGTATTTAAACAGATGTCATTCTTTTTAAAGAACCCTCCTATTCAAACTTTTGAAAAAGAAGATTTGCCTTTTAATGGGAAATCTTTATTCCATCATGGAGGTAAAATACAACTTCACAAGTTTGGTTATCTATTGTCAATTTTAGCAGATTTTTTCCCCTGAACTACTGTAGTTAGCATATAAAAAAGACAGGCTGCAATATATTTGAGGCCAGACTGGAAACATCCACAGGAGGTGTCTTAGCTTGCGCTCGCCATGACAAAGTACCAGAGACTGGGTGGCTTGAACAACAGAAATTTATTTCTCACAGTTCTGGAGAGTGGGAAGTCCAAGATAAAGGTGCCAGCTGGTGAGAGCTCTTTTCCTGGTTTGCAAAGGCCTTCTTGCTGTGTCCTTATGTTGCAGAGAGAGCTGTCTCTCTCTTTCTTCCTCTTCTTATAAGGCCACTAATCTCGTCATTAGGGCCTTACCCTCATGACCTACTCTAACCCCAGTTACCTCCCAGAGGCCACACCTCCAAATATTATCACACTGGGGGTTAGGTCTTCAACATAGGAATTGGAAGGGGTTGGGGGAGAAAAACATTCAGTTCATAACAGGAGGTGTAACTAAAAGAAATAAAACTACTTGCATTACACACACACACACACACACACACACACACACACAAGACTAAGCCACACTCCAAAACGTTAACAAGAAGACCATTGGTGAGGTTATGCCTAATCTTGAGGGACTACCTCTGAATAATAGAAATTAGAGTAACAATCCACAATGGAAGACCAAATAAAGCTAAACAGGAATGAGTCATGCATTTGACATTTTTTAAGAAATCAGAGATATTTAGACATAAATAAGTCAGCAGGAAGGTCGAACACTGGTTTAACTGGCCCAAAAGAGCCTTTTGAATTTAACTTGAGCATCTTGGAGCTATAAGAGCTGAAACATCCTCATTTTAAAAGGGTACAATGTTCAATGAAATACAAAATTTTTGTACAAAACTACTCTATTGACTATGGTTTCCAATTTATTACCAAAGTGGAAGAAACTGAGCACATTTTATATTTTGTTATGTTCTACCTAATTAGCAAAAACAAAACAAAGTATATACTGTAATGCTGCTATATTTCAGTCCTTATGAAAAAAGGTTGATGACCAGTATAACCACCAGATAATCAAAAACTTGTCTTGATTAACTGTGATATTAAGGACAAAAACCTGCACATGGTGTGTATTTATTTTGATTTGTGTCCTGCCTGCTTTCAACTAGAATTTGTGGTGGTAAAAAATAAATCACTATATTTACCAACTCACGTTTGATTGCACAGTACAGAAAACCCCAGCTACAATGGTTTAAGCACATAAGGGAATTTATTGGCCCATATAGTTGAAGACTTAAGGTAAAGCCCATATCTAACACAACTAGATCCAAGAATTCAAAGAGGTCAACAGGTTTTGGTCTCCTTATCTTCATATCTCAGATCTGCTTTCCTTTGGGCTGGCCCCATCCTCAGGCACTCTGTACTGTGGAATAAGATGGAGGCCAGAAGCTCTAGTTTTTCATCCCATCCTGTTGGCCATTCTACTGGAAAATTAACATCTCCTTTACAGTCATGCTAGTAAAAGCATATGAATGCGCTTTGATAGGCCTGACTTGTGTCATGTCATGGCTTCATTCTTGATCCAGTTACTGAGGCCAGGGCAACAGAGCACACTGATAGGCCTGGCCTGGGTCATGTTTCCACCCCTGGGCTCTCAAAAACTAGAATGAATCCCCTCTAAACCACATGGACTGAGAATAGGGAAAAGAAAGTAAGCAAGAAGTATTGAGATTCTATTACCACAAAAGGGAGAAATATTCTTCATGTAGTTGAACACTATGGATGTCTACCCCAATCCAAGTACAATAAAACTGAATCACTGACAAATACTGGAAAGCAGAAGTCATGTATAAATGAGGTGATGGTCTTGGGGGTGAGGGGAAAGAAGTGGAGATGATATGTCATAGAAACCTGGATTGAGAAAATCTGGAATGATCAAGTATAAAACTTTGCTTTGAGTTTCCTAGAAGCAAAAGCAAGGAGAGACTTTCAATCGAAAAGAAACACTCGCCTCATCTAAAGAAAGGAAGCTCCCAGCTTGTCAGGTGATATAGATACTTTTTTGGCTCTGAATTCTGAAAAGAACTTGTCTCCAAGTCCTTTAAATAAGACTGAGCAACATAATGAAGTATTATTTTTTTTAAAAGCAAATTTTTACTGTTGTGGCCTCTCCCGTTGCGGAGCACAGGCTCCGGACGCGCAGGCTCAGCGGCCATGGCTCACGGGCCCAGCCGCTCCGCGGCATGTGGGATCTTCCCGGACCGGGGACGAACCCGTCTCCCCTGCATCGGCAGGTGGACTCTCAACCACTGCGCCACCACGGAAGCCCTAAAAGCAAGTTTTTAAATAGAGGTGGTACACATTCAGCTCAATGAAGGCCAAGGACATAGCATTACACTGTAGCTCTGGAAAGTCAAGTATTCAAAAGGCTATAGTGACTCAGTCCAAGTATGTAACCTAATGAAGGACTCAAAGGTAGAAAACCTACAATGAAATACTAGCCCTGCCACTTATTAACAGAGCCACCTTAGCTAGGTCCCTCTTGTTCTCTGAGCTTATGTTTATTAAATGTAAAGAAGTGGTAATAATAGCAATATTTTCTGACTATATGTGAGAATTAAATTAAGTAACATGTCAAAGTACTTTTAACTCTCTAATATGTATGCAGATAGGTAACATGTTTTCATCAGACAAATTGATACTCTAGGATCTTCTAGATAAAGGATAAAGTCAGATCAGATTACATATATTTTATAATTAATTACATGAAATGTTCAACTGATGAGTCATTAAATAGTGAAAGGCTATTTTAAGTTTTCATTGCAGTACTAGTAAAAGCCTCTTTGACGCCCCACTTTTTATTATTTTGCTCTTAAACTTCTCATGTTTCAAATAAGTGAGGTGTCATCCACAAGAGAAACAGTCATTTTTGTTTGTGAAGTACTTTAAGACAGTGATTATAACACTGAATAAAGCTTTGCAGATATTATTATTACCAATATGATCACTACCACCACCATTACTTCTACCAATTGCTACAATTTATTGAGCATTTACTATTGGCCAGATAGGAAATGAAATGCTTCGCATACATTAATAACAAAATCCCTGAACTAGAAATGAGAAGGGTGATTTTTATAATGCCTCTCAAGAGCAGTAAAACATTAGACTAATCACTTATCTCTGGTCCTGGGTTTCTCTAGGCTTGGACTGGTATTGGTTGCACATCTTTAAAGTTTCCTTCCAGACTTCAATATTCTATTACTACTTTGTCAGGGTCAACTTCATGGTGCAAAGGTTGCTTCTCACATTTGTGGTTTATAAGTGCTTTTACCCCAGTTATGAATTGATACTTTTCTTAGAATGTTCTCTATGGTAGTTTATCAAAAGCAGCACCATCATTTTCTTTCAATGAACTGATGGGATATTCTTCTAGAAGAGAGAAGGGCATGTCTTCTACAATTTGTGGAATTTTGTGGAATGTATTCCCTGGAAGAAAATAGTAAGGAGCCAATAAGTTTGTGTCACTGCCTTAAATTAGTGAGTGGTCATTGTATTTCAAGCAAAAATTCATTTCTTTTTTTTTACCTTTATTTATTTATTTAAAATTTTAAAATTGAGATATAACTGACATAAACATGATTTCTTAAATCCCCTAGCAGTTCAGCAGCTTTCATCAGTTAAGGTCATAGTTAATATACCAAATGGTACCTAGCAGTGGTTTTCTTTTCTTTTTTTTTCTAAATTAATTAATTAATTTATTTATTTATTTTGAGCTGCGTCGGGTCTTTGTTGCTGTGCACGGGCTTTCTCTAGTTCCAGAGAGTGGGGGGCTACTCTTCATTGCGGTGCGTGGGCTTCTCTTTGTGGTGGCTTCTCTTGTTGCGGAGCACGGGCTCTAGGCGCGTGGGCTTCAGTAGTTGCCACGCGGGTTCAGTAGTTGTGGCTCATGGGCTCTAGAGTGCAGGCTCAGTAGTTGTGCCTCACAGGCTTAGTTGCTCTGCGGCATGTGGGATCTTCCTGGACCAGGGCTCGAACCCGTGTCCCCTGAATTGGCAGGTGGATTCTTAACCCCTGTGCCACCAGGTAAGTCCCCTTAGCAGTGGTTTTCAGTTTTGGCTACACATTATAGTTACTGGGGAATTTTTAAAAATATTAATGCCTGAATCCCACAACAGAGATTCTGATGTGATTTGTCAAGGGGGGCAGACTGGATATTGGGATTATTTTTTCCAGTGCTTTCCCAGATGATTCTAATGTATAGTCAAGATTGAGATTTACTGGCCCATCTGTTGTTATCAGTGAGGCAGGGCATCACATACTCGAAGATAAGATGTGCCAATCAGGAAGAGGTGGTGGATGCTCTGTTGGAAAAAATCAGCAGGATCGACTAGTCGGGCCCCAACCAACACTTACACGATATGTGAAACAGGCAGTATAGAAAATGTCTGGTTGTAAGAAGGAGTTTTTACTTATGTATGTTACTTGGGTGGCTTATCAACTGAGTTAAAATGGAGAGGAAACGTATGTCATCTTCAATGGGAGACTGCGCCTTTTTTCTTTTTCTTTTTTTCTGCTGGTTTTTAATTGTCAAAATCCAGAGGAGGCACCTGGGAAAGGTATATATTTACCACATTCTCCTGTCCCTCCAACCCCTTTTGGGCGGCACCAAATTTCTTTTTCTAATTCCAAGGTCTTTTGGACATGGTTTATAATATCATTTTATCCTGCGAGGTCTATTTTAATTGACAGAACCAATAGACACAAGAAATCATTACCAAAATAAGAATCCAACTCGAGTAATCCTTTGGGGATTTCTTTGCTTTCTTAAATAAAATCCAACACATGGTCCTGTTCTGGCATGTTTGGGAAATTATGCCCATTATGTCTCTTTGTTTGCTTTTAAAACCCGCTTCTTTAATTTCTTGCAAATTTTTCTGTCCAAAGCTAAATTGATTCTGCACAGCAAAGATAAACTCCAGTCCAGAAACTAGAAAGAAAATGTTTATGTGGTTGAGGTGCATATTTATAGAATTCCTGATTGGCTGGTGAGACCCGGAGGGTCAGCAGTCCAGCTTCTGGTGGATACAATGGCCTTTTTTTAGTTCTTTGAAATGAGAAGTTTTCATCTCTACCATGAAGCTTTCAGGTCTGGTCTACAGATGGCTGATATTTGTGATCTTTCTTATATCTATTTGTGTCTTCTTAGATGAAATTTTGAGGTTACATGTATAAATAATATGGAAGGAAGTGAATGCTTGAGGTTAATGTTTGTAGGAAAAACCAGGGAGGGGACTTTTTGCTAAAGGTTTTTTAAAAAAGCTACTCTACTTCCTACAGACTGATGTAGTAACCCCAAGACAAGGGGTTTTCACAAATTTTTTTTCCAGTTTTTATAATGAATGCAAAACTGTATCCCATAACCTGAAGCAGAGAGAAATAATCAAATTAGTCACAGTGTTATACAATTTCTTGTTTGTTTGTTTGCCTTTCCATTTCACAATATGATGAGAGAAAAGTAAGATATTTTGAAAAGCAAAAGCGTAAAAAAATAAATTTCCTCCATGTAGCATTTAGGGGTTAAAAAAAAAAAAAGAATAGGAAAGGCCACTAATTATAATATACTCACTGACTACCTGAAGATTTCAGAGTTTTTATTTTTTTGTATTGATTTTCCTATTGGTAGGAGTCCTGACTGTTTTGTTTCCTCATATCTCAGCCTTTATCACTGTTAAATAATGTTAGATATGTGTGTACATGTATGTGTTTATGTGCATGGCATGTGTTAAAGGAATTTAGAAATGTAGTAACAAATTTTCTCATAATACAATTATATTTTGATTCTAAATGTGGATTTTATTAAACTACAGGATACCTGTAAGAAGCTTTGGCTATAAACAGTGATGATCATTTTGTAATGTATAGAAATATCGAGTCACTATGTTGTGTACCAGGAACTAACATAGTGCTGTAGGTCAATTATACTTCAAAAAACAAACAAATAAACAAACTCGCAGAAAAAGAGATCAGATTTGTAGTTACCAGAGATGAAGAGTGGGGGCAGGGGGAATTGGATGAAGGTAGTCAAAAGGTACAAATTTCTAGTTGTAAGATAAATAACAGGGATGTGACACACATGATTAATAGAATTAGCACTGCTGTATATTATACATGAAAGGTGTTAGAGAGTAAATCCTAAGGGTTCTCATCACAAAGAGAACGTTTTTTGTCTTTTTCTTTATGTTGTATCTATATGAGCTGACGGATGTTCACTACATTTTTGTGGTCATCATTTTATAATGTACGTAAGTCAAATCATTATGTTGTATACCTTAAACTTATACAGTGCTGTATGCCAATTATTTCTCAATAAAACTAGGAGGAAAAAAAAGAAGTTTGGGCAGTAAATCTTAGAAAGCAATTTCGATTAGTTTAAGCAAAAATTAAGCTTCATTGCAGGGTTATTGGTGTTATTTCACAGTACCTAAGGGCTAAGATATGTCAGTGTTTTAGGCTGCTTTTAAAATGAACTCAATGATCCCTGACTCCTGGTATTTACACCATGTAGAATCTCCTCCCCGTGAGTGTAGACTGGAAATAGTGACCTATAACAAATAGAATACAGCAAAAGTGACGGGATGTCTCTTCCAAGATTAAGTTATAAAATTCTATAGCTTCCACCTTGTTCTTTCTCTTTCCACTCTGATGAAGGCCGTGATGTGAGCTGCCCTGTGAAAAGCTTATGTAGAAAGGAATTGAGGACAACCTCTATCCATAATTAAGAGGAACTCAGGCTCTCGATGTAACAGTCTGCAAGGAACTGAATTCTGCCAACAACCATGTGAGAGCTTGGAAAAAGATCCTTCCCTAGTTGAGAATTCAAATGAAACCACAGACTAGGTCAACACCTTGACTGTAATCTTGTGAGAGACCCTGAGATGGAAGATCCAGTTAAGCCATGCCTAGATTCCTGACCCACAGAAATTGTGGGGTAATAAATGCTGTTGTTTTAAGTCATTTAGTTTTGAGTTACTGTGTTGCAGAACAATAGATAACTAATATAGTCAGCAACAGACTGGAGGAGCGCTAGGGAAATCCATAAAATGTGTCTTTCTGCTCCTTGATTCTCTTTTTCTCTAGTTGTCTATCTCACTCAACTCTCATTACCAAACCACTTTGCCCTCAGTGCAAGATACACCAATAGCTGCCATTTACCTGCCCTCTGTTTCTGTCATACAGAAGGAAATTAATGTCTTTTTAGATATATTTCCAAAACTCTAATGACGGGAATCAGATTGGCTGATCTTGGATCAGAAATGCATCTCTGAACCAATCATCTATCCCAGGAGGGAAACACGCAAGGAAGAGACTGTGATTGATCTTGGTTGGGTCAAGTGTACTAATGCCACAGTGTCTGGAGAAACTGTGAAGACTGAAGAAGGTAGATGTGTAATTTGTTTCCTTATTTTGTTCACTTTAACCTACTGTTTATACAATTTGAATTACTAGTATATGCTAGTAATATATTTGAATTACTAAGCTCATATATACCATTACTCTAAAAAGTAAATATAGAAAAAATTAAGGTCTCTAAAAGACTTCCCACCTAGAAAATGCATCATATGAAACTTGACATTTGTGCAAGGTACATGCCAAGGAGTAGAAAGTAATAGACACTGACATTCTTGATTATTCAGGAAGGATATGGTTTGACATTTAAGGCCAACTGAAGCTTCATGCACCCATTGTATCACAGGCTCATTTGGCCCTCCATTCTCTGCCTATTTTCCTACATGTGTAGAAAAACTGATAAAATTCCAGCAAAGTGGGGAAAAAAATGTAAGATCAGTTGTTATACCAGGATGGTGAGCGTTAATCAAGCTACAGTATTTCTCTAGCTACAGTTGTGTAATCATGACAAATGAAAAGATCGCTTCAGAACTGCCTATACGTATAAGAACAGAACATTGACTGTGATCAAACAATGTAGACAAAACAAATGGCTTTGCTGCTGTCTCACTGGGATCCAAACAAAACAAATGGTAGAAGATTATGTTATATATATGTATATATATATATTTTTTCTTTATTGGAGGGGACACCCAGATGATTATATTTTGACCATCAGACTTGCTTTGTGTATCAAAGTGTTTTCTAAAAATTAGCTCTGAAATCAGAGAAAATAAGCATACTGTCCTGCTATTTTGGTGTACTAGGAGTATCAGTGAGAGGTTAAAAAAAAAAAATCCTGTTGGAAATGGCCAAGGTAATATGATCATGTGTGCAAGATGCTAAAGGGCAGTTAGTCAGTGCATGGGTTGTCTTTGGAGTCAGAGGCAGGAATGGTGGGGTGATGAGCACACAATATCTATATACAACATGGTAAGTATCTGAGGCACCAGAGCTTTAGAACCACACAAATTGGGCTCAAATCCTGCTTTTGCCAAGTCCTAGACTTAGGGCACATAGTTTATATTCTGTGCCTCAGTTTCTTCATCTTTGAAATAGGGAAAAATTTAAGAGTACCTACCTTTACAGTCTTGTTGTAAAGATGAGATAAAATAATTGATACAAAGAGTCTGGCACAATGCCTAATATATATTAAGCACTCAAATGTTAGCTAAGATTATTACATACTTTTTCATGATACCAGTTATTTAAACTCCCTCAACCTCAATGTCCTTATCTGTCAAATAGGGAACTGATTTTAGCAATGACACCTATAAAGTTGCGTGTATGATCCAGAATATGATATTATGCACTCACTCAATCTAATATATGTTTTCTTAATTCTTTGAAAGTGAGAAGGGAAACTGAGCTGGTAGTTGCTTTGCAATTATCTAGGATCACAGCTGCAGTCAACATGGTGGTAAATTAGTTTCCTAGGGCAGCCATGACACATTACCACAAACTAGACGGCTTAAAACAATAGAAATTTAGCCCCTCTCAATTTTGGAGGCCAGGATTCCAAAGTCAAGGTTGCAGCAGAGCCATGTTCCCTCTGAAGGCCTTGGAGGAGAATCCTTCCTTGACTCTTCCAGCTTCTGGTGGTTCCTGGTGTTCTTTGGTCTATGGCTGCATAAGTCCAATCTCTGCCCCATCTTCACATGGTCATCTTCCCTATGTGTGCCTGTCTCCAATCTCTGTCTCCTTTCTCTTATAAAGACACCAGTCATTAGATTTAGAGTCCACCCCAAATCAAGTATAATTTCATCTGGAGATCCTAAACGAATTACATCTGTAAAGACTTTATTTTCAAATAAAGTCACATTCTGAGGTCCTGGGTGGAAATTAATTTGGGGAAGGGCACTATAGTATTCAACCCACTACAGTGGTGGTATTTGCAAACGCCTCCAATTCCGTGCCGTTTATCTTATTTTCACTTCAACCCATTTACTCAACCCACATTTTGGGAGTAGCTACTTTGTGTCAGACCCAGGGACACAAAGGTAGTTCCTTAAAAGAGTTCATAATATTTTGAGAAAGATGCACACTAAATAGGTCTCTGGAACTATAGTGACAGAGAGAAAAAAAGTGGTGCTTTATCCCTAAGTGGTTAGACAGGGCTCCCGGAAGGAAGTAAAACCTGCATCTGTCACGAGTTCTTTACTCATCTACTCAAAGTACCTATGTCAGATGAAGGTGTATGAGGGGAAGGAAGAAATGGACTTGGCCAGACAGGCCACTCTCCCTCTGGATTACACAGAACTAGGCAACTTATTGGGTGCCCAACCAACTTACTTCAAATACTAATAGAATTGCATCCAAAATTCTAGGCAAATGAATATCAACGGATAACAAATTAGAACCCTGGATTGTAGCATTTAATTTAAAATAGAGCATTGACCTTGAGTCTTCTGAGAAATACATGTATATTTAAAATGGGGAAGTATATTTCAAAATGTATCTGTTTCTGATTATTAATTCACTAGAACAGAATGTCACTGATTTCTGAATTATTTGTTTAATTGACAACAGATTGCCACAATACATGGTGATATTTAAGCTCTCTTTATGGTTATGTTTCTTTTAAGGGGATTTTTTTTTTATAAATCTAATTTCATAAATATAATAGTTTAAAATACTCCCCTGCAGCTAAGTAGTAACTGAAACCTAGATGTTAACTTGTCATTGCACCTCGTTTTGCGAGAATAACTTCAGAGGTGCAAAAACACTTATTTTCAGCGCTTGGAATGTGACAAATGTGTTATCTCTAGACTTTGTGAAGTTCACCCCCACCTCCTCCTATCCCACCTAGATTCTTGGCGAGTGTAGGTGTTATGTTTTCTATGATAGAGGCTGTGTCCTCAGACAAAAGCATATGTGCAAGGTGTGTCACAGGATTCTATTATATTTCTACAACAACTACTTCTACTGGCAGGAGCTGGCTTAGGCTCTGTCACTCCAAAATCAAGCTCTGGAGCTATATTGAAGATGCCTTTGCTTTCAGAAAGCCCTGGTATCTCTAAAGACTAATTTTTAATCTGCGGTAGTTAAACAGAGGGGACTGACATTGAACGAATTGGGAAGCAGGTAAAATTTTTCATCATCCTTTTGCTTCCCTTTCCTATACACTTGCCTATATCTGAATAGGCAAGTGGAACACAAAGATTTTCAAAGAATGTCAATAAATACTTAAAACTTGTTAACCTTTTTTTGTTTTAAGAATAAGAAAATGGTAAGGAAACAATATGGCTGCCATGAAAAATAAATGCAACAATGACATCTTATTGCTTCCAAGAGCAAGCAGAGTTTTCACAACTGTCCTTCAAAACCCAGTTTTACCTATCCAATCTTCAGTCATAGCTATCTTTAAGATTCCTTTAAAATATGATAAAAGATATGGACCTTCTCATCAAAATAATGCATAAGTACAATTTACAAATGTTTTCAGTGGATTTTTGGTAGATCCCCATCTCCCTTCCCTAGGAACCAAGCCCATTCTCCTACCATCTTTAGGCTCAGACCCACTCTCTCAGATTGAAATGGGGTGGGGGGGGTGGTTAGGGTGGCAGTTATACTTCTCCCCTTCGACGTCAGACTAGCTTCTGAATGCCTTCTTCCAAGTTGTCACTCTACAGACAGACCCATTGATCCTTCTTATTTTAGGGGTCAATCACTGCGGGAAAACACTGTGGGGAAACAATAGCAGGATTCCAAAAATAACAATAAGGCAGTTAAAAAGCTTAACTCTTAAAAGGCCCTCACTCCCTTGCTGAGAGTGTTATAGGATGGCTGCTGCCTGATTTTTTCCTTTCAAGATGGATCCCTTCTGATGAACTTGTTGGTTGAATTCTTTCTCCTTCTTTCTAGGAAAAACTCAGAGTGTTTTGAAAGTTAACCTGGGAGTAGATTCTCAAATAGATAGTTTGTAGCCCTCAGCTCCTGTGGACTGGGTGAGCACTATTTAATGGCTCTGGGGATTTTCTCACTACACGGAATCCTTGATCTTTTCCCTAAGGAATAGATAAGTGTCACGCATTTCTTACAAAAGAAAGTCAATGATTTTTAAGAACACTGTAAGGGCATCTTTATGTAAAGAGTTCATTCATTCAAAAAACAATGTAATGCTCACGAACTAAAAGAGAAAGTTGCAGCTTGGGAATACAAAAATGATTTAAAAAGAAAACTACCCTTAAGGAGCTCACAACCAAAATTTTCATTGTTTTCCTATCTTTTCTGTCTTACATTCTTCTCTCACTCAACTTCATTGTGTTGCAGCCTGAGTATTTCTTCAGATTTATTGGATTATTTTGAGTTCTAAAAAAGAGATGCTCACCACTCTGAGCATCACTATTTAGGCTCCTTTCCTCCATAACTCCCCTATCTACAGTTGCCAGATCCAGCAATAAAATAACATAGGACACTCAGTTCAATTTGATTTTCAGATAAACAGCAAATCATTTTTTGGCATGAGGATGTTTCAAATGTTGCATGGGACATACTTATACTAAAAAATGATTGTTTATCTGATTATGACTTACCTGGGCATCTTGTATTTTATCTGGTAACCCTACCCCTACCCCAACCCATCTCTATAAAATATGTTAGCATTTAAATTTAGTGACATCAACAGATTTGAAGAGTGTCTTCTTTATTCTATAATCCTGATCACAGAGGGAAATGGTAAAGCCTCCCTAGGAAACCATCCCTGCCAGGCTGCACTGACTTGCTCCCATCTGACACCAACCCTTTCAGCTGAACGGGACACCTCAGCCATTGCAACCCCACATAATACTGGTAGAGTCTGGAGAACGTTTGTTTTCTTCCCTTTATCTCACTGATGTGAATTTTTTACTTTGTTTTTCAACAGAACAAATCCTGTAGGTCTAGTTTGCCTATCACCTGTCCTGGGTCTAGGTTTGTCTTTTACTTTCTGAAAGGAAACTAAATGAGGATAATGTTGGTAATTACCGAGCACAGATTCTCCAGATTCTCTGTGGCAACAATGCAGGAAAGACTAAAGTCTATAAATAACTTAAACCTAAATTTTAACCTTCTCCTCTAAAAAGCAAAGAAGAACATTATAGGCAGAACAACTGATTTGGATGTCATTTCCATTGTTTCACCTGCTTACAATCTGGTAGGATTTAGAAGGGCTCAAGTGAAGCCCGAGATTTTAGATTAGCTCCTCTCTGACAGAATTGGCTGTTCTGAGCACAGCAGATACCATAGTTATCACAGAGGGAGGTGAACACCAAATATGTAGTTTATTTAATGCAGCACTTTTACAGGTAGAGTATCATGCCAACGGATATCATTTTGTAATCTAAATGTAACTAATTGAAATACGTTATCACTATAATATCTGAAATCAGCCATTTCCATGGTAGTTTAACATGCAGCTGCTTTGAAATGTGCTTGCAGACTAGCAAAATGTCAGAGCCACTTTCAAAGGAAGCTGTCTTCTGGGACATCGTTTATTCTTGCTCATAACTTTAATATGATTACCTCCCACTGTAGTGAACTGATTTTCTATAACATTCTAAAGAGATGTGGTCCACAGAAAAAGCTGGAATATTTCCAGTTAGGATGGCCATCTCTGAGATAGGTAACAGAGACTGAAAAATTCCATGACACCCATATCCTGGGTCCATTGTTAGATTAATTAAACAAGGAGGCCATTAGATGAGACCTCAACAGCCTACATAGCAAACAAAAACCTAAGAATGTAAATGCCTCATGCTTAAGAAATAGAAACCTAAGGACAACGAATCACAAACAGCCAGCTAGGTTTGTCCCAAATAATGCTTACACTGTAGTTACTCAAAGAATTGCCTTGCTTTGCTTCTTCCTTTTCTCTATAAAATTCTTTCCCCAGGCTCCTGTAGTTGGAGCACTTCTCGCCACGTTTGGTTTGTTGCTGCCTGGTTTCAATGGACTTTTGATCAAATAAACTCTTAATATGTGTAGTATGCCTCAGTTTTTCTTTTAACACCATAAAGAAGTCATTTATGGACCTGACATTTGGCTGCACAGAGAAATGGGGTGTCAACCAGATGATTATTCCCCAAGAGCAGAATCTGAAATAGGAGGGCTGTTTGTACTACTGGTATGTAAACCCCACTTTTTAGGGAAACACACAAGGGCTCTATAGTTCTGAAATCTGCATGTGACTTTTTAGGGATTAAGGAAGAGTTCAGAGGACTTGCAAACAGCTTACAACTTTCAAATGAGGCTGTGCTAACCTACAAGTAAATCAGAATGAGTAAGCTTTTAGGGCAGTCAAAGAGTTCTCAGGCCTGAGACTTGAGGCATTAAGGACCTTGCCTTGTAACCTGATTAAGAAATGCCCCTGCCTGTATGTCTTATCTGCTGCTCAGGATAAGTCACATTGCTTTTAATTATTTCTGATTTAGGCCTGGCTGGGGGTGGATCTCTACTGTTTTGATTATATCTGCGGGTTCTGATGATCTCATTACTTTGTTAATTAAATTTTTAGCTTATTTTAATCTTCCTTTAATAGTTCACTTTTAACGATGGGGAAGAGGAAGTAGCACCTCAGAGAATAGTGTCTGCCCGAAAGGTATTTCTGCAGCCTTCCTTCCTATGCTTCTTGTCAGGAAGAAGGCCTGCCAGAGAACCCTAAAGACCCAGGTTAAAAATATTCATCCAGGGGACTTCCCTGGTGGTCCAGTGGTTAAGAATCCCCGCTTCCACTTCAGGGGACACGGGTTTGTTCTCTGGTCAGGGAACTAAGATCCTGCATGCTACGCCGTGTGAAAAAAAAAAAATCCATCCAGGTAATTTAGGAAGACACAGACTAAATTACACTTCTGGGGAGAAGTGCAAATAGCCCTAAAGCTCTGGAAACTGCCAGAAGAAAAATGCCCCAGAGGCTGTTCATGGCAAGGTCTCCAGCAAGTGCTATTGTCCCTACTGTTCTTCCCTTTCTGCTTCTTCCTCCCTCCCTCCCTCATCATTCAATTTCATTTGGGAATTATCTCTTCATATCCTTTGCCCATTTCATGTATGTGTGTGTGTGTTAAATTGGTTTTTCTGTGTTGTTTATCATATTGAGATATAATGCTAGCTTCTTATTTGATCTCTTCAGGCAGAGGACAGGCTCTGAAAGGAATCTTTTTAGGTGCGATTATCTACTAGCCACCTAACTCTTGCCACTTTATGTAATGTTAATGCAGGATATATGCCACTGGACACTGGCTCTTTTAGGTGAATGGGAAACAGAAAATGCCAGCTCTTTATTCATTCTTTCTAGGCCAACCCATCAAGAATATCAACACTGGGGACTTCCCTGGTGGGGCATTGGTGAGCTCCCAATGCAGGGGACCCGGGTTCGATCCCTGGTCAGGGAACTAGACCCCACATGCATGCCGTAACTAAGGGCCTCACATGCATGCCGTAACTAAGAGTTCGCATGCCACAACTAAGGAGCTGGTGAGCTGCAACTAAGGAGCCCTGGAGCCACAACAAAGGAGCCCGCCTGCTGCAACTAAGACCCCATGCAACGAAAGAAAGAAAGAAAGTCAACTCTGTTAAACCTTAAAAAATATTTTTGCTTAGTTGTCATTAGTCTTTTTCCTTTTGTTCATAGTGGGCTTTGGTGGCTAGAAGTTTTAAAGTTTCATGCAATCAAATCTATGCTTCTGATTAGGATGTATTTCCACATCAGAGTTTCTTGCAATTCCTGCTTTAAAAACCATTGTGAATATAAATTTTAAAATATGCAATTAAGAATAAAAACAGTTTAAATATAATATGTAACTATATATTATCTATATGATTATATGTATTATATATACATAATTATATATTTTATATACATAATTATAATATATAATATAACTATAATAGCTCAAACCAGCACAGTGTTTCCTGGTGTTTAGCAGTATGACAGTGGACTAACAGAGCCAGGAACTTGCTTGTCTGATCTCTAACCGTATGCCTGTTGTGCATACCTGATGTTCTGTAGCAAAGTCTAAGAACCTTCCTTTTTCTTTTTCCCTTCTTTCCCGAAAAAGTCAGTCTTAAGAAGTAGAATTGAGCAAGGTAGGCATGAGCTTTAGGGCAGAGCGCAAGTGGAATAGGGATTTCCCTGGCGGTCCAGTGGTTAAGACTCCACGCTTCCAGTGCAGGGGGCGCAGGTTCAATCCCTTGGTCAGAGAACTAAGATCCCACATGCCAAAAAAAAAAACAGAGCTTGAGTGGAATGAGGAGGATGTATATCAGCTTTCACTTAATACTTGTAATTGTTAGCTCAAGGTCCACAGCAGGGGAGAATATTTCATGTTCTTATCAAGAAGCTAATTATTTAATAGGAAGACTTTGTTATTTAGGTTTCTGTTGGTTGCAAGGGATAATGACAAGTTAAATTAGCTTAAGCAAAGAATGGAACTTACTGGAAGACTTTGGAGATCTCTCACCGAATCTAAGGAGAAGGTGAATAACCAAGTCACAGGAAAGGCCAGAATGCAGTCGAGTCCTCTGGAGCAACTCAAGTCAGAAGCTTAAATATCCTTACGTTGTTCTCTATGCCTTTCATGTCTGTTTCTCTTCTCTCTCTCTCTGTATTCTTCACATGTAGAAGAAAAAATGACTGCCAAAGGATTCATGATTTTACTTGCAACACATACAACTGCAGGAGAGAGACCACCAGTTCCAGTGTTTCCAGGTCCCCAAATCCCTGTGAATGGAGCCCTTGGCCAACTCAGGCACCCAGTCATGGCTGCTCCTACAGCAGTGGAGCCCTGGGAGAATAAGGAAATGAGGGAGTATTTGAGGGATTTCCCAGAACAGAAATGCTGTGTAGATAACCCCTAATTATCTAGTATGTAGACATTCCTACTTATCTCCATCTCTTAGGGGTATAGGTGATCAGTTTTGCTTTAAACTTATCCTGAGTTAGCTCTGTTCTCTGCAAAGGACTATACTCAACTCTGGTGGTGAACTCAGGAAAAGGACAACATTTATAGAAGTGAGAATTTCTCGGTTAGTATGTTGCCTTCTGTGTTACATGGAGTCTGTAAGAGATTGTCAAAAGTGAGATGTCAAAATGTAAGCCTATCTTTAATGAATAAATTCTACCAGTTACTTTCCAAAAAGATTTCCTATAACCACATGAGCACTGGACATCATTAACCTTTTTAATATACATCAATCTGATAGGTATTAAATGGCATATTGTTTTGTTTTGCGTTTTTCTGACTACTGGTAAGATTGGTATCTTCTACTATATTTATTATCCACTTTACTTTGTTCTCTAATACATTTCCTGTTCCTATATTTTGCCTATTTTTCTCTCGTTAGTTTTTTTTTCGACTTGTAGTAGTCCTTTGTGTGAAGATATTAATTTATTACATTTTAATTTTTTATTATATATTTAATATTAGTAATAATCTCTTCGGGTAATGATCCCTGGTGGTCCAGTTGTTAGGGCTCCGCGCTCCCACTGCAGGGGGCACCGGTTTGATCTCTGGTCGGGAAACTAAGATCCTACATGCCACACGGCACAGCCAAAAATAAATAAATTAAAATTTTTTTAAAAAAACACTCTTTTTTGTCACGTCACCAATTTTTTTTTTCTTTTTTACCTATCATTTGTATCAGCTTTGTTTATGATGTTTCTTATACTGAAACTTTTTTTTTTTTTTGTCAGATGTGTTCATCTTTTCTTTATGGATGCTTATCTTCCTGACTTACTTAAGAAAGTTTTCCCACCCATCCCTACTCTTGTGGATCTATCTGCACATTTTTAAACTTTTCTTCTTCTGGTTTTTATTTTAGTAATGTAGTCCAAGTGGATTTTATTTTGTATATAACGTAGAAGTCTAACTCGCATCTGGAAAGCCATTATTCAGGACTATATAAAATAAATAAACCCCCACCTCTCCAAACATACCCCTCAGAGCAGTACACATTTGATGTTAACCTTAGACTTTTTCTTATGCACATGTAGTCCTTTGATACTTGTGTGTGTGTATGTTTGTTTATATGTCCACACACATACATACACAAATAAATACTACATGTTACCATGATGTTTTTATTTTATTCTTCTTCAGTTTGCTTTCTTTACTTAAAATCCTGCAAAAGAACTCCAAACCAGTAGTATGAGGCTCTACCTCATTCTTTTAAAAGGCATTCTTTTTTTGTTTTTAATTATTTATTTATTTTTTACATCTTTATTGGAGTATAATTGCTTTACAATGGTGTGCCAGTTTCTGCTTCACAACAAAGTGAATCAGTTATACATATACATATGTTCCCATATCTCTTCCCTCTTGCGTCTCCAGCATGCTGTCTTAAGAACTGACAAACCTGACTCATTAAGCCTTAGCCAGTTAACTGTTCCCAGATGAAGAAGTCCCCAGGGTAAAATCTTCAGCTGCCCTAGCTCTCCAGGTCCTGTTCTGAATGGTGAGCTCAAATCTCTGCAAAGTTCTTTACTCAACTCCCCGAGGACAGAGTCACAATATCTACCACTACAAAAAGGGCAACCTTCTACTGTGCCACCTTCCATCAGTCAGTCAGCTCCACAGTCTCTCAGCATTCCGCATTTGCCTGCTTGCTTCTTAATGAGTTGCAGATCTGACTTCTCTGTTTAACACCCTGCATGAAAAAGGAGCATTTAAAGCACCACTATTCTATTGCTGACCTTTTTTGGTGCCTTTTAGTCTATGGGAGGTTTGGGGGTAGATACAGTTAAAAATAACTGAAGACTCCTGCAATATTTATTGATCTCTCATCAATCTTTGATTCCATAGACAGGTACCACTTAACCAAGCCATATGATTCTGATATTGATTCGAGGTTTTTAATCTTCCCTTAGAGCTTTTACTGCCACAGAATCTCAAGCAGGATTCATTCATTCCTCAAATACGTATTGATGCCACTGTTTACCAAGCACTGTGTTAAGAGCTGTGGATATACTGGTGAGCAAAATAGTCACAATGCTGGGTAGTTATGGATTGCTTTGAACAAATTCTAATCCCAAATGTGATTAAAAACATTCTTTGTCTTCAACTGTCCTTTGAAGCATCTATTTAAATATTTGATGCAGATTTAGCCTCCCTTATGTCTTCCTGCCATAAGAAACAGCCAGCTCAGCATCTTTTCCTATTGAAAAGGGAAGGTATTTCATGCCATAGGCACCACCACGACACTTTTCAAATAATTTTTGTCTGAATAGTTTAGTGTCTTTTTAATAGAACCAATATTGTTGATATGGGTTAAAGATGATTTGGTATTCAAGAAATATTTTCTGAGCCCTTACTATATGTAAGACACACTATTCTAGGATCTAGACCCAGAGGCTCTTTTTTGTGCCATGGACTCCTTTAGCTTAGGTCTATGAACTCCTTCTCAGAACAATATTTTTTATAAATTCATAAATTAAAATACATTGCGCTGAAAAGAAAACCAATTGCCCTATACCTTGGTTAACAATGTTAATTCATTTCTATAAGCCCAGCTGTCTTTAAATTTAAAAAAAAACTGTTAATTTTAATGGGAAAATTTATTATGTATTACATCTTACATTCTAACCTAAGACACCCAAACAATTTTCAAAGATTTAAATATATATAGGATATATATCCTGTATATCCACACACACACATACGTAATAAAAGTAAGTTTGTATAAGCAATAATAAAGAATTTGAAAGTAAGCAAACAAGTAATCCAGTGAAGGTTTATTGTATTCACCAAAGGAAGAAGAGATGACTGGATAGTGGGTGGTACATTGGGTTGGCCAAAAAGTTCGTTCGGATTTTTCCGTAAGATGGTATGAAATACCTGAACGAACTTTTCGGCCAACCCAATATGTACAAGGAAGGAGTGAGGGAGTTTGGCGTTGGAAAGCTCATTATGCTTTGTGCACCATTTTCTTCATAGACTTTTTGATCTTTTGGGGGCTCATTATTATCGAGGTCAAATTTTACTTAAAATAAGCTTAAAAATTTATCTCTAGAGCAAAAATAAAAGCAAAACACATGCACACAACAGACTAAAGTGTTGTAAGAAATGAAGATGCTATGTCTTCACCTCTTGCTTGGTATCCACAGGCAAAGCAAACATGTTTGCCTTCATCCAAACAGAGCAATTTGTTCCAATATAAATTTGTTCCCCATAATACTCTGACTACAAAAAACTCTTTCTTTGCCTGAGATCATAATATTGACACAATTTCTAGTACTACATGTATTTAGTGTGTTTTGGGTGAAACTTTTCTTTATACCGGGCATAAAACAAAGTTGCCCAAAAGTGATATGAGTTTTTTAAGAATTATATTGGTAAAAAGTCATTAACTGAACATTCATTTGGTGAGGTACATCTGTTATTAGCTATTAGCATATTATTCTATAAACAAAACTTGAGGATCCATGGATTCAGCTAGGGGTTAAAAAGAAAAAACTGAACAAAACAGACACAAATCCCTGCCTCTAAGGAGCTTATATTTCTCACAGCCTACACAGATGATAATTCCGTTCACAGGGTCAATTTGTTCAGCTCACAGAAGGTGCCTTTTGTCCCTTATTTATGGTCCCATCACAGCACAGTCTTCCACAAAATCAAAGTCCCAAGGAAATACAGCTATCCCATTAAAGGTTTGTTTACTTAGATATTTACTACATCCTCCAAAATCTTCCATACTGATCTCTCTTTGATGCTGCTTGATCTAGGTCAAGGATAGGCAAAGTATTGCCCAAGGGCTAAATCCATTACCTCCTGTTTTTTTATGGGATCACAGCCATGCTCACATTGTTGATGGCTGCTTCTACACTACAATAGCAGAGTTGAATACATGTGACAAAAGATCCTCTAGCCCACAAAGTCAAAAATATGTACTATCTAGCTCTTTATTTTAAAAAGTTTGCCCATCCTGATCTTGATTTCTAGGGTTTCAAGTATTATTGAATATTTGAGCAGATCTAAAGAAGCTTCTTAAGAGATGTGGCCATGGTTATATATTTTCTTATAGCTCTCTTTTTTAAAAAAATATTTATTTATTATTTATTTTGGCTGTGCGGGGTCTTAGTTGCGCCATGCAGACTCTTAGTTGTGGCATGCATCATGTGGGATCTAGTTCCCTGACCGGGGATGGAACCCCTGCATTGGGAGCATGGAGTCTTACCCACTGGACCACTGGGGAAGTCCCCTTTCTTATCGCTCTCTTATAAAGCAAATAAGGAATAGAGCGCCTTAGGAATGGATCTTCAGTTTTTAATTTTTATAATGATACCAAAATTCTCATTGCCCTGGTGCTTAATGGGTGTAACTTTTCTTTTTTTTTTTTTTCCAAAATGTCTCTTAATTATTTTTAAAATTTTATTTATTTATTTTTGGCAGCATTGGGTCTTTGTTTCTGTGCACGGGCTTTCTCTAGTTGTGGCGAGCAGGGGCTACTCTTCACTGTGGTGCACGGGATTCTCATTGCGGTGGCTTCTCTTGTTTCAGAGCACTGGCTCTAGGCACGCGGGCTTCAGTAGTTGTAGCAGGCGGGCTCAGTAGTTGTGGCTCGCGGGCTCTACAGTGCAGGCTCAGTAGTTGTGGCGCACGGGCTTAGTTGCTCCGCGACATGTGAGATCTTCCTGGACCAGGGCTCGAACCCGTGTTCTCTGTATTGGCAGATGGATTCTTAACCCCTGAACCACAAAGGAAGCCCTGGGTGTAACTCTTAATATGCTTAAAACTCTTGGGTGATTTCCTAGTTATTCTTTGGATAAGATTAACATCTTAAATACACCTTAAATGCAATTTACAAGGTGCCTCAGGTTCTAGCCTCACATACTTTTCCAGTCTTACCTTTGGTCTCTCTCTTACTCTCCCTGTAAGGACCACAGGATTCTGCTTTGGGCAAACCTGTGTCCTCTTTGTAAATTCGTTTCATTAGTCTGGAGAGCAATTCTCATCCCCTCAGGTCCAATCCAGGCTAATTCAGATCTCTGACTTTTTGCTGCTGTAGGAAAGACTATTCTGATTGTCCTTCTGTCCCATCATCTAAGTTAGACTTTAATAGTGCCTGTATTTCTCTTTTACACCAATTTTCAAAATGGCAAATATATACTTACTTACACTATTTACTTAATTTCAGTATTCCTACCACGTTCCATAAAGTGTGGGACAGGTCTGTTCTGTTTGTGGATGGATCTTCAGGGCTTAGCCAGTACCTTATTATTATTATTTTTTAAACATCTTTATTGGAGTATAATTGCTTTACAATGGTGTGTTAGTTTCGGCTTTACAACAAAGTGAATCAGCTATACATATACATATATCCCCATATCTCCTCCCTCTTGCGTCTCCCTCCCACACTTCCTATCCCACCCTTCTAGGTGATCACAGAGCACCGACTGATCTCTATGTGCTATGTGGCTATTTCCCACTAGCTATCTATTTTACATTTGGTAGTGTATATATGTCCATGCCACTCTCTCAGTTTGTCCCAGCTTACCCTTCCCCCTCCCCATGTCCTCAAGTCCATTCTCTACGTCTGCGTCTTTATTCCTGTCCTGCAACTAGGTTCATCAGAACGATTTTTTTTTTTTAGATTCCATATATATGTGTTAGCATACGGTATTTGTTTTTTTCTGACTTACTTCAATCTGTATGACAGACTCTAGGTCCATCAACTTCACTACAAATGCTTCAACTTCATTTCTTTCTATGGCTGAGTAATATTCCACTGTATATATTGCCAAATCTTCTCTATCCATTCATCTGTTGATGGATACTTAGGTTGCTTCTGTGTCCTGGCTATTGTAAATAGAGCTGCAATGAACGTTGTGGTGCATGTGTCTTTTTGAATTATGGTTTTCTCAGGGTATATGCCCAGTAGTGGGATTGCTGGGTCATATGGTAGTTCTATTTTTAGTGTTTTGAGGAACCTCCATACTGTTCTCCATAGTGGCTGTATCAGTTTACATTCCCACCAACAGTGCAAGAGGGTTCCCTTTTCTCCATACCCTCTCCAGCATTTATTGTTTGTACATTTTTTGATGATGGCCATTCTGACTGGTGTGAGGTGATACCTCATTGTAGTTTTGATTTGCATTTCTCTAATGATTAGTGATGTTGAGCATCCTTTCATGTATTTGTTGGCAATCTATATATCTTCTTTGGAGAAATATCTATTTAGGTCTTCTGCCCATTTTTGGATTGAGTTGTTTATTTTTTTGATACTGAGCTGCATGAGCTGCTTGTATACTTTGGAGATTAATCCTTTGTCAGTTGCTTCATTTGCAAATATTTTCTCCCATTCTGAGGGTTGTCTTTTCATCTTATTTATGGTTTCCTTTGCTGTGCAAAAGCTTTTAAGTTTCATTAGGTCCCATTTGTTTATTTTTGTTTTTATTTCCATTTCTCTAGAAGGTGGGTCAAAAGGGATCTTGCTCTGATTTATGTCATAGAGTGGTCTGCCTATGTTTTCTTCTAAGAGTTTTATAGTGTCTGGCTTTACATTTAGGTCTTTAAATCCATTTTGAGTTTATTTTTGTGTATGGTGTTAAAGAGTGTTCTAATTTCATTCTTTGACATGTACCTGTCCAGTTTTCCCAGCACCACTTATTGAAGAGGCTGTCTTTTCTCCATTGTATATTCTTTCCTCCTTTATCAAAAATAAGGTGACCATATGTGTGTGGGTTTATCTCTGGGCTTTCTATCCTGTTCCATTGATCTATATTTCTGTTTTTGTGCCAGTACCCTACTGTCTTGATTACTGTAGCTTTGTACGATAGTCTGAAGTCCAGGAGCCTGATTCCTCCAGCTCCATTTTTCTTTCTCAAGATTGCTTTGGCTATTCGGGGTCTTTTGTGTTTCCATACAAATTGTGAAATTTTTTGTTCTAGGTCTGTGAAAAATGCCATGGTAGTTTGATAGAGATTGCTTTGAATTTGTAGATTGCTTTGGGTAGTATAGTCATTTTCACAATGTTGATTTTTCCAGTCCAAGAGCATGGTATATCTCTGATCTGTTTGTATCATCTTTAGTTTCTTTCATCAGTGTCTTATAGTTTTCTGCATGCAGGTCTTTTGTCTCCTTAGGTAGGTTTATTCCTAGGTATTTTATTCTTTTTGTTGCACTGGTAAATGGTAGTGTTTCCTTAATTTCTCT
Source organism: Monodon monoceros (assembly GCF_005190385.1). Taxonomy (NCBI): domain Eukaryota; kingdom Metazoa; phylum Chordata; class Mammalia; order Artiodactyla; family Monodontidae; genus Monodon; species Monodon monoceros. The sequence goes on along the minus strand of NW_021703783.1, from coordinate 72,750,013 downwards.
TTCAGATTTTTCATCATTAGTGTATAGGACTGCAAGAGATTTCTGTGCATTAATTTTGTATCCTGCTACTTTACCAAATTCATTGATTAGCTCTAGTAGTTTTCTGGCAGCATCTTTTGGATTCTCTATGTATATTATCATGTCACCTGCAAACACTGAAAGCTTTACTTCTTCTTTTCCAGTTTGGATTCCTTTTATTTCTTTTTCTGCTCTGATTGATGTGGCTAAAACATCCAAAACTACGTTGAATTATAGTGGTGAGAGTGGACAGCCTTGTCTTTTTCCTGATCTTAGAGGAAATAGTTTCAGTTTTTCATCATTGACAACGATGTTGGCTGTGAGTTTGTCATGTATGGCCTTTATTATGTTGAGGAAAGTTCCCTCTATGCCTACTTTCTGGAGGGTTTTTATCATAAGTGGGTGTTGAATTTTATTGAAAGATTTTTCTGCATGTATTGAGATGATCATATGGTTTTTCTCCTTCAGTTTGTTAATATGGTTTATCACATTGATTGATTTGCATATATTGAAGAATCCTTGCATTCCTGGGATAAACCCCATTTTATCAAGGGTGTGTGATCCTTTTAGTGTGCTGCTGGATTCTGTTTGCTAGTATTTTATTGAGGATTTTTGCATCTATGTTTATCAGTGATATTGGCCTTTACTTTTCTTTCTTTGTGACATCATTGTCTGCTTTTGGTATCAGGGTGATGGTGGCCTCATAGAATGAGTTTGGGAGTGTTGCTACCTGTGCTATATTTTGGAAGAGTTTGAGAAGGATAGGTGTTAGCTCTTCTCTAAATGTTTGATACAATTTGCCTGTGAAGCCATCTGGTCCTGGGCTTTTGTTTGTTGGAAGATTTTTAATCACAGTCTCACTTTCAGTGCTTGTGATTGGTCTGTTTAAATTTTCTGTTTGTTCCTGGTTCAGTCTCAGAAGGTTCTGCATTCCTTCTGGGTTGTCCATTTTATTGGCATATAGTTGCTTGTAGGAATCTCTCATGATCCTTTGTATTTCTGCAATGTCAGTTGTTACTTCTCCTTTTTCATTTCTAATTCTATTGATTTGTCTTCTCCCTTTTTTCTTGATGTGTCTGGCTAATGGTGTATCAATTTTGTTTATTTTCTCAAAGAACCAGCTTTTACTTTTATTGATCTTTACTATAGTTTCCTTCATTTCTCTTTCATTTATTTCTGATCTGATCTTTATGATTTCTTTCCTTCTGCTAACTTTGGGGTTTTTTTGTTCTTTCTTTAATTGCTTTAGGTGTAAGGTTAGGTGGCTTTTTTGAGATGTTTCTTGTTTCTTGAGGTAGGATTATATTGCTATAAACTTCCCTCTTAGAATGGCGTTTGCTGCATCCCATGGTTTTGGATCATTGTGTTTTCATTGTCATTTGTTTCTAGGTATTTTTTGATTTCCTCTCTGATTTCTTCAGTGATCTCTTGGTTATTTAGTAGTGTATTGTTTAGCCTCCATGTGTTTGTAGTTTTTACAGTTTTTTTCCTGTAATTGATATCTGGTCTCATAGCGTTGTGGTCAGAAAAGATGCTTCATACAATTTCAATTTTTTTAAATTTACCAAGGCTTGATTGTGAGCCAAGATATGATCTATCCTGGAAAATGTTCCATGAGCACTTGAGAAAAAGTGTATTCTGTTGTTTTTGGATGGAATGTCATATAAATATCAACTAAGTCCATCTTGTTTAATGTATCATTTAAAGCTTTTGTTTCCTTATTTATTTTCATTTTGGATGATCTGTCCGTTGGTGAAAGTGGGGTGTTAAAGTTCCCTACTATGATTGTGTTGCTGTTGATTTCCCCTTTTATGGCTGTTAGCATTTGCCTTATGTATTGAGTACTCCTATGTTGGGTGCATAAATATTTACAATTGTTATATCTTCTTCTTGGATTGATCCCTTGATCATTATGTAGTGTCCTTCTTTGTCTCTTGTAATAGTCTTTATTTTAAAGGCTATTTTGTCTGATATGAGAATTATTACTCCAACTTTCTTTTGATTTCCATTTGCATGGACTATCTATTCCCATCCCCTCACTTTCAGTCTGTATGTGTCCCTAGGTCTGAAGTGGGTCTCTTGTAGATAGCATATGTATGGGTCTTATTTTTGTATCCATTCAGCCAGTCTACATCTTTTGGTTGGAGCATTTAATCCATTTATATTTAAGGTAGTTATCAATATGTATGTTCCTATTACCATTTTCTTAATTATTTTGGGTTTGTTATTGTAGGTCTTCTCCTTCTCTTGTGTTTCCTGCCTAGAGAAGTTTCTGTCGCATTTGTTGTAAAGCTGGTTTGGTGGTGCTGAATCCTCTTAACTTTTGCTTGTCTGCAAAGGTTTTGATTTCTCCGTTGAATCTGAATGAGATCCTGGCTGGGTAGAGTTATCTTGATTGTAGGTTTTTCCCTGTCATCACTTTAAATATGTCCTGCCACTCCCTTCTGGCTTGCAGAGTTTCTGCTGAAAGATCAGCTGTTAACCTTATGGGAATTCCCTTCTATGTCATTTGTTGTTTTTCCCTTGCTGCTTTTAATATTTTTTCTTTGTATTTAATTTTTGATAGTTTGATTAATATGTGTCTTGGCATGTTTCTCCTTGGATTTATCCTGTATGGGACTCTCTGTGCTTCTTGGACTTGGGTGACTATTTACTTTACCATATTAGGGAAGTTTTCAACTATAATCTCTTCAAATATTTTCTCAGTCCCTTTCTTTTTCTCTTCTTCTTCTGGGACCCCTGTAATTCGAATGTTGGTGTGTTTAATGTTGTCCCAGAGGTCTCTGAGACTGTCCTCAATTCTTTTCATCCTTTTTTCTTTATTCTGCTCTGCAGTAGTTATTTCCACTATTTTATCTTCCAGGTCCCTTGTCCATTCTTCTGCATCAGTTATTCTGCTATTGATTCCTTCTAGAGAATTTTAAATTTCATTGATTGTGTTGTTCATCATTGTTTGTTTGCTCTTTAGTTCTTCTAGGTCCTTGTTAAACGTTTCTTGTATTTTCTCCATTCCATTTCCAAGGTATTAGATCATCTTTACTATCATTACTCTGAATTATTTTTCAGGTAGACTGCCTGTTTCCTCTTCATTTGTTCTGTCTGGTGGGTTTTTACCTTGCTCCTTCATCTGCTGTGTGTTTCTCTGTCTTCTCATTTTGCTTCACTTACTGTGTTTGGGGTCTCCTTTTCGCAGGCTGTAGGTTCGTAGTTCCGGTTGTTTTTGGTGTCTGCCCCCAGTGGCTAAGGTTGGTTCAGTGGGTTGTGTAGGCTTTCTGGTGGAGGGGACTGGTACCTGTTTCTGGTGGATGAGGCTGGATCTTGTCTTTCTGGTGGGCAGGATCACGTCTGGTGGTGTGTTTGGGGTGTCTGTGACATTATGATTTTAGGCAGCCTCTCTGCTAATGGATGGGATTGTGTTCCTCTCTTGCTAGTTTGGCATAGGGTGTCCAGCACTGTAGCTTGTTGGTCTTTGAGTGGAGCTGGGTCTTAGCATTGAGACGGAGATCTCTGGGAGATGTTTCGCCGTTTGATATTACGTGGAGCCAGGAGGTCTCTGGTGGACCAATGTCCTGAACTCAGGTCTCCCACCTCAGAGGCACAGGCCTGACACCCGGCCAGAGCACCAAGACCCTGTCATTCACACGGCTTAGAATAAAAGGGAGAAAAAAAGAAAGAAAGAATGAAAAATAAAATAAAGTTAATAAAATAAAAAATAATTATTAAAAATTTAAAAAAATAAGAAGTATTAAAAAAAAGAAAGAAGAGAGCAACCAAACCAAAAAGCAAATCCACCCATGATAACAAGTGCTAAAAAAACTATACTAAAAGAAAAACAAAAACAAAAAACGGACAGACAGAACCATAGGACAAATGGTAAAAGCAAAGTTATACGGACAAAATCACACAAAGTCCACCGTCTCAATTTTGGGAAGATTCATTGTCTATCCAGGTATTCCAGAGATGCAGGGTACATCAAGTTGGTTGTGGAGATTTAATGCACTGCTTCTGAGGCTGCTGGGAGAGATTTCCCTTTCTCTTCTTTGTTCCCACAGCTCCTGGGGTTCAGCTTTGGACTTGGCCCCGCCTCTGCATTAGGTCACCTGAGAGTGTCTGTTCTTCGCTCACACAGGACAGGGTTAAAGGAGCAGCTGATTCGGGGCTCTGGCTCGCTCAGGCCAGGGGGAGGGAGGGGTATGGAATGCGGGGTGAGCCTGCGGCGGCAGAGGCCAGAGTGATGTTGCATCAGCCTGAGGCGTGCTGTGCGTTCTCCCAAGGAAGCTGTCCCTGGATCATGGGACCCTGGCAGTGGTGGACTGCACAGGCTTCCGGGAGGGGCGGTGTGGATAGTGACCTGTGCTCGCACACAGGCTTTTTTGTGGCCGCAGCAGCAGCCTTAGCGTTTCATGCCCGTCTCTGGTGTCCGCACTGATAGCCGCGGCTCGCGCCTGTATCTGGAGCTCGTTTAGGCGGTGCTCTGAACCCCCTCTCCTTGTGCACCCTGAAACAATGGTATCTTCCCTCTTAGGCAGGTCCAGACTTTTTCCTAGACTCCCTCCCAGGTAGCTGTGGTGCACTAGCCCCCTTCAGGCCATGTTCACGCAGCCAACCGCAGTCCTTTCCCTGGGATCTGACCTCCGAAGCCTGAGCCTCAGCTCCCAGCCCCCACCTGCACTGGTGGGTGAGCAGACAAGCCTCTCAGGCTGGCGAGTGTTGGTCGGCACCGATCCTCCGTGCGGGAATCTCTCTGCTTTGCCCTCTGCACCCCTGTTGCTGTGCTCTCCTCCGTGGCTTTGAAGCTTCCCACACCCTGCCACCCACCGTCTCTGCCAGTGAAGGGGCTTCCTAGTGTGTGGAAACCTTTCTTCACAGCTCCCTCCCAGAGGTGTAGGTCCCATCCCTATTTTTTTGTCTCTGTATTTTCTTTTTTTTTTTTTTTTGCCCTACCCAGGTACATGGTGAGTTTCTTGCCTTTTGGGAAGTCTTAGGTCTTCTGCCAGCATTCAGTAGGTTTTCTGTTGGAGCCATTCCACATGTAGACGTGTCTCTGATGTATTTGTGGGGAAGAAGGTGATCTCCACATCTTACACCTCCGCCATCTTGATGGTCTCCAGCCAGTACCTTATTTATCAATCAAATTTGTGGAATGAACTTATGAACACCACAGAACACTCATACATCAGACAGTTTAACAGTGAACTTATTCTCAGCTCTTGTTGGGAGGGTCAAATTAAGAATGCACTACCTGAAGCATGTTTCCCTGAACGTTTTATATAAGTATGTAAAATTGTTCTATGTTATAAATTGATAAATTTATCAGAATTTAATGCTAATACAATTTTGGGGGAATAGAGTCCTTTTTTTTTTAGTTAGCAAGAGCAAAATACTTTGTTGTGTTTCTCTTTTTCCTGGACGCCACGAAGCTCAAAAGTAAATATATGGCTTATTTACAGGAATGTTCTCCAAACCCAGATTCCTGGTAAAAATTCTTTCTACTTTCTTTACATGGCATATTAGGCCTTTTATTTATTTATTTTAAAAATCTGTTATTATGTAACAACCTAAGTGGGAAAAGAATTTGAGAAAGAGTAGATACATGTATATGTGTAACTGAATCACTTTGCTGTATACCTGAAACTAACACAACATTGTTAATAAACTATACTCTAATATAAAATTAAAAGTTAACATAAAAAAAATTTAAAAATCTGTTAGATATTTGCTTCACATCAAGTTGCCTCACTTTTGAGTAATTTTATTTTGATTGTGTTGAAGATATAACTTTTCTCATTGGAGTAAGTCCAGAAAAATATATAAATAGCACATCTTTGGCCATACCTGAACAATTGCTAAGAATGGAAGCTACAACCAGGCTCAGATGGTTCCTTTTTTTGTTTTAATTAATTAATTAATTTATTTATTTACTTTTGGCTGCGTTGGGTCTTCATTGCTGTGTGCGGGCTTTCTCTAGTGGCAGCGAGTGGGGGCTACTCTTCATTGCGGTGCTTGGGCTTCTCATTGAGGTGGCTTCTCTTGTTGCGGAGCATGGGCTCTAGGCACGTGAACTTCACAACTGTGGCTCACAGGCTCTAGAGCACAGGCTCAATAGTTGTGGTGCATGGGCTTAGTTGCTCCACAGCATGTGGGATCTTCCCGGACTAGGGCTTGAACCCATGTCCCCTGCATTGGCAGGCGGATTCTTAACCACTGTGCCACCAGGGAAGTCCAAGATTCAGGTGGTTCTGAGTGTCCTGAATGAAATTATATGATGGCCTTAGGTGTGGGAAAGAGGTTGGGGAGGGTAGATGTCCTTGAAGTTGCTCTTTTTTTATAAAAGCAGCAAAATAAACTGGAGTCGGTTATGCACTCCTCATGAAATTCAAACAACACTGTGGAAGCAACTAGGCAGAACTCAGCTTCTTGTGCCATAAGTGTGGGGCATAGCCTTGCCTGTGTGTATCCAGTTTGAAAACTAGGACCTGCTGGGTCAATTCTTGCTTCCCTGATAGGCAGGTTTTCAAGTTACTTCCCTAAATAGAGCAGGGGGTTGGGGATGGATGGGAGAGGAGGTGACTTAAAGGAACACATCCCTTTAGGAGGTGGGGAAACTTAATCATAGCTCTGCATTTTCTTCAGATTATTAAACAATGAGTGTTTATGAAATCAAGAAAAATATTTCCCCCCCCCCCCAGAGTTTTCTTTTTAAAGAGTCCTCTGTGTGCTCTGGCTAATTTAAAAAGAACCCCATAGGGTGCTTATTTTTTTACACATATATTGCCAGAGTAGTTCCTGTTTTGGTTTAAATGTGTTCCTTCTTTTTAGTCAGATGAAAGAGAACTTTCTTTAAAAAGAATTTGTCTGCTGATTCTGTTTGTTCGAATGAGCCTAAATAAAACTTCTGTTAAGAGTTTAACTGTTGAGCTAAGTCCTCTCAGCTAAATTATCTGTCAATTTTCACTCTTAGTTGGACTATGTAACTGGAGTGTTCTTATTACCCTCTTTCCTACCTGAAATGTCTGCCTCCCCCGAAGACTCCTCTGAAGTAAATGTATTGAGCAAAGGGCTTTTTCCCTCAATTCGGTTAGCTTATTCCTCATGGAGTGTGATGTTAGGGTGTGGGTGTGTGGAATATGCTAGGCGCCATAAGTAAGCAAGTCATTCTGCAGCAGGCAATGGCCTGGGAGAGGAGTGACTAGGTCAGCCTATGGAGAAATGACATCTTGAAGGCTTTAGAGATGGTGACAAATGTCTAAAGGAGAAGGGCCGTGGAAAGAGGATGTAGAAGCCCCCAAAGTTGTCCCCCATCAGCCTAGCATGCAACTATAACATGAAGCTTTCTTAATGCAGAGTTTCAGTCAAGAGGAAGTTCTGGGATGATACAACAGGAAAAATAATTAAACAAGCAAGCAAACGAAGAAACAAATAATTCTTTGATACATGCTGAACATGGATGAAACTCAGAAACATTGTGCTAAGTGCAAGAAGTTTGATGTAAGAGCCTGGAACAGGAGAAAAGGGGGCAGGGCACAACCATTAAAAGAATGACATAGCCCTTGAGGATACAACATAAACTGGTTAGAACCTGTTAGGTCCAAGATGGCAGAAGATTTGACTTCCAGTAGACCTCAAGCCTCGTTATATGCTCATTGTAATACATCAACATGCTAAATGACACACCCACAGGCACCATGACAGTTCCAAGGCTGACCACAGAAGGCCAAAAAGTGGGCGGTGACCAAATTCCTGGAAATCCCTGCCCCTTCTCCAAAATAGTTGGAATAATCCTCCCATTCTTTAACCTATAAAATTACCCAGCCCGTAAAAACTAACCACCCCATATTTGGGAGCCACTCTAGCCTTCTGAGACAGACCGCATTCTGCCTATGGAATGTGTATCTCTCTAAATAAACCTGCTTTCACTTACTATGGCTCACTCTTGAATTCTTTCCTGCAGGAAGCCAAGGACCCCATCCCAGGGCCTTGCCTGAGACTTGCGACATGACCGTCCTCTCTGTGCCCCATTCTCCTGCAACAGGCCCATTTATTGCATGATTTCCTTTATATAAAATGTCCAGAATGGGCAAATCTATAGAGACAGTAAGAAAGTTAGTGGTTTCCTGGGGCTGGGAGGGCCAGGGGTAAGACTGAGATTTTGTTGAGGGAGATGAAAATGTTCTGAAACTGATTGTGGCGATGGCTGCACAAGTTGATAAATTATCTCAAAATCATTGAATGGTACACTTGAAATGGGTGAATTTTATGATATGTGAAATATATCTCAATAAAGCTCTCAATAAAGGTGAGATCATCTATTCAAAGGGACTAAGGATAGATCTTTCAAGGATAAAGATAGAAGTGCTCATCTTAACTCTCATAGCCCCCATCACCTAAAGATTATACAGACAGCTTTGTTCCTACAAGGGAGAAGACCATGAAATGAACCAATCCTGAGTGCTTTAATGCTGTGTCTCTTACTACTGTTTCAATGTTTGAAGTCTACTTGTGCAATAAATAGCAAGGTCAGACATTATAAACAACAGGGAGAAGGACCATTCCTTGAGTTTGAAGGTGGTCATCACAGTCAGAATTCAAATAAGTTCTCAGAAGATGAGAATGTTTCCTACATTTTGCTGAAAATGATGAAAGATTTAAAGAAGAGGCCTCTACTAAGAAACATGCAAATATAGAATGTGTTCAACACATGCAGTAATGCTAATAAAGGATCCTTTGCTTTCACATTCAACTAAATCAAACTGTAAACATTATCTAGGCTGAAGATTGCTTCTGCTTCATTTACAAGTATTTACTAAACAAATGGCTAAGAACACAAGATAATGGGAAGTTTCTTACTTTATCCCCTTTGGAAAATAAATGCAATTTGACATGCTAATCATAGCCCCCCCTTCCTTTTTTTTTTTTTTCTTTAGAGGACTTCTCCTCCGTAGCTAGAATATAGTCTTTTCAGGAATTTGGATCAGACTCACTTGCTATGCCCCATAAATGATACATCCTAAATTGCATTTTCCAGTGGGATTTCAACCCTTGAATTCCTGCTAAAGTATACCAAAATGCATGATGGTTTCCACAATCATGTTGGGCATCTATTAGAACCTCTATATTTATTTATTATTATTATTTTTTTTGTGTGGTACGCGGGCCTCTCACTGTTGTGGCCTCTCCCGTTGCGGAGCACAGGCTCCGGACGCGCAGGCTCAGCGGCCATGGCTTACGGGCCCAGCCGCTCCGCGGCATGTGGGATCTTCCCGGACCAGGGCACGAACCCGTGTCACCTGCATTGGCAGGCAGACTCTCAACCACTGCGCCACCAGGGAAGCCCTCTATATTTATTTTTTTATTGCACTTACTTTTGCAGCTAGAATGAGGTTTTGTTTTAGTTGGACATTTAGTTTTAAATGGATGACGTGACATTACTTAATGCATGTAAATGCTAATCTGCTTTGCGATTTTAAATTCAAGTTCCTTAAAAAGGGCAAGTTGCTGCTTTTCTCAGAAGTGAAAATAAAAGCATGGACCATGCCAACATTTGATTATATGATGATTTTACCAAGCTTCCTGAGTATTATCTTCTCTCTTGAGAGTAACATATGGACATCACTTTATATTCTCGCTTGCCTATTGTCTCAGAAGCTGAGAAAAATTCATTTTACCTAGACTGAAGAACCTCAGAAAAGCAAATAACCACTCAAAATTTATTTGATACTTAAAGGCAGTGTTTATATATTAAATTAGTATGCTTTTTTTTTTTTTTTTAAGGGACGGGATTTCTGTTTGAGATAGTATATGCCTGGATAAGAAGTTTGTTTGCCAGCTTTAAATTACAAAATTTTGCCATTACTTTTTTAAAGCAGTTGTTCTGAAACCTGAGTGTCTAAATAGTTGAGCCCCACTCCTAGAGTTTCTGATTTAGTAGGTCTAGTTTGCATTTCTATCAGTTTCCTGGGGTGATGTTGAGATGGCTGGTCTGGGGACCACACTTTGAAACGCCCCTGCCCTATTAGAAGGGGAGGTCCATGTGCTCCATATTCAGAAGGTTATAACTACTGTAGGCCAGGATCATAAACTTATAAGAACTTTGTATGATTCCTTAAAGTTTTCAGTTTTCCAAAGTTGATTCTTATCATCTGTCTCTTTCCCCACACTATAGTTAAATCTTAAAACTGAAATAGATTGTTGGTGCTGGGAAGATGCAGAAAAACATCCAATAAGCCTGAACACTGGGGGTCTGCCCCAGGAGACAGAGTCGATGGCGACAGCTTTAAAAAGAAGAAAGTAAGTAGAGTCATAGGATCTGCTAAAAAGAAGAATAAGAAGGTCTGAGAAGGAGGAGAGATAGACACAAAAGCAGCCCTTCTTGCTGCTCTCCAGGCCCTCCATGTTAGCTCTCAGAGGTCACCAGACTCCCGTTAGTTGCTGGGGAAGAGTGACCATGGGGTCAATCCACTTCCTCGTTCCTCCTGCCAATTTAGGCCAAAGGAGAAGTGAGATGCTCAAATAGTCTAAAATAGAAGGTATTTTTGCTGCTTTCTCTTATCTGCCCCTAGGGATAGTTTTCATTCCAGAGAAATTATTTTATTTGGCAGATTAATGTTTTAATATGTCCTTTGATTCATTTTTCAGTGAGCCTTTTAAGAAATGTAGCTGTGTTTTCCAGGGTATGTCAGCCATGAGAAGTCTCCCAAGCTGCGCCTTGAGTTTTGTTTTTTTTTTTCCTTCTACCGTCTCTGCTCATCTCCAAATAGTTTTCTACCTTTATAAGGTTTTCTTTCTCACAGTCCCTTTTAGAAAAGGTAGTATCAGGAACTCACCTCCAAGTTTTGCAGTTTAGGACTTGAGGGTTCAAGTCTGGTCATAAGACCTGGAGTAAATTACTTATTTTCTTTAGGACTGAAACCTCACATGTTAAATGCTGTCAGTTATACTTAAACCTGGTGGTGTTTCTGGGAGAATTAAATGGGATGCCTCTAAATTCTTAGTACAATGTCTGGTACACCATCAATGATGTTAATCTGTATGATCATTGTTACTGCTGCTGGGAGGCAACTCTTTAACCCTTTTTTCTCCTCTTCTTTCCAAACAATCCCAAGTGCTTTATGGAGAAGAAACAGTGTTGCCCTAAATCTGTACATCACCCTCTGATTTCTAGTTCTCTTATGTTTCTTGATCTAAACCTAGTACAACTGTCTTAGTTTGTGCCCTTGGATTCCTACCTAAGCAAAGCAAGGCAGGTTGCCAGATGGGGAGGCTGCTAAAAGTGGTCTCCTTCCTGTGGGTAACCAAAAAAAGAATAAACAAAAGGCATTAAGTCTCTAGTTGAAGAGATGAGCCCACATGAAAGCTAAATTATTTAAAGATTTAAGTGAGAATTGGAGACAAAAATAGAAGTCATTTCAAATTATCCCTATTTAATTCATCATCCTTAGGGCTTTCCAAAAAATAAATCTGGTCATATCACTTCCCTGCCAAAAATACTCACACACCCCTCACTCCCAGCACCCTATGCCCCTCTCTACCCACCAGTTTTTTCAACATAGTTTATCTTCCTCATACTGGTTTAAGTCTTTAAGATACTCCAAGGTCAGGCCCCCTCTTTTTCTTCCTTCCAGAGACCTAATTATGGGCCAACTTCACTGACTCAGCAGAGATCACTCACTTCTGGGGCTTCCTTATCTCCTTTTGCCTCCATACACACCCCAAAATAAATGCCCTGTCTCTCTTTGCTATTAACACTCTGTAAAGAACTCTCCTGCTTGAACCTGTACTTGTTGGTTAAGCTGTGAGTTTTCTAAAGCAAGCACCAAGGACACCTAGCACTCTATCTGGAAGTAAGTTCACAACAGAGGTCGCAGTAGATAAATACTTCAGTGAATGCTGTCAGCTGACCAGCAACAATGAGGCTCCTCCAGCTTAGCAAGGAAGTCTATGGGCCTAAAGGTGTCTTTGGGGAGGGAGGGGCCCGATAGGGAATAAGACCTTTGCTGAGTGGGGATTACAGGGAGGGGAGGTGTGAGGGGGTGGGGGGGGAAGGCCTACTGGGCAACCTTGTGAACTGTAATACAGCCATTAAAGAAAAAAATCTGGGACTTCCCTGGTGGCGCAGTGGTTAAGAGTCCACCTGCCAATGCAGGGGACACGGTTAGAGCCTTGTTCCAGGAAGATCCCACATGCCGCGGAGCAACTAAGCCCATGCGCCACAACTACTGAGCCTGCGCTCTAGAGCCCGCGAGCCACAACTACTGAAGCCTGCGTGCCTAGAGCCAGTGCTCTGCAACAAGACAAGCCACCACCATGAGAAGCCCGCGTACCACAACAAAGAGTAACCCCCGCTACCCCCCTCTCGCTGCAACTAGAGAAAGCCTGTGCTCAGCAATGAAGACCCAACACAGCCAAAAATAAATAAATTAAAAAAAAATACAAAAAAACCCTGACACTTTCCTAGCAATAATGCAGGAAGCCTGGATCACAGGGATGAAGCGAGAGACTGGAGTTTAGGAAGGACACCTCTTGAGCAACTTCAGGATAGAATGGCAATGTGAGAGAGCGGCACACAAGCAAATGACACGCATAGGTAACCTGATGTAAAAATACTAAAATGTGTCTACATAACATGTGGGGAAACAAAACAAGAAACATTAAATGGGCGCAATGTGGACACTACCACAGTATTTCTTAAGCAGCATATCCAAGTCACTTTGGTCTCCATTTCATTTGCTTTGGAAATGCAGCCTAAAACAATGTTTATCTACAAAAACTATTTATGCAATAATCTAACACTTATGGCAGCCAGGAAGACAGTGCCATAGAGTTGAGTTACTTTTTAAATATTGACTGTCCGATTTTAAGCAGCGACAACTCTGTGTGATTCGTCACCTGACAAATTGCACGTCTTGTGGGTTTTTTTGTTGTTTGTTTTTTGTGGGTTTTGTGCGTGTGTGTTTTCTTTTGCAAGTAATGGTTTTGATGGACTCATTTGTATTTAGATGTCTATTTAACATCAGTCAACAGCATTTACTATGTGTTGGCCTGTTTCTTAGGCATTGGGTGTACAACAGTGAAGGACAGGGACTTCTCTGGTGGTCCAGTGGGTAAGACTCCGTGCTCCCAATGCAGGGGGCCCAGGTTTGATCCCTGGTTGGGGAATTAGATCCTACATGCCGCAACAAAGATCCTATGTGCCACAACTAAGACCCCGTGCAGCTAAAATAAATAAATAAATAAATATTTTTTTTTAAATAGTGAATGACAGAAGATGCCTGCTCTGTAAGAATTTACAGACTAGAAAGGAAGAGGGTCTAGTAAACATAGTAAATCTAGTATGTCTGATCAGTACCAGGGCCAGGACAAGGGGAAGCAGAATACTGTAGTGACTCAAGTCCAGAGAGTCAGGGAAGGCTTCTTAGAGGATGAGCAGAAATTAGCTAGGGAAAAAAAAAAAGGGAGGAGATATTCCAGGTGGTGGGAATAGCATATACAATGAATAGTTTATGCTATTAAGCTATTATTAGCTTAATTTAGTGCTATCGTGTTCATAGATTAATAGTTTAGATGAGTTCCCAATAATGAAATGCAAAAGGTGACATTTAACGACTTAAAATTTATTCAATTCAAAAGACCATGCTTTATTCTGATATGGATACCTTTCCTACTGTGGGGATATTATAATGTCATGTTTTCCGCAAAATGATAGTGACAGCAGATGGTAAGGTAATTCTTTAAAAAACATCTTTGGCAAAATAAAAGATTTTCAAACTGTGTTGATCCCTAAGTTTTACTAGTCTATGAAATAGAAAAAGAAGTTCATTCCCTCACCCTATATAAATGTTTTTTTTTTCTTCTTCTCTCCTTCTTTTTGGTTGAATAACACAATTACTCAAAAAGTCTACAGATTTGGATTTGTTAGTCCAAAGCAAACTGTTCTAGTACCATTTGAGCTGAGGGATGGGAATATAATGCCCAGCCCTTTGAGGATTCTAGTTAGTTGCCTGATAGTATCCTCTATAGAAAGTACTTTCTGAGCTCTTAAGCACTCCAAAGACCTGACGTTTGTTACTTGCGAATTTATTTTGAAACCCAGGTTCATTTTCTGGATTGTTTTGACATATTTCCTAAGATTTTTTTTTTAGTGCTTTGATTGAAAATTTTCTAGGTTTTAGAAATTAATTTGATAATTATCAAAGTGCCAGATGACAATATATATAAGCTGGCTTATATAGATATATAAGCTTATCTATATATAAAGATATAGATATATGTATTTGAATGTTTACTTAGTGCTGGAGACAGTGCTAAATAATCTCTAGTTATTCTACGTAGTCTTCACAACAACCTTTATAATTTTTAGATTACAATGCAGAGAGGTTAAATAACTTGCCTAAGGACACAGAGTCAAGAGATGGGTTTGTAAATAGTTGGGAGTGCCCTGTAGTTTAGCATATCAAAAAGATGAGAAAGTGCCTTTATAAACTCAAAAGCTGTCAAGAAACACCTTGTTTCTTGGATGGGAAGAGCCTTACTAAACTTCTGGAACAACATTACTAAACATATATGTCTGGATTTGAAAACCATTAGCAATTAACATTGTACACTATCTAAAGCTTACATTTAGGACCAATATTTATTCCCTTTTTTTTTTTTTTTTTTTCTCCTTGAGTACTCCCTAGATCCTCTCGGGGTAAAAGAGGAATGTCTTAAATCCATTTGTCTGTTAAAGGAAAGATTTAAAATGGTAAACACACACATACAATAAAAAACAGTGGGAGGAAAAACCCTTCAAGAATATGTGAGTTAAACTTTCTGTTAACTCTATTCAGCTGAATTTCAGAAGCATTCAGAAAGGGTCCAGCTGCTGCCTGGGAAGGCAGTTAAAAGTACTGGACATTTCAGGGCTTCCCGGGCTTCCCTGGTGGCGCAGTGGTTGCGAGTCCGCTTGCCGATAGAGGGGACACGGGTTCGTGCCCCGGTCCGGGAAGATCACATATGCCGCGGAGCGGCTAGGCCCGTGAGCCATGGCCACTGAGCCTGCGCGTCCGGAGCCTGTGCTCCGCAACGGGAGAGGCAACAACAGTGAGAGGCCCGCATGCTGCAAAAAAAAAAAGTAGTGGACATTTCATAATGTATGCAAATGTTAAGTCATTACATAGTATACCTGAAACTAACATGATATATATCAAATATATTTCAATGAAAGAAAAAAAAAGTAGTGGAGGAAACATGAGCTGGGAGACAGGTCTGAGTTCAGATCCTAGCATTTTGTTATCTTCATTATTTCTATTTTGTAGATGAGTCAATTTAAGCTCAGAATTAGTGGGAGTCCAAGTTGGAGACTAGGCTTGAAGGAGAAAAACTTTCCCCTGATTTCTAATGTAATGCTCAAGTGACTGATGGTGTAAGGAAAATGAACAGAGCTGATGATTAAGGGTAGGTGGGGTTTAGAGGGATATCAGAAAATCTTGTTCTAGGGCTATGGTAATTTTAAAGATTTACTTGTTTCCCTATCTCCTTTTTGAGTAGTGAAAGAGGTTTCAGATCCCTAGTGAAGTAATTAGCATGACGTTTATTTTTAAGCACACATATCTGAAAAGTCCTAGAAGGAAACAAATGTACCTATTTCCCATTATTTTTGATGCATTGATGCATTTAATCAAAGAAAATAACTTCACAAGTCAATGCTTTTAAAGAATTTATTTTTATTATCCTTTAAAGTATTTATTTCACATGTAACTACCTAATTACTGTGTATGAATGAAAAAATAATCTAGAAGTTATTCTTTCAAGCCCCGTTTTACGTATTTCATTTAAACAACAAAATTTTTTCTCCTACTGCTTTATAGTAAATTCTACTTTTCCTTCATTTCTATACCCTTTGGCTCAGTACTGTGTTTTGCAATATTGATGACCAAGTAAGCTCAGGATATTTATTTCCATCTGGCAGAGTTCAGCTTCTGCCTCTTGTTTGCTTTCTCCATCTGCCCACCCAGCTCACCATCTTTTTTTTTTTCCTCCTCCTTAATGGAGTTCGGGTTAACCCTCTCGCAGGCCTAATCCTTTTAGCAGGCTTACGCCTTCGTTTTTTTTTTTTTCCCTAGTTTTGCAAGTAGGACTTCAAATAAACTTAAATGTCTGTGCCTAATACTTTCACAACCTTCACATTTTACCTTTTTTTTGTTTTTATAAAGAACAGCAGAACGCTAAGGCTCAGATAGTTACTTGGATTAGAAAAAAAGGAAACAACCTTCAGTTTTGCGCGTAAACGGTGTAAAATGCATTACACAGATTTTTTTTCTTTTTACAGACTAAACTTATTACGGTTGCCATACTCCTCTTCAGTAACAGGCTTTCTTATCAGTTTTAACCTGGGTTCAGTAAGGTCTCCACTCTGACTCCTGAAGTTACTGAAACAGCAACCACAAAAGGCTTACTAACCTTTTATTTATTTATTTTGCAATTAAACTTTGACAAAGACATCCCCCAATCCTCCCTAAGGGTGGAGCATAAACGGCGCTGTGGCGTCGGCTGCACGTGTGCGAGGGGAACTAGGCTCCGGAGGCTGCAGGATGCCCCGCAAGAGCCGGTTCTCACTCCTTTTCTCCTCACTCCCTGTATCCTCAGCACTTGTACCCGCATCCCGCTGCCCCGTACGCTCTTCCGGCCTTTGGAACCAGCCACACAGACTCGGCGTGGGGACAGGATGTAAACACCGAGTACAGCTAGCGGCCGGTGCCGTGCAGGCCGATCCGTGCCGCCGGCGCGGGTGTAGACAGCCTGAGCCGGGCGGCTTTTATCTGCACAGCATTAAGCCTCCTTGCAGGCGAGCCCGGGCAGCGCACTCCTTCAGAGGACGCGCTGGCGCGGCGCCTAGACTTGCTGAAGCGAGAAGGAGGGGCGAGGGCTGGGGGCGGGGCTTTCACACGCGCACCCTGTTTCCTCCGTTCCCCGCCACTGCTCCCCCTTCTCCGGCTGCCACTCGGGGGTTTATTTGTTTACAAGCGGATTACGTCAGCTCCTCCCTCTCTTCCCGGTCTATGGGCCCGCCCCCTGGCCCCTTTTTCCCGCCCCCTCCGGCTCCGAATCTGCTTGCGTCACAATGGTGCGATCTCCGGAATGGCTGGAGTCGGCCGTCACGCTCCCGCCACGCCACTTCCTTTCCGCGGCGCTATAAAAAGTGATGCACGGCGCCTGCTTCTCTTTGCCGGTCTAAGCTGGAAATGCAATTGTTTGAACCTTCGGAAGCTGCGGAGCTGGAGGCGGAGGCGGCTGGGGAGGTCCGAGCGATGTGACGAGGCCGCCGTCGCTCATCTTTTCCTCTCTCCTGCCGCCTCCTGCCTCAAAAATAACTTTTTTACTATAAAGAAAGGAGAAAAAAAGTAGCCGTTCGCGCCTCACGCCCTCTCTCCCTCTCAGCCCTCTGACCTGTGAGGGAGCCCGGGGTGGCCGCTCCGCCGTCGGGGTCGCGCCGCCGAGCCCCGGCCGCCCCGGGCCGCCCCCGCCCGCCGCCCCCATGCATCCCTTCTACACCCGGGCCGCCACCATGATAGGCGAGATCGCCGCCGCCGTGTCCTTCATCTCCAAGTTCCTCCGCACCAAGGGGCTCACGAGCGAGCGACAGCTGCAGACCTTCAGCCAGAGCCTGCAGGAGCTGCTGGCAGGTGAGCAGGCCACGGCGGGAGGGCGATGGGCGCTGGGGGACGCCGCCGCACATCCCCGGGCCGAGCCGTCGGGGCCGCGGGAGTCTCGGTGGCGCCGCGCTCGGGTCCGGCCGCGGGACGGTGGCTGGCGCGCTGGGGGGCCGCTAACGGCGGGTCCCGAGGAGGCTTTGGGGGCTGGGCCGAGGGCGCTCCCTCCCCCCACGGCTGGCAAACCGAGGGGAGAAGAAAATAGACGCACAACAAAGAAACTAAAGCCGACCAAGTCTGGAGCTGTGGTCTTCGGACGGTCCGCGGGTTTGGGGGACAAAGGAGCCGCGGGGCTGGGGTTGGTTCGACGCCCTCTTTCCCCAATCCCGTCCAACCGTTGCGGGCTCGGCGGCCCGGCCCCGGGGTGGGAAAGCGCGCCGCTGCCCCGAAGCCAGCCCGGGACGGACGTGCAGTCTCCCCCCTCCTCCTACCCCTTCCCATTAATCATCGGATTTGTCACGGGTACAATTACAGCCCTGCCCAGAGCGTGGTTTAGGGTTGGTTGTTTTACTTCCCTTCGGGGTTAACAGTCTGGTGGCGCTTCTCTCCTCCAAAGCTGTAAACCCCATTGTGTGCGTCTGGGGTGGGGTGGGGAAGTAAACAGGCTCCCGGCTGGCGGAGGCTGCGCGCCTGATTCCCGTTTTGGCGGCCCAACCGGTTGGTTCCCGGAGATTGTTTTGTCCCGTACTACTGCTCTTTCTAAAACCCGGCCCGCGTTTCCCATCTCCGCACACGCACAGCCGCGAGCGCGATGCTGGGCATTTAAAAAAGTTGATAGTTCGCATTTTCACTCCAAGGAGCCAGCGGAAGAAGGAAACTACGGCGGGAACCAGCAGTAACGGTGTCTAAGCATTGTTTTCTCTGTTCTTTTCTTCTATAGAACATTATAAACATCACTGGTTCCCAGAAAAGCCCTGCAAGGGATCAGGTTACCGCTGTATTCGCATCAACCATAAAATGGATCCTCTGATTGGACAGGCAGCACAGCGGATTGGACTGAGCAGTCAGGAGCTGTTCAGGCTTCTCCCAAGTGAACTCACACTCTGGGTTGATCCTTACGAAGTGTCCTACAGAATTGGAGAGGATGGCTCCATCTGCGTGCTGTACGAAGCCTCACCAGCAGGAGGTAGCACCCAAAACAGCACCAACGTGCAAATGGTAGACAGCAGAATCAGCTGTAAGGAGGAACTTCTCTTGGGCAGAACAAGCCCTTCCAAAAACTACAATATGATGACTGTATCAGGTTAAGATATAGTCTATGGATGCATCATCTTATAATGGATGGATAAATTTGATTTTTGCTTTGGGTGGGCTCCTCTTGGGGATGGATTATGGAATTTAAACCATGTCACAGCTGTGAAGATCTGGCACAAGATAGAGTGGTAAAAAAAATTTTTAAGTGACAGTGCCATAGTTTGGACAGTACCTTTCAATGATTTAATAGCCTGTGAGTCCAAGTAAATGATCACCTTATTTACTAGGGAGTGAAGTCCTAGGGTGGTTTTAGTTTCTCCCAGACATGATACCTAAATTTTTACATCAGTCCCTTTAACGCAAATCTGTGTTTCAAAGAACCTTTCTCTGCAGTAGAACTTGCAGAGAAAATTTGCACTATGACACTTAAAGTTGTTATCCTTTCTGGCAGCTCAATAGGAAAGCTCAACATTTTAAACATGGTAGTACTGGAAATTTTATGACAAGATTTTTACCTAGCACTTAAATATGTATAAATGTACATAAGACAAACTAGTAAGCATGACCTGGGGAAATGGTCAGACCTTGTATTATGTTTTTGGCCTTGAAAGTAGCAAGTGACCAGAATCTGCCTTGGCAACAGGCTTTAAAAAAGACCCTTAAAAAGACACTGTCTCAACTGTGGTGTTAGCACCAGCCAGCTCTCTGTACATTTGCTAGCTTGTAGTTTTCTAAGACTGAGTAAACTTCTTATTTTTAGAAAGTGGAGGTCTGGTTTGTAACTTTCCTTGTACTTTATTGGGTAAAAGTCTTTTCCACAAACCACCATCTATTTTGTGAACTTTGTTAGTCATCTTTTATTTGGTAAATTATGAACTGGTGTAAATTTGTACAGTTCATGTATATTGATTGTGGCAAAGTTGTACAGATTTCTATATTTTGGATGAGAAATTTTTCTTCTCTCTATAATAAATTGTTTCTTATCTTGGCATTTTAATTAATCTCTTGTCATGATTACAGAGGTTCAGCTAAAAGAAATATATTTCTCAGAAGACTTAGTTTCTGTAAGCCATGTGAATGTCAGTTGCACACTGGTCATGCTGAAAAACATTTGATAAGGAGTGAAGATGATCTGTGTATACATATTTAGGTGTTGGAAGATAAACACAGGGGTAACATGCTTTTTCAAAAGTTCTAAAGTGAAAACATGGACACATTCCCAGGCTAATGAAATGAGGATAAGAGACAAAGGTAACATCAACCAAAAAGAATGATACTCAAAGGATTACATTTCACTGCTTCCCTGTTGAAGTGAAGATATAAATGTTCTATTCTGGCCCACCTTTGAAAAACAATTATTTTGCCCCATGGATTCCTTGTTCAATTAGAAAACCCTGGGGCAGGTGACCCGTAGCCTTAACCAGCAGGCTATAATCACTGCACAGAGATTGGTTGCTTTTTGCCTTTCGTCAGCTGCAAGATTTACATAAAAATCACTTAAGCTGGAATTCAACAAAAGGTATGTTTGAATTTTTATTCTGAAATTGAAATGCTGAGTTTTTGATTCCTCATTTTCAGACTTGTTTCAGATAAGTACTAAGAACCTAAATGAAACAAATGAACGTTGAATGCTGGAGTGTAGGTCACTCCACTACCCCATATGATAAAGCTTGTTTTTAATTCTTTGGCTGTAGGAGGACAACATGGTTTTTCAGTGAAAATTAAAAATGGAAAATTTTGTTTTTCTCTACACAAGTAACGTATTAACATATAGTGACTTTTGGGGGGTATTCATGTAAACATGTTCACACTGGAAATATGCAATCTAGGTTACTTGAAATCAGTAGTCCCAAATAAATTTGGAAATTGATTTCTCCCTGTAAGATTAAATTCTGATTTTGTAGCCACAGGAATACACAGCTCAACAAGCAGGTGTTTAGAATACAAAGGATGTTTGTGTACTTTATTGGCAGGCGGTCCTTGAGAGTTTGAATTATAACCACAACACATGGACTACCCTTGCCACTTACATAAATGGTTTTATTTTTCAGTCTGTTTTTTGGAATTCCCCCCCCTCACCTCCTCCAGTTTTTCAAACTTAAGTTTACAATAAAACAACTGATAGTATGGTTTCTACACAGGTGCTAACTGCTACTGTTTACCAACTGCATTTCATCTGGTAACTCCTTCAAAGCTAGGTAACTGATAAAGCTTTGCACACTGGGACCCGAGGCAAAGGATGACTTCCAGGCAGTTTAGGAATAGGTCAATATTTTAGTACCTAAAACTTTTTCCGATGGGGAGTCATTCTTCAAGATTTTTGACATCGGACTTTTTGGTACTTTAAAGAAATTTGGTGGGAAGAGAACTTAATGAAAACATTTTATTTTAGAATTCAGGTGATGTCTGGCATGTAAGGAGCTGTTAGAGTTCCTCTTTAAAAGACTTGAAAACATCTCAGACCTAGCATCCAGCTGTTTCCTGTGACTTTAACCTTAACATTCCCCAAACAATTGTCTCCAGGATAGTAGCTGTTTGATACATCTTTTTCATTGCTTCTGGGAACGTTTTGCGGAGCTATTTTGATAAAAGCATTTGAGTGTCTGTTGTATGCACAGGCAGGTGTGTGCCAGGCCTGCACACGTAGACATTTATTTACGTACACACCAGTGTGTTGTGTACTTTTTAAAAAAAACTTTAGTAGTGGTAGAATTTAAAGGGCTTTTTACACTGCCTGAGTTAAAAGATAGTTTCTTAGAGATCCTTTTAAGAAAGGGTGACTGCTTTCAATATCATTAGTTGCCACTGGCACCAGGGATTCATAGTTATTGGCAATAAAGTTTAGAAATAATTATTCTGAGTTTTAACAGGTAGTTTTAAAATTACTTCCTTTTCTCCAGATGTTAAGTACTGTCTTGGTCTATGACGCTGAATGAAGCAGGGCTTAAAGTGAATTGTGTGGCAAGAGTTATCCTAGTTCATGCAGCATAATGTGGCCGTTTCCCTGCAGTCTGGAATGAGAATCACGTGTCCGTACCCTTAATTTCCAATATTTCTGTAATGATAGACTGGAAAGGCGACCAGAAAATTGCTTTCTGGTACTATTGCACAAATGATTTCCTTAAGTCACTATAACTCAAATTGCAAATAATTTTGTTTTGTATAGGTGTTATAGATTACGGAATTGGCCTTCAAGTTAAGAGGAAGCAGTATTCCTGACTGTTGTAGTGTTTAATGACTAAAGGTTTTCAGACTCCCTTTAAACTTAGGAACAAATACATCTACTGTTAGACATTTTCTTAGGTGATTTTTTAACATACCTGATACTCTCCTTCCTCTTTGCAGAAGAGATATAAGACAACTGAAACAGTCTTGTATATTGAAGTTTAAAGATATATCCTCTCCACTTTGCAACTTTATTTCAGACAATGTGATAAGATGCTATTGATAAGCTATATAGGGAGATTTTGTCCAAAGTTTTATATATACACAAGAGATTTCAAAAAGTGTATTTTGGATTGTCTGAAATGGTAGCTTTCGTACTTATCTGAAGGTATACAGACTGCAAATAGTTTAGTCTCTTCTCTCAGTCTCTGCAGTCGAACTTTTGTATATGGCTGCTGCCAAAATATAACAATGGTTTATTTTTCATGTTTGGAACATAACAGTATGAAAAAATCTTTTGTAGTGAAATAGTTTGTACTACTAACCAAACCCAAACCAAGCTGCTTCACTGAGTCCTTAAGTAATTTACATTAATACAAGTGGGCCAGAGGAATTCATATGTTGAGTTATTTCTGGTTATTTCTATAGATCTTTATATTTTCTTCTGAGAATAGCAGGAGGTGAAGGAAGATCATTAAGCAAGATGTTAACTTTGGTATTTTTGAGATGCTCTTAAACAAGTAAGCCTTAAATTGTATTAATAGTGAGGATTGACACCATTTCCTCAGTGACTATTTGTGGAGTATATGACAGTTTTTTTGACTGCCATTTTAACTTGGTTTACCAGTTTCTTTTGGCATTTTTCAGTGTGTCAAACAGGAATAGAAAAATGGTAAGGCTTCCAGTCATAGTATTCTGAATTTTTTTTTTTTTTTTAATGCTTTGTCGTCTCATAGTTGAATAATCTTACAAGGAATGGTTTGGAGTTCAACTTCTGACTTTTATATGAGCCTTTGCATGATAATTTGTCATTTTAGTGTTGAAGATGCAGTGATCTTTTGGGAATTCTATAATAAAGTAATAATACTGAGGGAAGAACTGATTTGAGTCTAGGTTTGGATAAAAAGGGAAAGGATGGGGGAAATGAATAGTGGGAAACTTAGCTGACATGGAGGAATTTAAGGTTTGGTAATAAAAAGGCATTTGCTATGGTCTTAGGTGTTTATCAAGAGAGGTTTGTGCAGCATGGTCTTTGGCAGAGAGTTTGGGAAATACTACTGTAGGGATTCTGTAATTCATGAATCTGGGACAAAGTCTACATTCAGTTTGTTTGTGAACAAGCAGGTCAAACTGGTAGTGAGGTTTATGGCACATACTAAGTGGAAACTGGGCTTGGGGGAGGAGTGGATGGGAAGCATAAATAAAGCATACTCCTACAGGCATTTTTAAAGAATTTCAAATTAGTGTTTACTGCCTTTTTCTCAGTGTTTTATAAAGGGAAAAGATTTTTTTAAGCTGTTATAAACCATAAACCGTTCGATGATTATCTTTCCGGTACCTTTAAGTTGTGAAGGCCATTTGTGACTATATTCCTGGTGATAGAAGGATAATTGAGTGTAGGCCAGACACCTAACATCACAAGAGAAGGGACCACAAGGCTGGGAAAAGCAGTGGAGTTAACTGCATTCCTGTATTTGGAGAATATTACTTCAGACACTAATTATTTCAAACTGTACATTGACAGAAGACATGTTTACTCGTGGGTATACTTAATTGTCTAGATAGGTCATCTCCAAAGTTATTTTATATCATTCTTTTAAAATATCGTTGTGTGTGTTTTCATGTGTGTATGCAAAAGCACATGGTACATTTTTTAAACAAATGTATCTATATATATTGGGGATGTACTAAACATTTTATTGACGGGTGCATGAACAAAAATGTTTAGAGACTATTTCTCTAGATTATCACTAAAGTAGATGAGTGTTTTTCCCTCTCAAGAATAAGTTGTGATTATTATGTTCTTTAAGTGATAAGTCTTAAAAGAAGCTGTTGTAGCAATCCAAAGAGGGTGGTCTTGTCTAATTTTCGCCTATCTGCTTGAATCCTTAGTTGTAAAATCGAGACATCTTTTACAGCCAACAGATACCCAATATTAAGGGCTAATACCAATTCAAAATCCATATCCTCCTATATATTATGTATTGCTATGTGTTGAAACTCATATTTTATGTTTTTAGAAATTTTCTTTTTAAATGTTAGGGTTCTTGTAACATTTCATTTATTTGCATGGCTGTAAAAGGAACTGACTTAATGTAGTTGTACGTCAGTGATTAGATTAGTTTTAGCAATTATAGTTTAGCCAGAAATCCCCTGTATCTTTTCCCTCTTCTTCTGAGCAATCCCTAAATGTTTAGGAAGGAAAGATGACTAACCAATTGGACTTTATCTGAGGCGATTCTATATATGGGCATAAACCCAAAGTGATAATATGTGGCGGTTACGCTATAAGCAGGATTGAATGCATTTTCCAGTCTTGACTTACGGCAGTTTTGTCCCCTCACGTCAGTAGACTAAATGGAGTTGTATTTCCTGTAAATTGCACTTGTGAGCCTTCAGGTTACCAATGTACATTTTTATTTGACCTTCCAACAACTGGGTGAGGTTGGCAGGTGGGTAGGTCAGTATTTTTAAATGTTTCTTTTATGGATAGAAAACTGAGGTTTAGGGAGTTTAACTTGCACCAAAGCTAAACAGTTAGTAAATGGTTAATTCATAATTTGAACTCAGGCCTTTCTGACCCCAGAATCCAAGCTGTTAACTATTGGTATGTTGTGGTGCACGATTGATTTACCTTGTTTTCACATTGTTAGAACATGCATGTTTTAACTTCTCATTGCTAATTGACCATCATTGGTCATTTTCAGCCTAGAAATTATTTTACTCTCCATTCCCAGGAAGCATAGAAAGGTCTTAAAACTAGGCTTCTTTCTTTAGGAGGCAGTTGGGATTTAGTATAAAAAATACTAGTCTTGGACTTGGAAGAGTGAGTAGGAACTCATGCCTGTACCAGCTCCCAGCTTGTGACGTTGGACAAGGCGCTTAGCCTCTCTGAGTTCATTCACTTCTTACGTAAAACTGGAGATAAAAACATGTCTGTTGTTAACGTCAAACATGGGAAAACACATAGCAAGGAATGGCTGGATTCTTAGAAGGTGGATAGATACTCTATATCATGGAAACAGATGAAGGTGGATTTCTTGGTTTCTTGAAACTTTGATGGTGTCACCTGATTGTGTTTGGAGTTTCTTGAAAGTCTGCTTTAGCCAATAACTGAGAGAAATATACTTGTGTTTTTGAAATAATATAGAAAGGAAAGTGAACTGCTTATCCCTTCCTCCTACTTTTAAGGGTGAGAATACAGATAACCCAGGCCTTGCATATTTATTTATAGACTTTCCCTTAACACTGTGGTTTTCTGAGCTACATTCTCAGCAAAGGGGTGTGGGGGGGTGGGAATTCTTCAGATCTTTTATCTGTATTGAAGACACTTTAAATTGGGACAGGGATTGACGTTACCAAATGTGTATAGTGTATAGAAATGCAGCCCCATACAATGCACATTTGCATCCATTATCATCTTTAATCCTCACAACTCTTTGCTATATAAAATAAGTTGACTTTTCCCAGGGTTTGCAGTCCTTCCAGCCATATGTATTTGGCATGTTTTTGCAAGAGATTTTCAAACAGAACTCAGGGGTTCCCAATCTTCTTAATCTAGAGTGGTTTGAGTACTTCCTTTACTGCAAAGAAAAGCAGTCTTTTTATAAGTTACCAGTTTGGGTTTGAGTTTCTTCTTGTGATGTAACCTGATGCAACGTTTGCTTGAATCACTAATAATGTAATTGATTTCTTCTAGTCAGTCATAAGTGACTCAGTGACCACGGGTTCTTTTTGGTTTAAACTCAAGTCCCTTTTTCTATGTGAAGATGTCTTCATTGAATAGCTTGGTGCTAGGTTGTATAAAATTGCATAGCTCTATGAAGTACGCACTCAGCCAGCAGAGCTTCTTGCTAATTTATTTTGCAATAGTATATAGGAAACAAAAGGCCTCAAGAGACTTACAGGCAAAATTCCTTTAACCCTTTCAGAAGTCTTGCATCTTAAAGCCCCTGTGTAGTTCAGGCCCTGCTTGGAGTTCTGTGTAGCTTTATAAATTGGTCAGTGTGTTCCTATAGTGCGTAAGTTTGTGATGTAAGAATAAGAATAACCTAATTGAAACAAGGTTTGGGTGGCCAGTGTTGTCAGAACAGTTATCCCTTGAGACAGTAGTTATGGTTATAGAGTTAGAGATGACGCTCTTATGAAATATTGAAATAATAGATGTCCGCTCTCTTCTAACTCCCAGATTCTTGCATTTTCCTCATTGCCCTGTCCTTTAAGTCTGCTGGGATCCTTTTTTCTTTTTGGCCATCCGACTTGCGGGATCTTAGTTCCCCTGACCAGGGATTGAACCCGGGCCCCCACAATGAAAGCGCCGAGTCTTAACCACTGGACCACCAGGGGATTCCCTGGGATCCTTTCTAATGGTTAAAATATGATCAGCGTTTTGTCCTGTATCTGTTACATTTATAGAACACATACTTACTGAGTCCTCTATGTGTCAAGCACTGTGCTATAAGCATTGAGGATACAAAGGTAGTCACTGTCTCTGCCTTCAAGGGGCTTAGAGCCTAATGGCAGAGAGAAAATTACCCAACAAATGCAAAACTTGGACCTGAGACATAGGAAAGGAATGCGGTGGAGTGGTGTCCTGAGAGATGTGATTACCACAGAAAGGCTTCCCAGAGGAAGGAATACTTGAGCTGAGATCTGAAGGATGGGTAGGGGTTTAAATGAAGAAGGCAGGGAAGAGTGAAGTGTGTGCGGTGAATGAGAGGGATTGAAGGAAGACTGGTGTGTCTGGAGTGGAGAGGAATTAAGGAATGAGGGGTTTTTTAGGTAGAGTGACCATGTAATTTGATCACTAAGTTTATCAGCCAGAGTGTGACTCTTGAGAGTAAAACAGGATGCTATTAATAATTAAACCCAGACTACGAGCTTTGGTCGGAACACGCAGTCACCTCACTTTTATGGGCCATGTTGATATCTCTTTGAATAAGGGCTGGGCAACCAGCGG
Organism: Monodon monoceros; assembly: GCF_005190385.1. Taxonomy (NCBI): domain Eukaryota; kingdom Metazoa; phylum Chordata; class Mammalia; order Artiodactyla; family Monodontidae; genus Monodon; species Monodon monoceros. The sequence continues at coordinate 72,722,770 of NW_021703783.1, read as the reverse complement.
CACCTCTACTTCCTAGTGAACATGTCAGGGAGTTAAAACACCTTATCCAGTCCAAAAGGAACCCAAATAGACCTCAAAAGAGTGTTTTTCAGAACAGCTAGGTTGTAATGATTTGTTTTGGTACAGACATAAATGACTTTCATTATTTTAAAGGTTTAGCCTGGCAAGTTGGGTTTTAGTGTGTTATTGGATTAGAGGTACTTCCATGGTGTATGAAACAGCACAATTCAAACATATCTTGAGTGTTTTGCACATATTTTTGTTATAGCACTTGTCTTTTTTTTTTTAATTTTATTTATTCTTGGCTGTGTTGGGTCTATGTTGCTGTGTGCGGGCTTTCTATAGTCACGGCGAGCGGGGGCTACTCTTCGTTGCGGTGCACGAGCTTTTCATTGTGGTGGCTTCTCTTGTTGCAGAGCACGGGCTCTAGGTGCGTGGGCTCAGTAGTTGTGGCTCGCGGGCTCTAGAGCATAAGCTCAGTAGTAGTGGTGCACGGGCTTAGTAGCTCCGTGGCACGTGGGATCTTCCTGGACCAGGGATCGAACCCGTGTCCCCTGCATTGGCAGGCAGATTCTAAACCACTGCACCACCAGGGAAGTCCAGCACTTGTCATTTTGCAATGAGTGTTTATTTAAATAGAATTTTTAAAAAAGTTTCATTCTGGGTTTACATTTTGAGTGTAAGTACCTCCTGTACATAACTTTCAAGGTGTGAGCCACTTGAATTTTTCCCTCTAAATTGATGTAAGAACTTTATACGGTTAAATGCATAGAGTCCAGTGAATTTTGCACACCCATGTAATCCACACTCTGATCAAGAGATAGGACATCTCTTCTACCCCAGAAAACTCCCTTTTGAGGCACTTAAAATTTGATTAAGAAATATGGTTGTGGAGCCAGGCCTCAAATTCAAAATGAGTTGTTTTCTCTCTCCTTTTATAACTTTATTTTTGCTTCCTAAACATGCGGTAATGGTTACTTTAAACATGAAGCAAATTGTCGCCAGAAGAAACTGTTGCCTTTCAACTAGTTATGATTTAGTGGTTACTAATATAGTACATCCCTGCCCAATTTGCTATGGCTTTTTAGTCTTTTAAAGTGAGTAGTAAAATTTGAGTCATATCCCTATCACTGACTCACAAACTTACTAAGGATTGCCTGGTGTTTATTATTAGGCCGAAACTTCAGAATCTTGAGCAACTGAAAAAGATTGTGATAATGCCAAATTTACATAATATTCTTCCCTAGCCCCCCCCCTTTTTCTTTCTTTTTTTTTAAAAATTAATTAATTAATTAATTTATTTATTTTTGGCCATGTTATGTCCTCGTTGCTGCGTGCGGCTTTCTGTAGTTGTGGCGAGCAGGGGCTACACTTTGTGTGGTGCGCAGGCTTCTCATTGTGGTGGCTTCTCTTGTTGCAGATCACGGGCTCTAGGCACGTGGGCTTCAGTAGTTGTGGCACGTGGGCTCAGTAGTTGTGGCTCGCGGGCTCTAGAGCGCAGGCTCAGTAGTTGTGGCGCACGGGCTTAGTTGCTCCGTGGCATGTGGGATCTTCCCGGACCAGGGCTCGAACCCATGTCCCCTGCATTGGCAGGTGGATTCTTAACCACTGCGCCACCAGGGAAGTCCCCACCTTTTTCTTTTAACCTGATGACGTCAGTCTATAGTAGACTTTGCAGATATGGAGAGGAGACAAGCAAATCTTAAACCTGTATGTAGAGCTGAGTCCTACCCTTGAGTACTTCCTTCCATCTCAAAATTCTCAACTCCAGTTGCCAAGGAGCAGTTAGAATACTGACCTAAGTTACAGCACGATTAGTTGTGAAATTGATTGAACTCAAGAGCTGTATGTCACTGTCTTTAATAAAGATTCTTGAATGCAGAGATGGGAAGACTTGTTCTAAAGTGACTGTTAGTGAGTTTGGAATCTACTGAGGGATAGGGGAAAGGAGATAATTCATCAGTGATTGAAAAAGGAGTTTACTCCTTTTTTCCCCTGTAGATTTAATGTTCTAATTTGGAACCTGATCTGGAATCAGATCTTGAATTAAGTTTTTTTTTTTCCCGTGAGGATGACAGTGCATTTATTTTTCTTAGCAAAGTATCTGCTGCCAAAGCAGTGGTGGGTCATGATGGTGATGGTGACGAGCGGCTTAGACATTTCTTTCTCAGGGCAATACTGCCTAATATTTCACTACTAGTTAGACATTTTTTTCCCCCCTAAACTCTGTTTTAGAAAGAATGAGTCAAAATGTATAGAAGGTTAAAGCCATATGTGGTTAGTGGAGAGGCTTGTCAGTAACCCATTTCCAGTTGGAGAAGCCCCTTCTCTGATCACATATTTACATTACTAGCAGATTCATGCCTCATTTTTAAAAAGTTTCATGCATTAAGCACAGGAAAATTTAATATGACATTTCATTGTATGTATGTTGAGGATGATTTTTCCTTCCTTCCTGCCTCAGTCCTCTTACTGGCAAGTCTTCCTGTAGCACCAGACAGCTTTAGACTCCCCGCTCTGCTTCTCTGCTTCTGTAAAAATCAGACCTGATGCTGCAGGCACTTCCTGTAGACTTTGTGAGTGCTGGAACTGTGCCGAGCACCTATCTGCATCCCTTCAGTGACTCCTCATCACAGGCCTGTAAGAGCAGACGGATTGTTACTATAGTCACCTCTGATTCAAAGAGATCGTGGTATAGCGACATTATAAGACTTGCCCAAGGGACAATTTGAGGCTGGAATCCAGGTTTGTTTGAGGTCAAGCACCAGTTCCTAATCGATATCATGTCCCTGTGCCCTGCTCTCTGATCCCATAGTATTGTCATGGTTTGTATTCATGTCTGATTTTCCAATTAGACAGAAGGTCTTAAAGACAGGAACTCTTAGGCCAGAGCTTTAGAAGATGCTACAATTAGTTAATCTGCTTATTCATAAATATTTACTGAGCACCTACTATGTGCCCAGCATTGTTCTAAGCACTTGGAGTTATAGCAGTGAACCAAACGAAATTCATACCCTTAGAGTGGGAGGTAAACAGCCCAGTGAAATGTATGCTGTCTCAATTGGCACTTGTGCTGAGGGGCAGGGCTACTGTGTTGGTGCTGTGAAAATGGCCCCAGTCTTGCAGCATTGTGGGGATCCAGCAGAAAAGGGTGTAATACAGGGAAGAGGGTACTGTTGCTATTATTTATTTATTTATTTATTTATTTATTTATTTATTTATTTATTTATTTAT